>NC_143153.1:1539048-1855862 GCF_041381405.1 Jatropha curcas | reverse complement strand
ACTATTAAGAATGCATGTACTTCCATGGCATAGCTAATATATCAGCGCATGTTAATTGAAGAAAACATTTTTTGTGGAATATCCTACATGAAATTTTGAGACTACAGTATCTTTGACATTTTCACCAGAGAATAATGCCCGTTGATCCAGGTGTAACACAAGTTGATTTCTCCCACCTATCTCTAATTTCATGTTTAAATACAATTTTGGCAAAAAAAAATGAGGATGGATTGGCACAAAACAAAATGATTTAACCTGAGATTTTATTATCTAACAAGATAAGCTACTCCCATCTATGATTAGAGAGCAATAAATGTCAGATGACCCCTTAAAGAGTATGCTGCACCCAAAGAAATTTTTAGCCCAATGATTAAGAATAGGTTTTTGAAATTAGGAAGAGGTTAGGACTCCTACAACTAGAATGCAACATTTATTTGGTTATAAATTGTCTTTTGAAAACAGACTCAGATTTTCTGTACTCGTTCCATCCAACCACTATTTATTGCATCGGTTAACTGAACTCCGGAAACGTCAAATTAAGAATCGCAAAAACTAAAGTTCTCACTTTCAAAGCCTCATTTTTTTCTCTGACACAACCCAAAGGTAAAAAAAATAAAAATAAAAAACAAGATCAGAAATAAAAAAAAATTAAAAAAAAAAAAAGAGGAGAGGAATTAAAAGGCAGAAACACAACAAAGAAAAGATGGGTAGAAAAATGTAAGGCAACTGAAGGCCGTGTAATATTGAACTGAAAAGGAAAAGGCTCAGCAACTATTACAAAGTCCATCGCTGCAGAACCCTTGACCCTTTTAGGGAACTCCTTATTTATCAAAAAAAGAGGAGAACTTAAACATAGGATCACAACATTCCCATACCCTATAGAAAACAAAGCAATTTCAGATTATTATCCCCAATAGTAACCATTCTTAGACGAAACACATGAGTCTCTTTCAAGTCTAGGGTTTTCATTGTTTACTTTCATTATCATTGGCATTTCCCGAAACTTGTACATTAGTGTTCTTTTGACCATTATTGGTGCTATCGTCAACAAGTGGTTGTTGCAGTGCAGGAAAAGAAAAGGGCTAGTGACTGGCAGTATTAGATAGTAGTAGTCTAGGTCTAGGAAAGCAATGGTTGTCGGTTCATTATTCTTTTGGGTTTTGTATATAGCACAAGCCAAAGCAAATAACAGACACGAATTTGCCCGCCAGAATCAGCGATGATACTGAAGGTTTGTAGCTTATATGGTATTTTAGTTTCTTATTAACTAGTTTGTGCAAGTGGTACCGTACAGGTGATGCCGAGGATAAACAAATATTGTCTAGCACAAAAATCAATGAATCACAATAAGAAAAAATAAAAAATAACAGGAGAGACTGACCAGAGAGAGTTCTAACGGAGGCACCAGTGCATAGATTGCGAAGCTGCATTTCAATCTTGTTCAAAAACGTTGTCGCTTCGTCAAAAGGCCTTTCGAGATCAGATTTATACTTCACCAACACATCACAGTAGGTTTCCTAAACAGAAAGAAAGAGAGAGAAGACGAATCAGCTACTATGGCGAGGGAAAAAAAATCTAAAGCCCAGAAATCGAGAGAGAGAGAGAGAAAAAACCATGAACTCGTCGAGCTCGGGATCAGCTCCCAAGCATATTGAGACAACGTCTGGTTGGCAAAGATCATGTTCTCGCCGGATTTCATCTAACCAACACGCTATTTCCGGTGGCGCACCTACCTGAAATGAAGAAACCACAAAACCACAAGAAGTTTCTCATGAAATATTTTCAGAAATTCATTTCAAAGGATAAATTCAAAACAGTTTTTAATAAAAACCATTTCCTTCGCCTCGGATCTTGAAAATCAATAAAAAAAAAAAAATCCATGAAACAGCCAGGTTTAAAAGCTTAACAGAAAAGTTAAAGAGCAAGCAGCTGCAGATTGACCATGAAAACGGAGGTAATATCTTTCCATTTAGGTTAAAACATAAAACCACAAATAGAAATAGCAACCACTGTAAAATTTTCCACTTATTAGTTTTCATGTACTTTGCTGGTACTGACACAAAACTCCATAATTTTCAAGGCCGGAAAACAGTTGTTACAGTAGCAAACGAAATAAGCACAATTTATTAGCTTAGACAAAGAGGACTAGCTCTATAACTCAGTTGTTTGCTTGTTATTTCAAGTGGTTCAGTATTCACCTTCTGGCAATCAATATAAGCTTGAAGCAAGCGAGGATAAGAAGGATGACACGCGATTTTGGCTTTGATCAAAGTGGAAAAATCTTCTTCTCGTGGAATTTCGGGAGCAATCGAAGCAGCTTCCGAAATCGCTGAGGCAGCTGAGAGCAACTCGTCAGACACGAAAAGCGGAATCCGATTTTGGAAAGTTTCGGACGAGAGAAAGCTCTGATAATCTGCAGGTAAAATCAGATTCTCCTGAGATATAAACGCCTTGTCTGAGTAGTCCGCCGTCGAGTGCAGGCCATACATTCCATCCATATTACTGTATTCTGATGATCTTCTTCTTCTTCTGGAATTGAGAAACGATAACAAACTCACTCACTGGTAGAGTATATATGAAGATTTTTTTTTTTGAATTATTGATAGAAAAAACAGGTAGTGTGTATTTACTGGAATTGGAGGAGCAGAGAGGAACTGCAAGTGGTGTTATGGAGAGTGATCTTTTGGCAAACAAGCAAAGGACAGATGTTTATGCTTTGAGGAGTGAGAAACTCCCATTCTTTTCTCTTTTTTATTTTTTATTTTTTTATTTTTTTTGATCCCCAATAATTTATTAAGATAAAAATATTTAAAAATTTTAAAAAATTTCAGTAATTGATTTTAGGGCTTTTTTTTTTTTTTTCTTCTTCTTCCCGTTTCCCTTGATAAATGGTGATACATTACAGTTTTTCCAATCGTGATATGCAGTTGAAGGGATTATGTATGCTAAATGCCATCATATTCACATACTCAAGAAATTTTTTTTTTTTCTAGAAATAATTTAACTAGCTATTGGTAGATTAAAATTATTTTCGGAAAATAATAGTATTAGAATCACAAAATTAATCTAACTTGTTCATACAGCGAAATTCCCAATTAATATTGGCACATAGGTTTTATTTTTTAAAAATATAAAAAAATATTTAAAATGAAAATGGTTTTAAGATTCAATTCCATTGAGAATTGTTAAATTCAGCGGATGTATTAAATATGTAAATTTATAAAAAGTAAATAACATATTTTATAATAGTAAAATGAGGATGTCCATGAGTTCAAGCCAACTAACAATCCAAAACTATAAACCCAATTAATTAGTTATTAAAACTGATATTTTTTGTTTTTAAAAAATTTGGTGGATAATGTTACATTTTTTATAATTTATATTATTTTTAATTAAAATACAGATTGAAAAATGTTGGTCTCTAAGTAAATATATATATATATTAGTTAAGAATGTACGTTCTATTCATTTTGGGTTTTGTTTGATTTCCAAAAGTCAGTACTGCTGCATAGGATGTTTCATAAAGGTAATTTTAAAAGCTAAAATTATTCACATTTAGAGTAAACCTAAATTTCTATATGTGCTCCTCAACTTATCATTTCAATTGACAAGTTTACTGTTTACCCAATTTGTACGGCACACGAGTAAAAAAGTTGTAATAAAATAATTTTTTTTATTTATTCTGTTCCAGTAGATAAATAAATATAAGTATTAGAGGAGAAAATTTCAGTACAAATTCACAGTCTACTTTCATTGGCTAAAATTATTTATTTTAATAATTATTAACTGTTTCAATAGTTTTTATTATTTTATTAATATTTCGTCAAATGTTAAAAGAAATAAGTTTGATAGACAGTTCCCTTAAATTCTACACACTAATAATATACTTAAAATTTATTTTCCATATTACACACTAAGATATAATATAATGATAAATACATTTATATCTACCGATATATTCATATTTGAATTTGGTTTCTCCAATATTAAAAAACAAAATGTTTTCATGATAAGGTTTGCGGTACGTAATTTGTAGTAGTTATTTAGTAAAATGTAATTATAATGCGCAATCCAACACTAAACCTAAAGTGTACGCAGGAAAAAACATATATAATAATAGAAAAATAAAAAAGTTAACGTTGGAGCCATTAAGCAAAGCTAATGCTTTTTCCTAATTAAAAGAAACAACGGAAAAGTTGGTACCTTTCCATTCAGATGTTATTTTGAAATTATAAAGAATGTATAATATTTTATTGCATTAGATATTATTTAAATAAAAGAGCATATCCACCGCACACCAACACCCTTTTTTTTAACAACAAAAAATATTATATATATACACACATGAAACAGAGATAGAATAAACTTTTTATTAAATTATCATAATTTTGAAAACCATGTCTCAAACATACATTTTATAACCACATTGTTATGAATGAATAATTTTATATTTTAACATTATCAAAAAATTTTATAACCACAGTATTAAAGTAATTAATACTTTAACAATGATATTTATTTTCAAATTTTTTGATATATGACGTTTTATCAATAAAGCGTTATTTCCTAATTTGGAGCTAACAGCTAGTAAAACAGTTGACAACTACTATAATACTTAATTGATATTATTAATTATTTTATTAACTATTAACTATTTTTTATAATAATTTAAATTAAAAATATTCAGTAAAAATAACTGTTAATCATTAAACTGTGCCTAAATCCATAAAATATTCCCATTGAAGGAGTTACTTGGGGTGATTATACTCTTTACTTTATTGTGATTGTGATTGATTATGCTAATAATTAAAGAAAGAGAAACACAAGTTGCAACCGGCAAAAGAAAAAAAAAATTAGAGAATATAATTATTGGTGTAAAATTGTAAAAACATGTTAAGATTATCCTAATATGAAAAGGAAAAGACTATATATAATAAAAACTAATTATGTAGTCACGTGCGAATATGCATAAGCAAGTTAATATCATGCTTGATTTTGTTTGAGTATAAATGAGAAAGAACCACAAGTTGTCATAACAAATCTATAGCCAAAAAGGGTAAAGTATAGGCTATTGTTGGACTCACCGAGTCCCTTTCACTTTACCTAATGTACTGTACTATCGTTTCTCAATCCCATTTAAAATGCAAGTGATTCTTGAAATATGATTTCCTACCTCTCATCATTCTAATGTTTAATTTGAGATTTTATTTCCAACCTCTCGTGGTCCGTAGAATCATATTACGGTAGGCTTAAAGACAATTATAACACTATAAGAAGCGAGATTAATATGATGTATGGTAGATGGTCGAAGGACATGCTAAGAGGAGACTTGATGAAATATTCTCTATCATCTTAAAGTTCGGTATGCAGAATCGAGCTTTAAGTGAATTAGATCGTGTGCATTGAACCCTAGTAAGAGGAGACGATGTCTCCACCGGAGAATAGCTTTATAGACAGTGATTCTACTGTAGCATTGTTAGATTAAAAATAGTATTTATGAACTTTAAAAAAAAAAAAAAGGAAAGAGATGTGATATTTGTTTATTCTAAGCAAATGATGAGGAACAAGACTTGACAAATTCCAAGTAGAAATGATGAAATATCACTGGTCCTAGTGCCACCTTAACATGGTTGAAGTAATTAACTATATTACCCTAAGACCATAATTGCAATATCAAGATGTAGCCAATCATGTCATTTTCAAAAAAAAGAAAAGGAAAAAAATTGAACGGTCCATTTTTTTTCCGCACTACCCAACTTGACCTAACAATTTAACTATTGCAATAGGGAGAAAATCGGAGTAAAAGAAAAATGAGTTGGTGAAATTAAATTATTGTTGCATATGATAATAAATTAAATCACAGCTAAACCTAAAACTTTATTGTAATTTGCTAGCAAGTAAATTATATCCTTATGTGAATTTATAAAAACAATTACTTCGATCTTCAGACTTTTAATTAAAATAAAACAAAAACGAACAATTAATTTAAATTAGTAAATTGAATTATTATTTTATAAATATGTTTATAAGGTATATATGAGTTTAAATCTCCTAATAACATGTTAAAAATTACGCCAATTACTTTTATTTTTTAAATTACACTTTTGTTTTTCATAATCTATTATTAATTAAAGGGACAAATATTATTTAGTCTCTAAAGTTTTAGCTCTAATTACAATTCCATTCTTTTTTTTTTTTTAATGAATACATTGAGTAATCCATGAGATTAAATTCAAATTTTCTATAAAAACATATCATTTTAACCCCTAAATAATAAATATATTATAATAATTGACTATTTGATCACTCACATTTTAATAAAAAGAAAAAAAGATGAATGAAATAGTAATTAGGTCAAATTTTAAAAGATAAATAATACTTATCTCATAATTTAACTAAAATTTTTTTTTTTACTTTGAATTTCATCAGCAATAATTGAACAACACGAGTATTTTTCATCTTTTGTTTTTGAAAAAATATATCTAGGATTCCGCAGTAAATCTTTTTCTACTATTTGTTCTTTTTAAAGTAATAATTGCTCAAGGTAAATAAGTCACCAGCTTTGAAGAACACAAAGGTTTGAAACATAGTGCCCGGCTCTTCGGCGCTTTTGATCTTTTGCTTGTAAGCAACTGTTTGGTTCTTGTCAAATTGACTGATTGATTGATGGATTGATTGATTGACTTATCAATTTTGGGTCATTTTAGCGGGCAATTTAACTGACAAATTAAACTATTTTTTGTTTCCTCCCACTGCTAAAACTACTGTATTTTCACCCCTTATTAATCATGCACCGTTTGATTGCTTCGTATCTCATTCTGGCGCGACTTCCAATACCAATCCTACGGTCTATATTAAAACTCACGAAAAATAAAAATTATTTCAAGGTAGCCCCATTTGCCTACCCCTGCACTATCATTTGTGTTTTCCAGTTTCAACCAACGAAACTGTAGTTTGCCTGTAGGCTGTGTTAAGTTAAAAGTTTTATTGAAAAATTAGTTATTTTAACGGTTGTTAACTGATTTATTAGTTTTTTTATAAATTATTAATATTATATTTCAAAAGAGGGAGAAAGTAAAATAGAAATGAAAGTAAAAAAATGTCAAAAAAAAAAAAAAAATGAAAGTAAAATAAGAGTGTAAAATTTTTCTCTTCTTTTCTCTCAAAATAGAGTAAAAATAAAATTTTACATCTTTTTTAATATTTTCACCCAAATCAAACAAGAAATTTTGAGAATCCAAGGCATTTATACTTTTATTTTATATATTTTACCTTCATCCAAACAATCCATAAAAGCTCGACAGAGTTAAATTTTTATAAAATATTATTTTAAATTTTAAAAATTAATTTAAAAATTATGTTAACAAACACAGTAAAACATAATAAAAGTTAGTCAAAACAGTAAAACTATTTAAAAACTGTTGATCCCTCTGTTTTGATTAATTATAACTTTATCCTTTTAGCTTGAAATGAAGATGACTTTATCCCTATCATACACCAAACCAAAGAAGCTGTAAGTAAAGCAACAGAGAAATAATTCGTACCCGGAAGACTTCAAATAGGCATGTCGTTGAGAGCAATTAATGGGAATCGACAGGGACAAAATTTGGTTGTTTTTATATGATATAGATTGCCATTTTCAGAGGAAGTATATAGCAAAAATGGAAAAGATGTTTGAGTGCAAAAATGGGTGCTCAAGGCCAAATTTGAAGGCTTAAAGCCTTTATATAGAAGAATTTTCAAAGAAAGAAAATACCATCCCCACAAAAACCCACCTCCCTCCCTTTGGAAATGCTTCCCTCTATTGATAAGGTTTTTTGTTTTATGCTTCAAACTTCCAAGGTCGATTGAGAGCATATAGTGTATATTTATATAGGAGAATCATATGCTAATTAGCCTTCTTTTGGTCAGTTTTCTTTTTATTATTTTGGAAGTAAAGGAAAAAAAAAAAAAAAAAGCATGTCTGTTTAAAAATAATAATCAAAATTTTAAAAGTTATTTTTATCAAAAACCAAGTGATTGTACTAACCATATGATTTAGTGGCAAAGCATGATTTGCCGTTGAAAAGAATATTGGATCATATTGCTGCAATTCATACAAAATGGTCAACACTTCAAAGTTTATTTAAGCCTGTCTCTCCTTTTTCTTTCTGGTTTTTATTTTTTAAAAACAGAGAGAGTTATATGATTATTTTTTAAAAACGGGATGATTAATAAAAATAAAAAAAAAGAATTATATTTTTGTAATGCACGCATGTGCTCATTTCTTATTTTTAAAATTCTACACTGGCATCAAGTATGCACGTGTGTTCCCAACTGACTCCCTTAACGATTTCATAATTTGTTTTGTTTTGATTGATTTTTACTCTTTTGAAGTAGGTTGTGGTCCAAAATTGGACTGGCTCTGTACAGGTCTTACATAATGAAAATGCCCAAAATAATAAAAAAGGACAAAACCAAAAATGGTTCGATAACTTCCTTTGTGCCTATTCATATCCAAATCCAAACCCACAAAATGTTTTGATTAATCATTTTCAAAATCTTTATTAAAACTCACCCTATTTTTTGAATAGGATAATTATTAATTTGTTGAAAATTTTTACTGAATTTACAAAATACTTCTAATTATAAGTGGAAAAAAAAACCATAATTTAATGCATTAGAAGATAATTAAACTATTGGCCAAGGATATATAATACGCTTTATTTTGTTTACACTTCTAATAGGAGAGACAACTGGAATGATGAAATTTGAGCAACGACTTTTAAGATTCCATAGATTTTTCACGCTAGATTATTTTATCTTTTTATTTATTTATTTATTGGGAATCCTTATAGATTGAAATAACACAACATATTAAATGATAGAAATAATCATCCTTTTAATTTGCTAAATTGGTGAAAATTTGTGGTCAAGAGAACTTAAATTCGAGATCTTTTACTTCTTAAATATGTGAAAAAACCGATCAAATCATACCAGATTGACTATAAAATTATTTTAATTGCTCTGCTATGGTTATTATTATTATTTTGTTTTGACTAATGATGGTATATAAAGATAACATTACTTTAAAATTATGTAATAAAAAAAGCAATGGCGGTTTATACTTGATTGTTTATAATAACACTGAATCATTGAAGAGAACATGAAAACTAATTGGCATTCGCATTGGCTAGCTATCATCTTTACATTTTAACTTGTCAAACGAAAATAAAGTCTAAATATTGCATTTAGAGATGGCATTTAATAACAAAAAATAAAAAATAAAAAAAGAGAAAGAGAGAGGAAAAGTTCACTAATCACCACAACGTTAAATGGTGCATTTTTAAGAAAAGATATCATTAAAAACAATTGCAAGTCAACTGTACGTGGCACAAATTTCTATCTCAAAATAGCATTGGAGTCCTTGTCAAGAGATACCCATTTGAAGATATGTAGCCCTAGCTATGATTAATTAGTTGCTAGTAAGATAAATTTTTTTACTAATTGAAATTTTAAGCACATAACACGACCAACCTTAAGCCACGTTTATGAAACAACCGTAATTAATTAATTTTTACCACCAACCAAAGATTAAAGAGCACCTTTAACCCGACAAAATGTTTATGCTTGTGGATTTTTTTGGGTCCATAAGTTCACATGTTTAACTCTAATTGGCTTATTAGCCAACCAAAAGAAATGCTTGTAATCGAATTTGATCTTCCATAATCCTAGCTTAATCTTTCCTTTTTCATGCAATCTATTAGGCATAAGCATTTAATTAATTATGGGTAAAAAATAAAATTAGTGGGTCAAGGGAGAGTCTTTGATTGTCTTTTAGCTTTCTTGATAATTTGTCCAATTAAAGCACAACATTAGCAAGATGATTATTTCATGCATGTTCCTTGGCTTTTGGAATTTTTATTTATTTATTTATTTTTTTGAAAAATTGTTATTCTTTTGTTTCAAAGGCAGTAAAAAATGTTATCATACTAATATTTTGTTGGGTATAATTGGAAGTTGACTCATTTAAGTAGTAGTAGTCAAAGGAATAAAAGTTGGAGATTACACTTTTAAGCTCTTAATCATCAATTCCCCTTTCTCTATTTTTGCTTCATTGGCACAATTATTGTTTGTTAATGGGATTGGCTGTACTTTGCATATTATATTTTCTTTCTTTAGTTTATAATATCACATGCAAATGTATCCTTTGACCTTTGCTTAGAGTTAGAAGAATATATGCATAAGAAACATATTGATTGAAAATGTGCACGTATTGAGAGAGAAAATCAAAATTTAATCTATATCAATATGCATATTTTAACTTAATAATATTAGCATTATAAAATTTTTAGTACTAAATTCATGTTTTTAATACTATAAGAAAAACACAAATTAACGATAAAAACCAATTCAGTCGCTAATTTTATTAACTATCCACAAAATAGCAATTTATTTACTACTTTACAGTTGAATCGCTAATTAAACTTTTTTTAATTAATTTAAAATTATGTGAATTTTATAGTTGTAAGTTTATCTTAACGTAATGTAAATAAAATGTAAATAAATGAATAGAACTTAGAATTTAGATTTGCGATGAGATTTACTGTTGGTCAAAATTATTAGAACGAGCAATTTGAGAGGTTAACCCTCCTTCAAATAATATATATATATATATATATATATATATATATATATATATATATATATATATATATATATATATATATATATATATATATTTTTTTTTTTTTTTTTTTTTGAAAATGATCCTTTTATTTATATCTCAAATATGAAGTCCTCATGGCCTCCAATAATACAATACTTTTAATCAAATGAGGCAAAGAATTAAAAGAGGTAAAAGAAAGAGAAAAATGATGTAGCCTTTGATGAGTGGCCAAAAGTTGTGCCGCTTGATTTCCTTCATGATATATGCGATGAATGAAAGAGGAGTGGAGATGCAATAGGTTAGCAACATGTAGCAAAATCGAAGGACCTGCTCTAGTCCATTGTGCCCGATTAACTCAAACAACTAGATCCTGACAATTCATTTCCAACTGGATGGGATAAAAACCTTTATCAATGCTCCATGAGAGCCCCCATATCAATGCTTCAAGCTCTACATCATAAGTTGTCCCGGCAGCTATTGTAAAACAAGCTGCAGCAACAAAGTTACCATGGCTGTTTCGGAGGATAGCACACCCCACTACTGAAAATTTGTTGAAAGACGTAGTAATATTCAATTTATAGCAATCTTGCCCAGGCCGAATCCAAGTAATAATCATTGACTTTAATTTTTGTTTGCCAAAAGAAGCTGAAATGAAGTGGCAATCAATTTTTGTCGACCAAGTTGTTGCAAATCTTTTACCAAAATTGGCAATACTCCAGTGTAATAATAGCTTACTGATATCTTGTATAAGGAGGTTTAGAAAGCAAGTTTCATTACCCCAATTACACTTACAATACATTTTCCACACAGACCATACAATTACCTGCGGTACCAAGCTTAACCAATATATATATATATATATATATATATATATATATATATATATATATATATATATATATATATATATATATATATATATATTGGTTATTTTTTAAAGAAATTTAAAACTTTAACTTTTTTCCTTGAATTTTTATAGAATATAGTAACATTTTAATTATTTTAAGCTTAACGAGAAAAATCGTGTGTCTCTATTAAAATAATAAGGTAGGGTAGAAGAGAGAAGAAAGATCTTCTTAAACTAATAAGATAATTGCTATTTAGAGTTCCAATATGCTAATAAACAATTAGACAAAGATGGTCCATATGTTGTTTACCGTTTAACGTTAATAGACTTACACGAAGACACTAATGATTTCGAAATTCTCGTCTGCCTTACGGGCCAAAACCCCAAAATAGTTTATTGTTTTTATTTCTTATATAATATTTCTACAAAATTTATTGGAGAAAAAAAATATTTATTAATAAATATGAGATTTTTTATATGAACAAAGAAAAATTAGAAAAAAAAAAAAAAAAGAAGACGAGGTTTATAAATAAAATTCCGGAAATGAGGATTCATAAAATTTGTTTTTGGGTTGAGTTATATTTCTAAAATCCAGAGTATTATTTGAAAAATGTTAATGAAAAAGAGGAACGGAGTGGTTGAAAAATAAAAAAATAGAGCAAACTCCAGCACACTGTACAATATGGTATAATATAATGCAAGACAAAAACCAGAAAAACACTATTTCTGGTCAAAAGGAAGTAAAGATTCTGTAATAGCCATTTTAGGAGGAGAAAAAGTCATCTTTTTGTAAATTCCAACCCTAGTTCTTAGAGACAAAAGTTGTAAGTGGGATCAACTTGGAAGGTGTTGCTACAATTTCATGTCTGCTAATTAATTTATTAATCTACTTACATGATGAGGAACATTCCCATTATCTTTTGACCTAAACCATCATATACTTAATTAATTATTACAAGATAATACTCTATTGTCTAAGGTGATTCGTTGGCCTTTCTATTTGCCGTCCACTCTATCACTTGAGATTTGCTAGTAACTTTTAGTTATTTTGATATCATTTAGATAAGTTTATATCACAAGTTAAACGTAAAATGCTATCTTTAACATCTAAAATATATTATCGAACACTATAATAAAGACTTCATGAAATTTCATTACTTGCCTCGTATCCACGAGCTCTCTCGTGGGAACACTATAATAAAAACAATAATAATACTAAAATTGAAAATAATAATAAAATTTTGATATAAACAAATCCTAGTAATTTTAAAATACTAATCAATAAGAAATTCTAATGAGTATAGCAAAATTGAACAAGATCAAGAGGAGGTATCAATGACTTCCACTAAAACAATCATCAGTCCAATCTCATGGTCATGAGTTACCTCTAAAACGAGGTATTTCTTGTAAATTGTAATTGAGGTGTTGGTGGCGTAGGGAAAATGGTTGGTGGATGTGGATACGTGGAAGAAAGGGTGGACAAATGCATCGACATAAACATCGTTTCTCATGCGGATCATATCTCGGTTCTCCTCTTCCTAGGAATACGTTTAATGGCAACCATACTTTAGACTTTCTGCACTCTGGAAAACAAACACAATCGCAGTCAGATTCAGAATCAGCAATTGCTAAGCTTCTTGTCAAGCAAATCAACAGAAGCAGCGCCACCATGAAATTCTGAGTTCCCATTTTTTTTTTTCTTATATAGAATTTGAACTTTTATGGTTTAGCGTATTGGGTATTTATAGATGCTCATAGTATTTGAAGTTTGAACTCATCCAAATAACTAGAATTTTAATTCCTAAACAAGTTCAATTTCAGTATGATTCTATTCTCCCACATTATACGAATTTCTATCACAGTTAAACTGCTGTGGCTTCATTCGGGCTTATGTGGTTTCTGCCATTACTTTTTAAGCCCATTGGATCTGATGGACTTAATATGGGCCGTGCCTATATGAATGTCCCTGAGTCAGTTAGATCTGATATATACAACGTTCATGAGAATCGGGGGTGAAAGATTTTCAAGATAAAGAGAGGTGACATGGCTTGTCTTCATCTCTGTTTACCTTCAACATACAATTCACGACCTCACATTTCTCGGTTCAATTACCGGCTGGTTCGATGCGCTAACGAACGCCGGGAGCTCTTTAGCCGCATTTCTCCTGTTTATGATAATGTGCAAGCAATTTTCACCTTTTGTTTCTTTCCATTTTATGTTCTTTTGTAATTCTTTTAATTTTTCGTTTTTTGGTCTGAACTCGGAACAAACAGTTGAATGATTTGCTGAGTTTGGGTCAACATCGAATATGGAAACGAATGGCTGTATCCTGGACTGGGTATGCTTCTTTATCATTATTTTTAAATTTTTTGTTATGATGTTTTTGGATTTTAAAGAAATCATGCATTGAATATATTAGAGCAAAAATGGGAGACAATGCCTTGGATTTGTGTTGTGGAAGTGGAGATTTGGCATTTCTTTTGTCTGAGAAAGTTGGCTCCTATGGCAAGGTTTGTTCTTTCTCATTTTAGCGTTTCTATGTTGTTAATAATGTTCCTTGATCATTAAGTGTATTTAATGAGTTTTTCTTTTGAGAGGGAGATTTTGATGCTTGTAGAGCCAAGTTGTTAAGATGGATTATGTTCAATATTCATTTTTATTTCTTGGGAAATGATAATATTAGTGAAGTACTATAATGAACCTTTAATTGTGATTTGGATGGAGTATGATTATAGAGAAAAGAGGCTGCTTTGTTGAGTAGCATAGGTCTAATGAAGAAAGGAGTCTATTTTGTCGTTAGAATTGTGCCATTGTCTGTAAATTTATGCAGCATAACAATGTTCTACAATCTACATTACCATTTCTTTTGGGTGACAATCTGTAGGTGACTGGTGTTGATTTCTCAAAGGAGCAATTATTGATTGCTTCATCTCGGCAACAGTTGCTTTCAAGGGACTTCTACAAGAACATCGAGTGAGCATTGGTATATATCATTTAGGTGAAGGAAAATTTTTAATGTTTAGTGATTTAGGAGGACGCTTTAGAGGGTTGGGAAAATAATTCATTGGATAATGTTTTATTAAATTCTTTGTGATTCATTTAGAAGCATCAAGTTTTATGATTACAGTAATTTGAATGATATGGTAACCTCTAAAATGAGTTGTTTCTTGTAATAATCACAGGTGGATTGAGGGTGATGCAACTAATTTGCCATTTTCTGATTGTCAATTTGATGCTATTACTATGGGTTATGGACTACGAAATGTGATTGATAAGCATAAGGCCATGCAGGAGATGTTTCGAGTTTTGAAACCAGGTGCCCTATTTTCTCTGCAACAGCTTGAAATATATCCAACAAAATGAAAGTTGATTAAACTTATCATTCTTGCTTTTACAGGTGCAAAAGTATCTGTTCTTGACTTCAATAAGGGTACTCAACCATTTATTTCTTCTTTTCAGGTATAGAATTACAAAATAAAAGGCTTTTCCTTTTTGCTATTAAAATTCTAGGAATATGATGTTTCTAATTGTACGTCAATAAATGAAATTCAGTGGTTATCAATGCATTTTTTTCTTGAAAATGTCCTGATGTTGTTTATTTTTTGACTTTGTAGTTGTGGGAAATGGATATTTCTTAGGAAACTTATTTTTTATCATGTCAAGTTGTCAACTGACTTATAGTTTGATAATTGTTACTATACATTTGAACATATGACAAGTCGAATCTTTTACATGTTCTTTGCATAAGAATTGCATGATCGACAATGTTGTTGTCCCTATGGCATCTCGTTATGGCCTTGCAAAGGAGTATGAATACTTGAAGAATTCAATCAGAGAATTTTTAACAGGTACGTTTCCTGCTATAACTTCTTGTTCAGTTTTTTTTTTCTTTTTTTTTTTTTTTTCCAGTGGATTGATGTGTATGATTGTAAACAATAATTCTTGAATGCCAACCAAACCTTACTCCTATTTAAAATGCAATGTTGCTTTTATTTTTCTCCATGTATTATATTTCCATTCAAAGATCATTTTTACTGGTTTTGCTACCGTTGCCAAGAGCTATGATAAAAGTTCTATTTGTCTGCTGTGTCAGACTTTCATACCTGCTATGTTTAAAACTTCTTAGAACGTGTGCAAAACTAGTAACATTACATTCCCTGAGAGCACATCTACCCTTGCGACTTCCTTTTTGTTTACTGGGTGGTAATGGTGCATACTCTTGACACAGGCAAGGAATTGGAGGAACTTGCTCTGGAAGCAGGGTTTTCTACTGCCAAACATTATGAGATTAGTGGAGGCCTAATGGGGAACCTAGTAGCCACACGGTAGACAAGGTCGGTGCTTGGCATGTGGCTATTTGCTGGAGTGATGAAGGGCATATTGTAAAGGGGGAAAAAGTTGTGGTCTATACTGTTGACTGTGAGCTTAGGGATCGATGTTTTTTGACGTTGCAGAATTTTTAGCTACGCGACTAATAATTTAATGAGTCCTGTTTTCCTTGAATAGTTTCTTTCTATCTTTATCCATTCTCTCCTGAGCAGTGAACTCTCTTTCTTAAATCTTCAAGAAAAATTTAGGTACTTTGAAATTGCAGAATTATGTTCAATGTTGGACAAGCTGAGATTTATTCATTTAAAACAAAATTTGTAAGTTAGTAGAAATACATATTTACAGCATGATATACGTTTCTCTCATTTCACAAAAAACATTTAAACATTGACATTACTATCCTCAATTTCATATCTACAAGTCATCCGATGCCTGCCAATCTGCATCTTATTGCTGACTGCTTAAATGCCCTGACAGCTTCTTGAAAATGCCTGTGGCATGTGCTTCAGTGAGGTGTTACAGTCACTGAAGATGTTCAACTTCTTTTACTTGTCTCAGAATTATAAATTTGATAATCCCCTGTTAAACCCCTCCTCTAGGTCATCTTGGATAGAAGGAACTATTGGTGACAGTTGCAATTGATGCAGAAAGGCCAGAATTAAGTGGGTACCATGGATCCTCACATGTGTCGTTCAGTTCCATAGTCCTCTCGTCTATGAAAGGGGGATTAGAAGGTGCTGGGAGATTATCCTCTGTTGTTAGCATCTGCAGCGTCTTTGCCATTGTTGGTCGAAGTGATGGCATCTCTTGTGTACAGAGTAGTCCTATTTGCACTACTCTATAAACATCATTCTTTA
The DNA here is from genome assembly GCF_041381405.1 of Jatropha curcas. Classification (NCBI taxonomy): domain Eukaryota; kingdom Viridiplantae; phylum Streptophyta; class Magnoliopsida; order Malpighiales; family Euphorbiaceae; genus Jatropha; species Jatropha curcas. The sequence goes on along the minus strand of NC_143153.1, from coordinate 1,839,181 downwards.
TATTACTGTTATGGTGGTTATGTAACATTAGGTTTGGGTCATAAAACTCCTCCACAGTCCCTGTCTGAAATTTCTTCCACGTCTATTTTTCAAAAAATTAAAAAGATAAATTTCTTCATTGCTGTGTAAAGATTAAATGGAACCAAAAAAAGAATCAAGAAAAAGTGAGATTCTTGGAACTTACAAGTGTAACTAGGCTATCAGTATATTCTGAGGTTTTGCTCCGGTTGTTCTGCCTTCCTGTGACGATCTCCAACAAAAGCACACCGAAGCTGTAGACATCTGCCTTTTCTGTTAACTGGCCATGAGCCAAGTATTCTGGGGCCATGTATCCACTGCACATATATAATTGAAATTATCGCTTGATGGAATGTGTATATATATAAGATAATGTTATGTTCATATGTAAATATTCAAATGAAACATTGCAAGTTACTGGAATTCATGTTCAACTGACTGACAAACAATAGATATACTCACAGTGTTCCTGCAATGGCTGTGCTGATGTGACTCTTATCTTCTTGGAAAGACCTGGCCAAGCCAAAATCTGCAATTTTAGCACGGAATCTTGAATCCAATAATATGTTGCTGGCCTTTATGTCTCTGTGAATGATCCTGATCTTCGAGTTTTCGTGAAGGTAGACTAAACCTTCCGCTGTTCCAATAATAATATCGTATCTCTTTTCCCAAGTTAGCACTTTGCCTTTGTTCTGATCTGTCATATTTAGATATTAAGCATTATAAGCATTAAGTTCAAGCTCAACTTAGTAGTCTATGGTCTTAGAATTATAAAATATCAACTAAGAATGGCTATGCAGAGAGTAGCTTTATTTGCTGTGTGATATAGGAATTTTTGCAATCTCAGATAAGCTTTATATGTGAAATTCAGGTACTTGCCGAATATAAAACGATCAAGACTCTTGTTTGGCAGGAATTCATAGACAAGAAGGCTTTCAGGACCAGAACAACTGCATCCCAACAACCTGACCAGATTTTTGTGCTCCACAGTACTTATGATGTTAACCTCATTGTAAAAATCTGCTGCTCTGTGTCTGTTGTTAAAGAAAAGTCTCTTTACAGCAATCTCTCTTCCATCTGGCAACACTCCCTGATTGAAAGAAAAAGGGCAAAAGTTGTTTGCATAATTACTAAATTTGAAAAGGTGAACAGAAAAAAAAAAAAAATGAAAACCTTATAAACTGATCCAAATCCTCCTTGTCCAAGTTTGTTGGCATCGTCAAAAGATCCTGTAGCCTTCTCAAGTGTAGAGTACTTGAAGTTCAGGCTACTGTCATTAAGGGTTTTAACCAACTTTCGTGCATCATTTGAACCTGGAAAATCAAGATAAAAGCATTCCGGAAAATGAGCAAAACCGAAAGGATAATACATAATACCTACATGCATTAGTAGCCATTTTCTTGGACAACCATCCATTAATTGACAATTATCTGCTATGCTGGAGATTTCACTTGGCAGAAGCAAATAAAACAAAGTTTAATTACCTCTTCTCTTCATCTGTACATATCTATGCTTCCAAATATAAACTCCTATAATTATCCCAACTCCTAGAACCACCAAAGAACTAACAATTGAAACGACTATCACAATAATGCTCCCTGCAATTAGTAATTCCAAAATTAGGCCATATTAATAAAGAATAAAATCTTGATCTCCCACATTAACACAAGAAAATACATTTTCTTTACCTCGTGAACTGTCATTTCTTAGCTCGTTGAGAAAGTCTCTGTCCGAGTACCTTATAAAACATCCAGTATACAATGCCCTCCCTTCTGACCCAGGCAAACATTTCAATATGGATGCACTAGCATTCTCCAAGCACGCTCTGCAAGCGCTCGCATTCAATGTCCTCCAGCAATCAGCTAACACATAAGCCGATTCATTTGTCCCTTGCACTGCTACTTGAGCCCTTGCATAGCCTCGACTATTCATTGCACTTGAAACTGCAGTCGATAAAGCCACTTTAGCTGATTCCTCAAATGTAGAATTCTTCCTTGTTTGATTTCCGCAGATAACTTCATCTAAAGGTCCTCTATACTCCTCAAAGAAACTATAGTTTTCAGATCTCATAAAACAGCCATCGAGAAAAACCCGACCTCCATTATGAGGATAGCATTGGGGTAGAACTGTACGTGCCTCAGCATAGCATAATACACAATCAAGTAAAGAAAGGTCTCCATAACATTGAGCAAGCCCATAGTTAATATCAGGTCCTGAACCTGTAACTGCTACTCCAAACCCTGAAGTGCGCATTTGCTCACTGATATTCTCCATTGTAGCAACAAAATTGGGTACAAAGATAGAAGCATTGTGCTCAAGTTGGCGTCCACATGTAACTTTCACTTGCTGGGCTCTAGGATCCCCCATCGCTTTCTCATATGTTAATAAAAAACCGACTAAACAGAAGAATATGCATTGATGATGGACCAAAAGGATTTTTTTCCTCATTTTGCTGTTGAAATTACCAGGCTACCTGTTCAAGATGGAGCCTAGTTAACCATCAAAGTACTCAAAGATAATAAAGTTGAAACAAGGAATTAGAGAACAGAAATTAATTTGACAAAATTGGAACATTCTGCAACAAATTGGAAGAAAGTTCTTCCATGTTCATGGAAAGAAGGATTCAATTTCATCAAAGAATTAAAAATTTCTTTCTATAGCTGAGCAATTATTCTAGGCATATCAACTAACCGAAGATCGGATATACAAAATTCAGGAGAGAGACCAACGTCTAGTCAAAAAGAAGAGTATAACACTCACACAGATACGACACAGTGGGTACGGAGTTGGCAGTAGAAACTTGGAAGGATGATTGCTTATTTTGATATTTCAGATTCTCAAGTCAAAAAAGGCGAGTCTTGGATTGGATATTGCACAAAGTGCTATAATTTGCAGCAACCCAGTTTAAGAGTTTCTTGGTTTCACACTTCTAGTCCAAAATCCAAATTCAAACAAACATTACCTCACACGGTATGCAGGCCACCAAAATTAGCAATTAAGATTCTTTAAGTTAAAGGAAAAAAGTTTAACGAAAGATTAAGAGCATGGGGTTTTTCAATCAACGCCGTTATGCCACCTAACAGTACTGAAAAGGGAAAAATAAATGGTGAAAAAGTTTTTTGCAGCCCCTAAAATTGACATTTGAAAATAACGGAACTGAAAAAACATCCGGACAAGAAGGCCACGTCTATGTGGGACATTTCGATAAGGAAATTCCAAAAATGTTGTCGGTAAGTATGAAATTATGAAAGTCTGCTCAACCAACCTCTTCAATTATCCAATTCAAATGGACCACGGTGTGGGGGCTGTGGCCACCACCACCAACGGCCACCGCCAATTTAAATTTCCATTTGTAGTGTTAGTAGATAAATGAATTATTCAAGATAACAGCGGCGTTAATTTTCTACTTCCTAACTTCACAATTATATATACTAAATAAAATCATATCCTTTGAACTATTACTGAGCAGTGATGAAACAGACATATACTGACCAATGATTTCTAAACAGCTAAGCATATAATTCGAATCACATGGACAGGATATCAGTATCCGTTTTTGTCATCTAGATTGAATTTTCTTTGTTTTCAGAGTAACGAAAGGCAATAAATTTAAAAATAATAACAAACAAGCTAGTTTCTTTCATCATCTTAAAAGCTATTCTGGGTTTTAGTTCCTTCTGGATCAAGTAAACATCGTAAACTTCTATCATTATTACGTTTTCCATGTCGTCTTCTTGATCAAAGTTGAAACAGAGATATTACTATATCAGATGAAGATTGGAATCTGAAAAAGAATTAGAAACGGAAACGGAAATTCAAAATACGAACCTTTTTGTGCATTAGAGGAAGCTGAAGCTGAAGCTGAAATGAAAATTCTGGAGGTGTCTGTGAGAAGAAGAGTTCTACACTGAAACTAAAAAGGAAAAGAAGAGAGAGGGTTTAAGGGAGATAAAGATTTTGAAGATTTTTGTTGTTGCAGAAGTCAAAGGTGAAGATGGGAGCTTCGAGTTTTCTTGATTAAAGTTGAAAAGCAGAGGAAAAGACTGTGGGAGACAGAAGAAAATCAGTTTCAAACGTATGAGATTTCAAATAATCAAAGCCGTTGAATAACCAAACGTGAAAAAACGCGGTTAGAGACTCAGACTTTTACTAGAGGCAGAGGGCAAGTTTTTCTTCTTATCATGTTCGTTTATTGTAGATTTACCATTTCACCCCTTGTTCCCGGCTCTAGGAGTGAGGGCAGATTTTGCACTTCAAAAAAGAAAAAAAAAAAAAGGAAAACTTACTAACTTTAATTAATAATTTTCAGAAATCAGCAATATGGAGATATTGTAGTTCTGGTCATTCGAGAGTGAACTCATCCTTTAAATCTTATGTAGATTAGTATCATTTTATGAGCTAATAAATCTTATTTTTACCCTATTATGTGTTTTTGTATTTAATCAATGAAAAAAAAAAGGAAAAATGCATAAATGAACCCCTAAATTTATAAGCTTATTATGCATTCTAAGCTTAGTATGATTTAATTCTCGATTAAAAAAAGTTAAATTTTTAATCAAAATTAAAATTGAAGGGTTTAAAGACGATAAATAAAATACAATGGATTAATTTGGAATGAGTGGTTCAAAGCTCTTTTTTCTTAAAAAAAAAAATTTAAAATGAGAGTATTTCTCACTAGATTATTCATTTTATCATAAAAACAAAAAAATAGCACCTTAATAGTTTACGATAAAGTCCTCATTTTATGACTATGAATATGATGTTGGAAAGTCTCAAAAGGTTGTTGGTAAGAGAAGTACCATTTCTATCCCTACAACAAATAGCATTTTGCTATTTGTATTCTTTATTTTCAATACAACAATACATAATAACCGGGTGAAGTTGCTAACTTGGACCATATTATATATATATATATTAATTAATTTATTAAAAATATTATATGATTATTTGTAGATTGTAGTCATAGTTTTCACCTACTAGCATTATTATTATCCTCATGATCACATACTAATTTGGCCTCTTGATCTCATTTCAAGGGCTAAATTACCATATTATACTATTATTAGCTAATGTCAATTAAATTAACAAATGTTTTTAGAATAAAATATGACCATTAAGCACAAAAAAGTCAAGACCTACCACAACTGACCTTATTTTACAAGCCTAAATTTCTGATTTTGCACCACGCACCATATCACCGTTAAGATTAGAGTCTATGCACTTTGTAGCTTATGTCTTCCATATTCTTTTAATCAAGTGTGTGTCGTTAGCTGGCAGGGTCAGCAATTATCAGTTTCTAATCGAAAATTCAATTAAACTGATTCATTTCAATTGGATTTGAATAGTTACTTTACAAATTCGGTTATAATTTAGGTATATAAAATCGTTTTTAGTTCAATTATTATATATAACTAACCGAAATTTTTTAAAGCCGTAAATAGCTTATTTAGTTTGGAATAACTGAATTTAAATTTAACCAAACTAATTTAATTTGATTTTAATCGATTATTATACACTTGGTTTTGGATTTGAATACTAGAAAAATACATTCGGATAAACTGAAACCGAGCTAGTTCGGTGTGATTAAGGAATGCTCACCACTGTTAGCTGGTTATCAAATCTTGATAAAGTAGTCGAATGGATAATTAACAAACGCGTTTCAAAGTCTAAGCATCTGCTAATCTACAGCTACAGATCAATACCAGAAATCTAATAATTTTTTTAGAGAGAAAGGTTGATAAATTCAGCGCATATTTGGTGCACCTCGCAAATGAATTAGGAATAGAATTTTGGACGAGGAAGTTAGGATTGGTGGGATTTGAGTAATGGAATTTAAAAGTATTTTATATATTTGCTAGATATTTTTGTTCGGTTTAATAAATAAAAAAATAGATCTTTAAAATTTATTAATTTCACCATTTTGGAAAATCCCACATCACAAATGGGAATTTCTCAATTTTCATTATTGTTTATTCAAAATTCTATGGATGGACAATGGAATGTGAAATTCCATGAATCCAAACCACCACTATGTAGATTAAAACAAAAATGATTTAAGTAAACTTTAATAAGATAGTTCCACCGCAAATTTCAAGTTGTTTTCCCACTTGAACATGCACAAAATTCAACTTATTGAAATGAAAAAAAATAAAATAATGATGGTTAAATTACTTTTGCATCACAATTACACCAAAAAGAATATCCAGAAAATTTCAAGCTATATACATTATTAGCTCTATAGCATTACAAGAAAGAATCATCACTATATATACTTTATATTTAACGACAATCAATATTAGCAGTGGATCATTATATAATCAGCTCAGCTGGTTTAGTTGATCAAAATTGAACCGCCTGGTCTCAAATGTGAAACGGAGTTTTGGCAAGTTGAAGGATCATCTGGGCTCAATCCAGCTTTGTGTCATGCTGTTTCCTGAAGACTGAGTGTAAGACTCAGGTTGAGAACTAGAAGTGGCAGGTCTAATAAGTGTGCTGATTTCTGAACTATTACTTGCAGGATTGAGAAATGGTGGTTGTGTTGGCTGAGGAATTTCATGGCTATTATTAAGCATTTTAACAACAATTGACATTGCTGGACGCAAATCTGCAGAAGCTTGTACACAAAGTAGGCCTATTTGAAGTAACCGAGATGCTTCCTCCTCTTGAAAATCACCTTCTAACTTAGGATCAACAGCTTCGCATAGTCTTCCAGTTCCATACAGTGTCCAAACCTTTTTAAATGAACATAAAGAGACCCTTAAAGACAGTGTAATCTTATAAATTAAGAATTTAATGCTATCTGTCAAATACAGTTAATGGTTACCATTTGCAGGATAGAACCCGAATCTTGAACAAAGGCATTGTTCCTCCTTCCACTAACTACTTCCATTACAAGAACTCCGAAACTGTAAACATCAGCCTTCTCAGTCAGTTTGCCACGAATGACATATTCTGGAGCCATATAACCTCTGCAGAAGCAAATTCAGCAAATTGCTTTAATGCGCATGTTCAAATGTAAAATATCACAAAAAAAAGCATTAGTGGCCTTTTAACTTACAATGTACCAGCAATTACAGTAGTGATGTGAGTCTTATCTTGCGGAAATAATCTTGCAAGTCCAAAATCAGCAATCTTTGGTGTAAAGTCCTCACCAAGCAGAATATTGCTTAATTTTATATCTCTATGTATTATTCTCAACTCAGTTTCCTCATGAAGATAGGCCAAACCCTCAGCTGTGCCCAATATGATGTTATACCTCATCTCCCATGTCAAAGGCCGAACATTATTTTTGTCTGAGTGAAATTAATGAAGATTGATCAGTAGATGCACTTGTGAATAAGAGTGAAATCTTTATGTAAGAGTTCAGAGATAAAAAAAGCAACTACCAAAGAAATAATCCTGAAGGCTTCGATTCGGTACATATTCGTAAACAAGAAGGCTTTCTGGTCCTGTAATGCTACATCCCAGCAATTTCACAAGATTCTTGTGTTGGATATCACTAATCAAATTGACTTCATTAAAGAAATGATCTACCCATTGCCTTGTATTGAACAAAAGCCTCTTTATAGCAACAACAGTTCCATCAGGCAATACTCCCTGATAAACCAATTGGGAAAAAATAGAAAGAGATGTGAATTAATTCCAAGATTAGGGATATGGTTCACAGCAATTAAAGGCTAAAAACTTAATTAACCTTGTAAACTGAACCCGATCCTCCTTGTCCCAGCTTAGTGGAACTGTGAAAGTAATTAGTGGCTCTTTCAAGAGATTCATATGAGAAATTAAGCTTGGAATTGTTCAGGGTAGTTAATAAAGCACCAAGTTCGTTCCTTTCTGCGGCAAGATCCACATCAAAGTAGCATATTAGACTTTATATTGACAGCTGACATCGAAACAAAAAACTTTAAAGTGTTAATTGACCATACTTACGTCTCCTCTTTTCTGCAATTCTCTTCTTCCCAAAGAATACAGCGGTGGAAACAATCAATGTTACAGCTACAGCAGAAGATATCACAGCCAGTATAACCGCCAAGTGGCTTCTTCCTGGTAGTAGCCACCATTAAGGTAATATCATGTCAAAGTGTTCTAATTAGTATATAATCAAGCAAAAGATTTTCAGGTTCTGGCAGTAGAAAGAAAGTTGCTTAAATGTGTGCATCATATTTTCCCCAGCTGAGCACCACTATAATATTGAATTGAATTGACATATACCTAATCCATCCCATTTACAGACTTGAAGATGAATTACCAAACTTGCAAATTAAGTACTGAATTTGATTTACAATAAAGATGCCAAGAAAGGTAAAATCAATTAGGAAATAGAACATCAACTTACCTCCATTTCCTACATTTGCAGTTCCTGAATTGTTGTAAAATTTTTGAGGAGAGTACCTCAGGTAACAACCAGCATTCAAAACCCTTCCTTCTTCCTTTGGAGTACAATTAGCAATCTTAGAAACAGCATTTGCCAAACAAGTCTCACAAGAACTCGCATTTAGCAATTCCCAGCATTGAGCCAATCCATAAACTGAAACATTCCCTCTATTCACAAATCCCACAGAAAACCCATCACTTTTTGGGGCTTGAACACTCAAATTCCTCACCAATTCCATAGCATTAGCACTAAAAACAGTTTTGCTACCATTATTAAAAGTCCCATTTGCACAAACAGTCCTATCTTGAGAACTAAGTGTCTCATTAAAGAAATTATAGTCATCATACCTTAAATAACACCCATCATAGAAAAGCCTACCTCCTCTAGTGCCTAATTGGAAAGGAAGACACCTTAAAATCTGGGTTTTACTTTGGGCAAAACAAAGATTGCAATCTGTTGGATCAAGATCTTTCATGCACTCACCCAAAGTATAAACTGTAGTATTGCCTGATCCATTAATCACAGCTCCAAATTGTTGCCTGGCAACCAAAGGAGTCACTACATCCATCGTAGCCAAGAAATTTACTACAAAAATTTGCCTCTCTGAATTTGCAGCTGTTCTGTTCGAGCAAATCATAGCTGCTTGTGTAGCTCTGGGTTCAGAAACAGAAAATTTTACCAAGAAAGATAAGCAAGAAAGGAGAGAGATTAAAAAATACCCATACGGGAAAAAAGGGTTAATTTTTCTCTCCATTTTCTTGGCAGCCGAACAACAGGAAGAGAAAGAAAACTAGAAACAACAAAAAAAAAAAAAAAAAAAAAAGGTGATGGTTTTGCAGCTGAGATGGTCTCATTCAAAGGATTGACTTTTAAATTTTAACGCGTATGAAACAAATACATTTTAGTGAAGGTAAAGGAAAATGGAAGGTTTTGATACTTTTATGAAGGAAACAGAAAAAAAAACAAAAAGAAAGAAAGAAAAAGAAAGAAGCCATTAAAATATGGTAAAGCTAAAGTCTTTGTTTCCATTTGTGGGTAGGACCGGATGGATCAATGGTGATTGGCGATCTGCTTTATCTTCTATTGAAGAGAATGGCTAGTTGCGTTAGCAGTGGAACTCCTTTCGCCATTGTCGACTTGTCGTTAAGGTCAAAAGAAGACATAAACAGGATAGATATTGAATGAAGCTGATGCACGGGATCAAGTGAAAGGGACTTTGTCTTATTGTCAGAATGCTGGTTTTCTGTCCTTGGTATTATTAGTCAATTTGGGTCGCTAACTTATCAACTACTCAACGACGACGTTATATATAATTATATGTATATAAACAGGATGGCGGCGATAAATGGAAACCAGAACTTCAGGTCAATGTAAAATACGCGCAATGAATAAAATTTGAAAGTTTGTTCAATTTTTTAATTATTTTTAAAAATTTCAAATAATTAGGGAAATTTAGCTGAGTTAATTCATGCATTTCTTCCCAATATTTAAACTATATGGAAATTAAAAAATAATTATTGATAAAATTATTTTTTAAAAATTAAGATTTTGAATATCAGCAAAATGCGCTATTGAGATTATTTATTACTTCAACTAACACTTTATTGGTGTTATTAACTACTAGTTAACATACATAGCTAAACTAAAAAAACTCTTAATTGTTACTGTATAAATTATCATTATAATGTCTGACTAAGTTTGGATTATTCAAAATATGAAAATACCCGTTAAAAATCTGAATTTTCATAGAAATAAATTTTAATTCTAAAAATTGTTGATTGTTTTTTTGACTTTTAAAAATTAGAAAAAATATTTTTCTTCCACCTAATTTTTTTTTTAATATCCGGATGGTGTCTAGCTTTTAGGGACGTCTAGCGAATAGTTATAGTTTATGCTCTTCATTTAATTTGATTAGCCATTCTTTTGTACATCAACAAAAATATTCTATAATTACTTTGTGAATATATGAAGTTAGATTCTCTTTGCAAGAGAATTAAGCATATACTATTTTTAGTTGAACTTTATTATAAAATTGAAAAATAATTACTTGTATAAGTGTTAGTTTTTACTTTTGAAAAAATCCGAATCAAGAATGTGAAATCAAATATGATTAATGTAAATAATGTTCCCATTATAATTTTATAGATATTTAATATTTTAAAAAAAGAAAAGAGTAGGAAAGATGTCTTTGTTTGGCAGGCGGTGCGTTGAGGTACTTAACAATAAAGTTAGAAAATATATATATATATATATATATATATATATATATATATATTGTATAGTCTAGATCTATCTATTGTTGAAGTTGAAGGTTTTGGACTTCCCAGAGAGTTCCAGAAGGTTTCGTAGATGATGACGACTTTGAGCGCTGACCACCAAACCAAAGCCGCGGAGTCGCTGACCATTTCATTCGTGAGAATGAGACGGAATAGGTTGAGTTAGTTGGTTTGACTTATAAATTAATTAAATTAAAATTTTCAAAAATATGTATGAAGCTAAGATTTAATCATTTTATTAAAGGAAAATTATTTTTTATTTTGTATATATAATGTGGTTTAAAAAATAATTATTAATATATTGAAATAAAAATGTCAATCAGTATGATTTGATTGGTCTTCTTACCTTTCATAAAAAATATAAAAAATAAGAAATCTCGAATTCGAGTCATTTCCAACATAAAAATTATCGTTAATTTGATGAATATTATTCAAATAGGAGGACTAATCCCTACTGTGTAGTCCACAATATTATTTCAGTCATTAAACTTTCGATATAACAAAACTAATATTATGACTCGTATTTTTACGGGGTACATTAACTTAGAAATGAATAGTAAAATTGATAATTTGCATTATTATGAACAATCCTTAACACTAGAAAACAATAATTTCTTTCAAATTTGTATTTATTTAATTACGCGTTATTTTTGACTCGTTTAGTGGAAAGTGGGCTAATGCTCATTTACTAGAAACTCATTGACGGTATCTGTACGGCTGGAACTTGTAAGTGGGAGCCGAAATGGTGGAATCAGTAGCTAACCTTTTGAATAATTGAACGTTCAACTTTCAATTTCTGCTAACATCTATCTGAATTTCCTGATTTTGCTCAGCTAAACTCGCTCTTCCGTTTGCTTCTGCAAAAGCTCCGAGATCATCTGGACCCAATATATAATAATATATCAGTACAGTTGTGCATTGATTTGGACCAGCTTAAGCTTAGTTGGGCCAATTTAAAAAGGTTGTTAAGTTCTTGTATTCAACAGATAATGCAGTGCAATGGGCTTCAAGCAAGTGCTACGAATTTCGTGATTATAATGGGCTCAGATTGAGCTGGGTCCAAAACAATAGAAACCCATTACGAAATTCCACAATTTTAGCCCAAACGAAATGCTTTCGTGGGTGTGTGTGTGTGTGTGTGTGTGTGTGTGTGTGTGTGTGTGAACAGAGTACTATGGTACAAGGATATAATCTTACAACGTTGCAATTTAAGTATACTTGTCGATATGACTCACTAATTAGAAACTGCAAATCTCATTTAGAGCTACCTATGACTAATAGACTAATATTTTATTAAAGATATTAAGACAATGCGTCGAACCTGATTTCTCCTTATCTTACGGTGTCATTTCATTTCTAGCCGTTTGACTAGGAAATCATTTAGTTTTAAAATACCTTAACCTGAATACTACTGCTGTAGCTATTAAAATCTATTAGCCCGATAATCATGCAGCTAATATTGCAATGGATCATTAACTATTGATCTAATGTGTTGACTATTCATTGAAAATGACTAGTACTTTGAGTCCATGCACGTATGAAAAAAAAAAAAAATCATCCATGCAGCCAAATGGATGTAATTTAGTTTATCTTCTTATTTTCTTTTTAAGTATATGAATAATATATAAGTTTTGAGTGCAAATATTTTTCTATCATAAAAATTTTCATTAATTTGATGAGTGTTATAATCTATAATATTGAATTTGACTCATTTATCGTATTTTTTAACTATTACAAGTGTTGTAATTTAATTCATAATGTCATATCGGCTCATTGTAAATAGATAAGACTCGATTGCATGCTTGTTTTGCACGTAAAATAAAATGGAATTGGTATGGGAACTTTTCCTGTCATTTTATTTCGGATAGACTAAACCAAATTCCGCCATGGGAGGGTTTCAAGGGCTATGAAAATGGGAGGTCCTTCTTAACTGCAGAAGCGGCTCCCATACTTCTATGAGACTATGACCACCAAATGGGTCTCTTTGGTACTTATTCTTTTTGTCTCAAAATGAATAAACAACAGGAATTTTATTTTTGGTGCCTTGGAGGATGTGATGGTTTGGATTTTCCAGCCTTGTGCCTCATACCACTTAAAATGTGTGTATTTTAAGGATTTTCCAAGGTATCAAAGCCCTAATAATAGATAAGTTCGCTTTTAGCTAAGCAAATTAATTAATATATAGATAAGTCGGAGTTAGGACCACCTGCCCCTAATTTGGGGGGTGTATTTTTGGACTATGCATCCAAGTGCCCTAGTACTAGAAGAATTTTGTGAGTTGGACACTTCCTAATTTATTCTTCATTTTGGCTTCTCTTGATAACAAATAAGTTAATATATATATATATATATATATATATATATATATATATACACATGGGTTGCACCACCTTTTACTAATCAATTTTAATTTAAGTAACACCCCAGAATACGAAAAAAAAAAAAAAAGTATTTTTCTTGTAAATTATCCGTTTCTGCCTTAGATTACGTGTCTTTTTCTTCTTCTTTTTTTTTTTGAGAATGATGGAGATGAAATAGCTTTGATAAGAGTAACACTGTCTTTCGAACCAAAGAGCATCAAAGCTATCCTTTACCATTAATTAGAATATGAAATTATATTAAGAAAGATTATCCAAACCATAATATTATTGTTATAATATTTAATATTTAAATCCGCCTTCCACTAAAACTCAATAATGGCTTCCCCTCAATTGAATTAAGGAAATGCATCACATATATATATATATATATATATATATATATATATATATATATATATATATATATATATATATATATATATATATATATATATATACGTATAATAAATTAATAACTGATGCCAATTGTCTAATCATTAAGGAAATTATCCAAAAGTGGACGCAGCATATATATTATGAGATTTTAACTTTTTGACCTTTTGATTATAATTTACCATCACGAGAATATTATTGTTATTATGAAATTGTAATAAAATTTAGAAGTAGATAATTCATAATATCTCTTTTTAATTTTTATTAGTAAATTTTGTTAAAGGGAGATATTTAATACATACATTTGTGTCAGTGTTATTGAAGCCAGCTCAAAATACATTGACCCGGCTAAAAAACCAGATGGATGAATTACTGATTTAATCAATGGATAATGGTTTAATCAGGTTTGTACCAATCGATTAGTTTAATCATGAGTTAATCGGTTTAATTTAGTTTATTTTTCTTAAATGGTTTAAAAATAAAATTGGCCTGATTCTGAAATTAATGTACTGACGTTTCCATGCATGTTGATTTGTCAAATCAGGTCGGATGTAATAAGATTCGTATAATGTTGCACCCGGTTAAATAAAAAAAAATGTCATTTCTTGGATTAACCATAAGTAACAATGAATTTAATATGGCATACATAATCTAAGTACCAAAACAAAAACATATACAATTTTTTTTATGATTTAATATTAACTGCCCACGAAAATTATATGCAAAAAGGAGGCTATTTTGGTAAACATGCTATTATATAAACTGCCTTTTAACGACCTTACTCCACTATCTCAAGCACACAGCAACATCCAAACAACTCCAGGAACAGCATTTTCCAGGAAAACAAAAGAAAAAGTTGCGAAGATCGATCTACGATGAAGAGAAACAAGAATACATCATCTCTTGTATTTTTCATATTTGTTATAGTAGCTGCCTTCACTATGTTTGCTATAATTTCAGTAGAAGCAAGAAAGCATCACAATTACAAGAAAAATAAACATAATTATAATAAGCACCAAAAGGACAAGAGTCATGGTAATGGCAATCACAATGCTCCAACACCAGCACCAGCACCAGCACCAGCACCAGGCTCTCTTCCTCATTATGGTTCTTACCCCACACAATCCACGATTTTCGATATTTTGTCATTTGGAGCCAAGGGTGATGGAGTTTCTGATGATTCTCAGGTATAAAACATATAACATATACAAAGAATTTCTTTTTCTTCTTCTTCTTCTTATCCTACCCTATGTGCTTTTCTCACCGGCTTTTCAAGAAGCTGGCCTGTCAACTATAATTTTCTTCATAAATTAAAGTTTACAACGCTTAATTTTCCCTGAAAATTACCATAGGCACTTGTAGATGCATGGAAAGCAGCCTGCAAGGTGCCTAGGGCTACCATTAAAATTCCAGCAGAAATTAAGTTTCTGATCAAGCCCATAACTCTTCAGGGTCCATGTATGCCTCATCTTGTTCTTCAGGTATGCATAATCTGTCTTCTTTAATTAATTAATTTGAATAAAGATATGCATGAAAGAAGCAAATTAACTAATAAAGAGGGTATATTCTTTATGCATTATTTTAATGTTAATTAATTATTAAAAAAAAATGAAATGCTTTACACACCAAGCTGATGCAATCTAAGTGGAATTCCATGCCAATTAACAGATAGATGGAACTGTGTTGGCTCCACCTGAAGTAAGTTCATGGCCTAAATCGAACCTTTTTCAATGGTTCAATTTCAAATGGGTACATGACTTCACAATTCAAGGCCCTGGCACTGTCAATGGTCAAGGATCTGATTGGTGGACTCCTTCTAATATCTATTTTATTCAGGTTTGAAAATTAATTAAATTTTATTTAAATTAATTTGGAAAAAAAAAAAGAAGATATTTTAAGCCGTTTTGTGATATATATTTTCTGCAGAAGAAATCCAAACACGTCCCTTATATGAAACCAACAGTAAGATATTAATTTCTTCCTTTGTTTTGTTATTTTTATCATATGATTGGATTAAATGTTAAGTATTAATAGATTAATTGCTTTCTCTCTTTAATTACAGGCTCTGAGATTCTATGCTAGTTATAATGTAACAGTTCGTGACATTGAAATCATAAATAGTCCGCAATGCCATCTCAAATTTGATAATTCTAAGGGAATCAAAGTTAATAATATTACAATTTCTTCACCAGAGAATAGCCCAAATACTGATGGAATTCACTTGCAGAACACACAAGACGTAGAAATTCAGCATTCTAATATTGCCACTGGTAAGAACTAAGTAATAATTTTTACATACACGTAAATGTGTACACATTCCTTATTTTATTGGTAGATATATAGATTCCTCTTTACATTTAACGATATTTTTATATCACGAGTTCATTTTATCATAATTAAAAATTAGCTGGAGAATAAAACTCTCATAATAAATGTCAAAAAAAAAGAAAAACTCTATTAATTAAATCAAATTGTAAAAATTTTGGTTCTATTTATAAAATTTGAAGGCTATGGTTCAAAGAAATATGTATGCTAGAGAGAAACCTGAATTACTTTTAGGTCATGCCCTAATTAATAGAGTGATAATGCATAATTTATGTTTGGTTAGTGGATGGTGCATTGCACGTTAGAATTGCATAGAAAAAGTAATCCAGTTCTGCCCACATACAAGAAAAGGTTATCCATTTGTGAAGAAATATATGTTAAACGATATAACTGTATCTAAACTAACTTTTGAAACAGGCATGAACAAAAAGGATACCAAAACCAGCCAACTTTTTCAGTTTTTTTTAATTATTAACAAGTAGACCAGCCTAGCTGCAGAATTTTATTAATGAAATATATTATTGCGTTTAATTCATATGCTAATATATATTAATGGGATTCTCACTTTTGACAGGAGATGACTGTATTTCCATACAAACTGGTTGCTCCAATATCCATGTCCATCATATTAACTGCGGTCCAGGACATGGCATCAGGTAATTTTCTTTTTTTCTTTTTTTTTTTTTTAAAGAAAAAATTATCCAATTTATATAAATATATATATATACAAATTAACTGATTATAATAATAACACTATATTATTTTGCTTCTCTTACAATTACAGTGTAGGAGGACTTGGAAAGGATAAAAGTGTTGCATGTGTCTCTAACATTGTTGTGGAAAAGATCACACTGCACAATACTCTAGCCGGAGCTAGAATAAAAACATGGCAGGTACCTAAAATTTAATTTAAATACATTATTTAATACTGAAGAAAAATTAATTATAAGCAATTTTTGTTATATTATAAATTATTAAAAGAAATATTTCTGCATGTTTCAGGGAGGAATTGGAATTGTTAAAAATATATCATTTACGAACATCCAAGTAATAGATGTGAAGTACCCGATAATAATTGATCAATTCTATTGTGACAAACATTTCTGTAAGAACCAAACAGAAGCTGTGGAAATTTCAGGTGTTAAGTACGATCAAATAATTGGGAGCTACACAGTTCAACCTATTCATTTAGCTTGCAGTGACAAAGTACCGTGTTTGGATGTTGACCTTATTGATATTCAGTTGAAACCTTCTTTAGGACAAAGAAGTTCACAACAGGCACTGTGCTGGAATTCTTATGGGAAATCACAAGCACCACTTGTTCCTTCAAGTATAGATTATTGCTTAAGAAGAGATATCGGTGGCTCTGTTAAAAGAACAGCAAGGTCACATGAGCATGTATGCTAGCCAGTCATATATGACTCACAGATATTAGTAATTTAATATACTTTTCTTTCTTTCTTTCTTCTTTTTCTTTTTTTATTTCTCTTTTTCCAGCTTAAATGTTTTCTGTTAGATGCTTCCCTTCTGCAATTTTTTTTAATGTGGGAAGGTGATGATTTGTAATAGTTATTTTAATAAATATGATTAGCTGCTTTTTCTAAAGAACATATGTGGTTTAATTTCAGTATGCATAAGCTGATTTGGAAATTCTTTTGACTGAAAGTAGAAGCATATGAATATTTTTACATTTTCTTGCATATACTAGCTAGATTCCATATTCTTTAGCCATTTATGTAATTAAGTTATGGTAAAATAATGAAAGATAACAGCAAAAACCAAAGAATAGTAGATGTTTTTTTGTAAATGTAGATTCCATATTCTTTAGGAAACAAACTAAACTTGTATTAACTCTTAAGCAATTTGCACAAAAAGTTCTGTTATTTTATGATTAATCAGCAAAAGATCCCTCTCCCTATTCATTCTACTAATTATTATATTTACATTGCATCATGACTGACTCTAGAATATCTTGTACGTGTGTGTGCGTGAGAGAGAGACAGGGAGAGGGAGAAGAAGAGAAAAAGAGAAAGCTCAAACTAGGAGAGTGGCAAGCCATAAGTAGGGTTGTGGGAGGCACAAACCTTCATCCCCAGCTGACAGAAAAAGAAAAGGGAAAAAAAAAAAAGTTCTCAAAGTTTAACTTATTTCAATGTTGTATGGTCAAACTATGCAGACATAATACAGAAAAGGGAACAAAAAGAACTAAATATATTAAGCAAACTGCAGAACTAGATTGCTTTTAGCAAAAGAATAAAGGAGCTGCTGTAAGAATATTTAATCATATAAACCTTTTGTCCCACTTTCCTTTACTTTTTGGTTTAAAAACGACTGGACTTGGTTGCAACTGCTCTCCAACTCCTTTTATATGGCCCCCATATATGTACCTTTTTAGAGGAGTTAGTAGATGAAGTTTATGGCGGTGGTGGTGGTTGTGGTCGTGGTTGTTGAAGAACAGTGCGTGCACCGCCCACCAGACCCTTTTGCGCATGCCCATCAACCTTTTTCTTTGTATTTCAAATAAAAAAGCTAATATATATATACACCTGCAATTTTTTTTAATCTCTTTATATTAAAGCCGAGCATGGATATTGGGAATTATATAATTATAACTGTGCTAGAAAGGATTATATAAGCTTACACGAAAACACCTTTAGCAAATAATTATTCAATTAGAGAATTCAATCTATGTGATAACGAAAAATTGAAAATCTAATGGGTAACCTGCTGGCTAAGTATTCTCCAGGAAATTGAGGGATCAACGATGTCATGGTTTGTTTGAGACTTGCTCGGTGCAAAATTTTCACAAACCAGCTTTTTATTTGTCTCTCTAAAAGAGCAGAGCAGTCAAATTAGGTGGACCATTAGAGCACATTATCCCACCTAAGTATTTAATGCTTAAGATAAAATTTTTTTTTAAAAAAAAGTGCATCAATTCTTTTTCATTTTGTTTGGAAAGGGGAGGAGGGAAAATAATATGGAAAGAAAAATAATAAGGAATAGTTAATTTTCTTTCTATAGTTATTTTCTACGCTTGTGTTTGGATGTATAGAACGAAAGAAAATAAAATAACAAGCCCATATGTTTTGGTACTTGGACTTGGACAATATAAGGGCCCAAAATCCTTTCGGTCAATTCAAATATGTGTAGTTCTTTTATTTATTATTGTTATTTTGTCCAGCTCCGTGCTGTGACTGTGATTGGCTGATTGCCCACCTAACGTTCTGACCCGGTTGCACAGGAACTTGGTGGGTTGACGGTTGACTTAGGAATTCGCATCTTCATCTCCTGCTTTTGAATTAGAGAAACCCACTCTTATCCTAGTTTCTAGGTTTTCAAATTTCAGTTTCTGCAAACACTACAGTTGCTAGCTGTCCATAACTATGCCTCAAATTTACTTCACTCGTAAATCGCAGAATCGAACTGAAACGTATTTCGCGGAGATGCCAAGAAGAGAAAACAACTTGTCTCCTACAGCACTAAACAGATTAGGTAAGAGTTGTTCTTCTTCAACTGATTGCATTTCAATATATCAAAGTCTTCCTGATTATCTCATGTCCTGTTTAGACTATTGTGCTATCGTTACTACTTGGAGACGCTTTCTTATAGGGAAGGGTAAAATGGTTCAGCTTTTATTGGCTGAATCTCTAATACCAGAAAAAGGAGGAGAAATCATAGATAACATAGCAAATAACATTATTGAGGAGTTGATTGATCTAGGTTTACTAGTGCTAACAAAATTGGACTATGGATGGGCAGAATTTAAAGATTGGAATAAAATTATAGTTCCTGAGCCATTTAGAATATTATGTCTTGTTGAGGTGGATGAAGTGGAATTTTTTGCTAAAGCTGCGAATTTACCTGTTCGGGCTATAATAGAACATGATCGGAAGCACATTCCACTTCCTCCTGACTTTGGAACCCTCCAAATTCGGTCTCTATTTTTGATTACAAACAATGGCTCTGATTCTCAAGGCCTTTCTCGGGCCTATATGGCAACTATTTGCAAGCTGCAATATTTATTGGTGTTACATTTTCGCGGCATCATAAAGAGATTATCTGAAGAAGTGGGTGATTTGGTTCACCTGAGATATCTGTGCTGCGATTGGTCATATCTGGATGAACTTCCACAGACATTAGGAAATCTTCAAAACCTACAAACTTTGGATATAATATTAAGTAGACAGCTGAAAGAATTGCCATTACAAGTCTTGAATTATCAACAGTTGAGACACCTCATGATATCCAAGACCACCTACAGGAACGGAGTTAGAGTTCCAAGTGGGATTGGAACTTTCAAATATCTTCGTACGTTAGATGGTGTATATGCAGGAGGAGGCATTCTTAGTGAACTTAGCTCCTTAACCCAATTGCAACAACTCGGTATTACGAGTGTGTCTGAGGATCATAGCACTGAGCTATTTCCAGCCATTACGAAGATGGAAAATCTTATCTCCTTGTCGCTAGAAGCAGAGAAATACTTACGCGATTCATTTCTGCCAGATTTGGAATCATTTTCCCCTCCACCTTCTATTCAAGATCTCAGATTATATGGTCGCCTTTTTGAAATGCCTGTTTGGCTTACCTCCATGGAAAATCTCACTATGTTATTTTTAGGTTATTCCGACCTCTTAGAGAACCAAGCCCGTACTCTTCAATTTCTTCCCAAGTTAAAGCTTCTTTATATATGTAATGCTTATAAAGTAAGGTGCATTGGCAAAGAGTTCTGTGAGGCAAGTGGGTTTCCAAAGCTTGAATTTCTTGAGATATCAGAGGATTTACTAGTGGAGTGGACAGATATAGTCAATGGAGCTTTTCCAAGTCTAAGACGACTTGTATTCAGCAACTGTTGGAACTTGAGGTTTCTTCCTGAAGGCTTACAGAATATTTTTACTCTTGAAGAATTGGGTTTGTTCGGCGTGCATGAAGACCTTGGAAGGCGATTATTGGGTGAAGAGAATTACAAGATCAAGCATATTTCAAAAGTCCATATTCCGTAAAACTTAAAAGTGATATACAGATCTCGTTAGTATAATTAGTAACAACCCCCTTTCTCAATACTTTACAAATTTCACTGTTTGAAATGAATATTATAAAGTCGTCTGTTTGTAATATTATAAAACGACAGAGATTTTGAAATTGATTCTTCTGAAGCATGAAGGAGTCTGTCATAAATTTGTTTGTTTGTTCTTAATTAAACGACGTTCGTTATAAGCAGTCGCTAAATTATAGCCGGAATAAAGAAACGGTCGTTACACATTCGTGTTGCTCGAACGGTGGAGTGAAAAAGCCCACAAGATGGCCTAATACCAATAAAGCATTAACTCATCAAGCTAAGCCCAAGTGAAAGAAAGGCCCATTTCAAATTTCGCAGGCCATTGGAGGAATAAAACTCTGAAAATAAATGTCAAAAAAAAAACTCTATTAATTAAATCAAATTGTAAAAATTTTGGTTCTATTTATAAAATTTGAAGGCTATGGTTCAAAGATATATATATGCTAGAGAGAAACCTAAATCACTTTTAGGTCATGCCCTGATTAATAGAGTGATAATGCATAATTTAGGTTGGGTTAGTGGATGGTGCATGGCACGTTAGAATTGCATAGAAAAAGTAATCCAGTTCTGCCCACATACAGGAAAAGGTTATCCATTTGTGAAGAAATATATGTTAAACGGTATAACTGTATCTAAACTAACTTTTGAGACAAGCATGAACAAAAAGGATACCAAAACCAGCCAACTTTTTCAGTTTTTTTAATTATTAACAAGTAGACCAGCCTAGCAGCAGAATTTTATTAATGAAATATATTACTGCGTTTAATTCATATGCTAATATATATTAATGGGATTCTCACTTTTGACAGGAGATGACTGTATTTCCATACAAACTGGTTGCTTCAATATCCATGTCCATCATATTAACTGCGGTCCAGGACATGGCATCAGGTAATTTTCTTTTTTCTATTTTTTTTAAAGAAAAAATTATCCAAATTATATAAATATATATATACAAATTAACTGATTATAATAATAACACTATATTATTTTGCTTCTCTTACAATCACAGTGTAGGAGGACTTGGAAAGGATAAAAGTGTTGCATGTGTCTCTAACATTGTTGTGGAAAAGATCACACTGCACAATACCCTAGCCGGAGCTAGAATAAAAACATGGCAGGTACCTAAAATTTAATTTAAATACATTATTTAATACTGAAGAAAAATTAATTATACGCAATTTTTTGTTATATTATAAATTATTAAAAGAAATATTTCTGCATGTTTCAGGGAGGAATTTAATATACTTTTTCTTTCTTTCTTTCTTCTTTTTCTTTTTTTATTTCTCTTTTTCCAGCTCGAATGTTTTCTGTTAGATGCTTCCCTTCTGCAATCTTTTTAATGTGGGAAGGTGATGATTTGTAATAGTTATTTTAATAAATATGATTAATTAGCTGCTTTTTCTAAAGAACATTTTCGGTTTAATTTCAGTATGCGTAAGCTGATTTGGAAATTCTTTTGACTGAAAGTAGAAGTATATGAATATTTTTATATTTTCTTGCACATACTAGCTAGATTCCATATTCTTTAGCCATTAATGTAATTAAGTTATGGTAAAATAATGAAAGATAACAGCAAAATCCAAAGAATAGTAGATGTTTTTTGTAAATGTAGATTCCATATTCTTTAGGAAACAAACTAAAGTTATACTAACTCCTAGGCAATTTGCACAAAAAGTTCTGTTATTTTATGATTAATCAGCAAAAGATCCCTCTCCCTAGTCATTCTACTAATTATTATATTTACATTGCATCATGACTGACTCTAGAATATCTTGTACGTGTGTGTGCGTGAGAGAGAGAGAGAGAGAGGGAGAGGAGAAGAAGAGGAAAAGAGAAAGCTCAAACTAGGAGAGTGGCAAGCCATAAGTAGGGTTGTGGGAGGCACAAACCTTCATCCCCAGCTGACAGAAAAAGAAAAGGGAAAAAAAAAAAAAAAAGTTCTCAATGTTTAACTTATTTCAATGTTGTATGGTCAAACTATGCAGACAGAATACATAAAAGGGAACAAAAAGAACTAAATATATTAAGCAAACTGCAGAACTAGATTGCTTTTTAGCGAAAGAATAAAGGAGCTGCTGTAAGCATATTTAATCATATAAACCTTTTGTCCCACTTTCCTTTACTTTTTGGTTTAAAAACGACTGGACTTGGTTGCAACTGCTCTCCGACTCCTTTTATATGGCCCCCATATATGTACCTTTTTTGAGGAGTTAGTTGATGAAGTTTATGGCGGTGGTGGTGGTTGTGGTCGTGGTTGTTGAAGAACAGTGCGTGCACCGCCCACCAGACCCTTTTGCGCATGCCCATCAACATCTTTCTTTGTATTTCAAATAAAAAGGCAACATATAAAAAAGCTAATATATATATACACCTGCAATTTTTTTAATCTCTTTATATTAAAGCCGTGCATGGATATTGGGAATTGTATAATTATAATTGTGCTAGAAAGGATTATATAAGCTTACACGAAGATACCTTTAGCAAATAATTATTCAATTAGAGAATTCAATCTATGTGATAATGAAAAATTGAAAAGCTAACGGACAACCAAGTGGCTAAGTACTCCCGAAGGAATTGAGGGATCAAGAATGTCATAGATTTGTTTGAGGCTTGCTCGGTGCAAAATTTCCACAAGCCAGCTCTTTATTTGTCTCTCTAAAAGAGCAGAGCAGTCAAATTAGGTGGACCATTAGAGGACAGTATCCCACCTAAGTACTAAATGCTTAGGATAAAATTTTTTAAAAAAAAAAATTTTTTTTTACAATTTGTTTGGAAAGGGGAGGAGGGAAAATAATAAGGAAAGAAAAATAATGAGGAATGGTTAATTTTCTTTCTATAGTTATTTTCTACCCTTGTGTTTGGATGTAAAGAAGGAAAGAAAATAAAATTTATTTTCTTTTTTTGTTTAGAAGGAGTAAAATTTAGAAGAAATAAAATGTTGGTATGTGGAAATAGACAATGTTGTTATTCATGAATCATGAAAGCCTGCAAATAGAAATTAACCCAATCGAAGAGCCCAGCACTTTAAAATAACAAGCCCATATGTTATGGTACTTGGACTTGGACAATATAAGGGCCTAAAATCCTTTCGGTCAATTCAAATTTGCGTAGTTCTTTTATTTATTATTGTTATTTTGTCCAGCTCCGTGCTGTGACTGTGATTGGCTAATTGCCCACCTAACGTTCTGACCCGGTTGCAAAGGAACTTGGTGGGTTGACGGTTGACTTGGGCATTCGCATCTTCATCTACTGCTTTTGAATTAGAGAAACCCACTCTTATCCTAGTTTCTAGGTTTTCAAATTTCAGTTTCTGCAAACACTACAGTTGCTAGCTGTCCATAACTATGCCTCAAATTTACTTCACTCGTAAATCGCAGAATCGAACTGAAACGTATTTCGCGGAGATGCCAAGAAGAGAGAACAACTTGTCTCCTACAGCACTAAACAGATTAGGTAAGAGTGGTTCTTCTTCAACTGATTGCATTTCAATATATCAAAGTCTTCCTGATTATCTCGTGTCCTGTTTAGACTATTGTGCTATCGTTACTACTTGGAGACGCTTTCTTATAGGGAAGGGTAAAATGGTTCAGCTTTTATTGGCTGAATCTCTAATACCAGAAAAAGGAGGAGAAATCATAGATAACATAGCAAATAACATTATTGAGGAGTTGATTGATCTAGGTTTACTAGTGCTAACAAAATTGGACTATGGATGGGCAGAATTTAAAGATTGGAATAAAATTATAGTTCCTGACCCATTTAGAATATTATGTCTTGTTGAGGTGGATGAAGTGGAATTTTTTGCTAAAGCTGCGAATTTACCTGTTCGGGCTATAATAGAACATGATCGGAAGCACATTCCACTTCCTCCTGACTTTGGAACCCTCCAAATTCGGTCTCTATTTTTGATTACAAACAATGGCTCTGATTCTCAAGGCCTTTCTCGGGCCTATATGGCAACTATTTGCAAGCTGCAATATTTATTGGTGTTACATTTTCGCGGCAACATAAAGAGATTATCTGAAGAAGTGGGTGATTTGGTTCACCTGAGATATCTGTGCTGCGATTGGTCATATCTGGATGAACTTCCACAGACATTAGGAAATCTTCAAAACCTACAAACTTTGGATATAATATTAAGTAGACAGCTGAAAGAATTGCCATTACAAGTCTTGAATTATCAACAGTTGAGACACCTCATGATATCCAAGACCAGGGACAATATCGGAGTTAGAGTTCCAAGCGGGATTGGAACTTTCAAATATCTTCGTACGTTAGATGGTGTATATGCAGGAGGAGGCATTCTTGGTGAACTTAGCTCCTTAACCCAATTGCAACAACTTGATTTTAGGAGTGTCTGAGGATCATAGCACTGAGCTATTTCCAGCCATTACGAAGATGGAAAATCTTATCTCCTTGTCGCTACAAGCAGAGGAATACTTTCCCGATTCATTTCTGCCAGATTTGGGATCATTTTCCCCTCCACCTTCTATTCAAGATCTCAGATTATATGGTCGCCTTTTTGAAATGCCTGTTTGGCTTACCTCCATGGAAAACCTCACTATGTTATATTTAGGTTATTCCGACCTCTTAGAGAACCAAGCCCGTACTCTTCAATTTCTTCCCAAGTTAAAGCTTCTTTTTATGCGGAATGCTTATAAAGTAAGGTGCATTGGCAAAGAGTTCTGTGAGGCAAGTGGGTTTCCAAAGCTTGAATCTCTTGAGATATCAGAGGATTTGCTAGTGGAGTGGACAGATATAGTCAATGGAGCTTTTCCAAGTCTAAGACGTCTTGCATTCACCTACTGTTGGAACTTGAGGTTTCTTCCTGAAGGCTTACAGAATATTTTTACTCTTGAAGAATTGGTTTTGCTCCGTGCACATAGAGACCTTGGAAGGCGATTATTGGGTGAAGAGAATTACAAGATCAAGCATATTTCAAAAGTCCATATTTGGTAAAACTTAAAAAGTGATATACAGATCTCATTAGTATAATTAGTAACAACCCCCTTTCTCAGTACTTCACAAATCTCAATGTTTGAAATGAATATTATAAAGTCGTCTGTTTTTAATATTTTAAAACGACAGAGATTTTGAAATTGATTCTTCTGAAGCATGAAGGAGTCTGTCATAAATTTGTTTGTTTGTTCTTAATTAAACGACGTTCGTTATAAGCAGTTGCTAAATTATAGCCGGAATAAAGAAGCGATCGTTACACATTCGTGTCGCTCGAACGGTGGAGTGAAAAAGCCCACAAGATGGCCTAATACCAATAAAGCATTAACTCATCAGGCCGAGCCCAAGTGAAAGAAAGGCCCATTTCAAATTTCGCAGGCCATTGGAGGAATAATGGGTACCAGCCCATTCTGCTGAACTTAGAATTCATCTGGCACTGGCAGGAAAATTTTCGCTCATTAGGGAAATTTTTCTGCCTAACAGGAAAACATTTCCGTTCACATTGATAATTGCTTTTATATTTAAATGTAAATTTTTGATACATTGGATATTAAATTAGGTAAAGTATTCACCCTCTTATTAAAAAGAAATGAAAGCTTTGAGTAGATTTAGCATTTGAGGTTGAAATTACTGAACATACATTGTTGGAAAACTTAGTAATAGACTATATTAGACATTAGTAGATGGGGTACTGAGATTAGGAGAGATGGTCTGTGAGTCTGCTCTTTGGCCTCTTTCACTTCTGCTATTATCAGCAAATTTTAAGCTTGCCTGATGTAATCCTTGCTCCTTTTCCGCTGAATTCCATTCAGACATGTAATAATCTTCTTCTGTAGCAACCTTTTTAGATGATGGACCACAAAACATTCCACCCCATTGTGGGAAGTATATCAAAAATATTGGGAGAGTGCAAAATATTATCATTATACCCATAAGTGTAATCCCTGTTTCTTTTGAGTATTTTGATCCTTTGAAGAAAATTAATTGAGTTAGAACAGCACCTACATTTCCACCACCTCCTGTCATTCCTGATATCACTCCTAGTGACCTGAAAAATGAGACATGTTAATGGAATTGAAGAAAATACTTCTAGAAAATGAGTTTCCATGTTACTTGAATGTGTAAAAATTACCTTCTTGAAACAAAAGGAACAACCCCAAATGTAAGCCCACAAGCTGCTTGGCAAAAGAAAGAGAAAGCGATCATGACAGCAATGGAAGCACTCAAGGATCCCACTCTTCCAAGAATGATACAAAAGACACCTCCTAATGTCTGCACAATCCACAAAGCCCATAATCTACCTCTCATACCAAACCTCTTGGCCACTATATCGGATATCAATCCTCCAGATGGTCGAGAAATAATATTTGCTAACCCAAAACTTGCTGCAATAATTCCTGCTGTGTGAAGTTCCAAATTAAATCTGTCATAAAAATACTCTGCTATTATATTATCAATTGTTAGCTCCACCCCAAAACAATACCCATAGGTCAATGCTAAAAGCCATCCTCTGTAATTTGTAACTCCATGATAAAAGACATTGGAGAATTTATCTTTGTGTTTATCTCCTGATTTTTGTAGTTTTCTAAAGTTCCCATCCGGCAAATCCTTACCAAAGATCAATACTGCAAAAGCTGAAAGCATTTGAAAAAATGCCGGAACGAAAAATGAAATCCTCCAAGCTGTGAATTTCACTGCTCCAATGTCTCTAATCAGCCCAAACACGAGAGGCATAATCAACTGTGTTGCTCCACCGCCGAGATTGCCCCACCCACCGGCAACACCATTGGCTGTGCCGACAACAGGGGCTGAAAACATGGAGCTCATCCAAAATTGGGTAGACACAAAAGTAGCTAAAGAGAACCCAGTGAAAAAACGTACTAGAAGAAAAGAAACAGGAGATGAAACTATGGAAGTGAAGTAAACAGCTGGTGCTGTTAGAAGAATAAGTGAAGCAGAGGCAAGCCGTGGACCAAAAAGGTCACAGGCTGTTCCCATAGCAATCCTAGCAAAAACTGCACCAGAAACGGATGCAATACCTGCATTGCCAATGTCTGTGGCTGTGAGGTTGAGGTTATCGCGAATTATAGGAAGCAGAGGTGGAGCAGCAAAAGTAGAAACAAAACAAGCAAAGAAAGAGATCCAAGAAAGATGAAATGCTCGCATATGTGGTTCTGCTATAGAAAATAATCTGAATTCAGTTGCTTTATGCTCTGAATCTACAGGAAGAGCAAATTTTCTTGCACTTTCCACTTCCATTTCCCTACCCTTTGAAGGAATTTTAATAAAGATTGTAGCTTTGATTAGTTTTTCATAAACAAATTATAAAAAGAGTCTGATTTTGCAGTTGAAGAATTGGGTGAGTTCTAAATTTCAACGACGTTTAAATATTCTTCCATATTTGTGACTTGGTGGATCGTGGAACTCTTTGGAGGTTAGAAAGGCGACGTTTGGGAACAAAGGTTAGAGCTTTCAGTTGCGCCGATTCCCATTTGTCGGAGACTTGAGGGAAGGTGACAATGTGCGTGGAATTCAAAGTTCTGAAAAGGGTGTAACAATGAGCTTCAAAGGTTGCTTTTTATTTGCCTGTTTTGTGTCAAGTTTCAAACAATCAATCTGTAATTGGAAAGGGACGTTCATGAACCGAACTGCACTGAGCATTGACTTTGGATCGAAAGGCAATAAAGTATTCATTGTTGACTCGGTAATAGACACTTCAGTACGAAGACTAACATGTGGTTGCCAACTTGCCATTGCTTTTGATTGCTTTTCATTTTGTTTATCTATGACAGGTTACAATTCATTATGGTTGATCCAGTCACATGTTGTTGTCTTGTATTTGTATATTCCTTTTTCACATTACTTGCAAGGAATAAATTTAAATACATATATAAAACCGATTTATGAGAAGGTATAAAAATAACAGGCTACATCGGCAAGGTAAGTAGACAATTGATCTCTAGCTTAAAAAAAAAAAACCGTTGAAAAACTATTTAATGTTTGAAAATAATATGGCCTGGAATATTCAATGAGATTCTTAATGGATTCATTTTGTTAATTTTAAAAGGTTTGGAATATTCAACATCGTTTAAATAATAATTATGTCAAGTGGTGATAATTATCATCTTTTGGATCTTTTAAAGTCGCATTTCTAATACCATATGATTCCACGTGGATTACAAGTTTTCAACGAGAAATGAGTTGTGTTACTATATTTACATGTACAAAATTAGAAATTAGGGCCTCTTTGGGCTATCAGTTGCTTTTTAGCTACTCACACCATTAAGGCTAATGGTAAATACGTATGGCATGCGAGAATAGGTCAAGATTCAAATCTTTCATTTTCTAATATTCGCAAAAAAATACACTTAATTAATGAGAAAAATAAAAACCAATTTAATAAAATGGGGCTCTTCTTTTTTTTTTTTTTTTTTTGAGATTAGTACAAAATATTGTCTAAGGGTTACCTTAACATGGGCTTTTTCCTGGCCTATATTGTGCATTAAAATTTCAATGGGCCGTATCTTGGACTCGTATATTGGGTCAAGTTATTTTGACCAACTGCATGCCCGTCATTGAGCAAAACCAATAAACTGTATTTTTCTACAAAAAAAAAAAAAAAAAAAAACCGAACCGAACATCACTTTAATTTTTATTACTAATTATTTGCTTATTTATGATTTTATTTTTACCTCTTATATTCAAAGTCTAAATCCTATTATACTCTTCCATTTTCAGTTGTAAAATTTCTGAATTGAAAAATGCTACCTATGATCAAGGAAAACCTCACAAAACAATTTTTTTTTAACAAAAATTAAAAGAAAAAAGAAATTACCTAAACCAATTAATTAGTAAATAAAAAAGTAATTAATGGTATTCCTGTGAAATTCAGAACACAAACTTAATTATCCACAAAGTCCAAACTAATCAAATTCTACAAAAATGGCAATCCCACACAAATTTCTTTTATATATTACAAATTCAATTCTTCAAAAAAAAAAAAATTTACAAAAAACAAAAGGGAAAAAAAGAAAAAAGAAAGAAAATAAAATTGAGCCCCTGAATGCAGAGAGACTCCAGGTGGGAAAAAATTCACACTAACTTTTGACAATGATTATGTATATAAATCCCCGTAGCTCCTTCCCACTGGTCTTTCTTGCAACAACCACCGTCATTTTCCTCCTCCTTCCGGCCACCGCCACTGCCACCGGCGACTTATGTGAAGCAACAGATTATAAGCCCCTTTGCAGGGCAACGGTGAAGGGAATTACTGACCCAGCTAAAGCAATAAAGAAAGCAATAGAACTTGTAGTATTAAAAACAAAACACGCATTGTTGATGGCGAGATTGCTCGAACAGAGCGATACTAACGATATCTGTAAAGAATCGTACGATGATGCCATTTCAGATCTTGAAGAATCCATTCAAAGCCTGGAAGATAATGATGAGGGAACTCTTAATACAAATTTATCTGCTGCCATTAGTTACTATACAACCTGCGATGATGCGTATGCAGAAATGGATGAACAGACATCACTTACTAAGGTTAATGTCATACTAGAACATATGGTTTCTAATTGCTTGGCCCTAGTCACTTTATTGCACCACTAATTAATAAATTGATTACTTAATTTTTTATTTTGGAGGTTAATTAACTTATTTATTTGCTGCCTTGTGTTAATTAATTAGAATTGTTGATTTATTTTTCATTATGTAATTATTAATTAATATTCTTATTCTTCCTTTCCAAAAAAAAAGTTTTCTTCTTATTTCTTTTTATTTGAGAATGGATTATTATTATTCATGGTGTGTTCATGTAACATTTTAAACTAATTTTACCAATAAATATTATTTCCTAAAAATATATATTTTGTTATTTTTACATTTTCTCAATTGGAACTTGCTTCATATTTTTTCGGTTTAATTGTTGTGGTCACCTATCAATTAATAGAGGGTGGTGGATAAAATTAATTCAAATATTAGCATTTAGTCTTAATTTTATAATGTTTATCACAAAAATTTCAAATATTATTCCAATTAACCATTTATTAAATATTTTGAATCAACAATTGAGCTTTTTTTTTAATAATCCAAAGTCCATTAATCTGTGTAATTCGGATTTACATTAGCAGACCTATAAAAGGTAACACGCTCTTTAACTCAATATTTATAATTAAAAGATAAAGTATTCATGTCACCTTATCAAACCACCTCTCGTGAGCAGTAATTAAGCATGTATGTGATTGTTAAGACTTCTTTTCAAAATAATATAAGCAAATTAAAAGCATTGTAGCAAATATATAATGTGAACCATGTGTACATGCATGCTTGAAGTTGAAGATGACCCCTATTTAAGTCTGTGAGTAAAAAAATTCAAAAAAGAAAAAATAAATGAGAAAAAGACAAATATCCCACCCATCCAGAAAAAATAATTTTTTTTTTTTTAAGTATTGTGAGGGGATTCGAACTTAAATCTATTGTCATGTCGTATATGCACTTACCATTAGACTATATCTTAGTGTGCCAAAAAAATATTCTTAATTTGCTTATATTCAATGTGATATCATTAATTCAAGCCAAATATAATGGTGAAATTATTATACCATTGACTCAAATACCAAACTAATCGGTTTTGAGATTGATAATTATCTTTTCTCATAAATAACCTTAGAGAAATGACTAAGCTCTATCTAATCCCTTCAATAATTATTGATTGTTGATGATATAGCATAAGAAATAAAGTATTTGACTTTAAAACATCAAACAATTACTCAATTTATATTTAAATATAAAGTTTTTTAAAAATAAAAGATAATTTTTTGAAAGAAAAATATTCTTATTAAAAATATATGTTAGAAATTATTAAAATTTATTTTATATGGTAATTTAACTATAAAAGTCTTAAAATTATTTTTCTTAATAAATTTTAAAATAATAATTTTCAAAAAGGTAATTTAATTATTAATATCAAACAAACTCCCAATAATTTACTGATAGAATATTCACCTGGTAAGTAAGAAATTCAATCTTCATAACATTCATAAAAAAAATTAACAGTAGTTTATATATTTATATTTTTCTGCACAGCCAAACAAGCTATTATGAGTGATAATATAATATTATTATAATAAAAATGAGTTAATTATAAATCAAAATGTATAAG
The DNA here is from genome assembly GCF_041381405.1 of Jatropha curcas. Taxonomy (NCBI): domain Eukaryota; kingdom Viridiplantae; phylum Streptophyta; class Magnoliopsida; order Malpighiales; family Euphorbiaceae; genus Jatropha; species Jatropha curcas. Next base: position 1,807,257 of record NC_143153.1, on the reverse strand, counting down.
AGAGCATATCATTTATAAAAGAATAATAATCAACGTGACGAAGTGTATGATTGATATTGAAAAATCCAACTTCAGAAATATGATAAATCTTTCTTAAATTTAAGAGTGTTACAAAATTTAACGTATTAGTTTTGAGGGTGAATTTAACATTTAACCACAACTGTAAATTATGCAGTATTGCATATTAGTTGAACTTGTTGTCATAACACCTGATCAAATTAAAGAATAAAATCACTTTTACAAAGCAATACTTTAGTTTTATTATCTTTTTGGTTATTAACTCCTTTATTTAGCTTTTAAATTGGTGATTTTTGTCTCTCATGCTTAGATCCAATTGCTCCAAATGTTCAATCATTCAGAAAGTAAAAAAGTCCAGAAGGTTTGGGGCCCACGTGCTAGTGTACATACAAGACAGCATGCATATTGCATGCCATAAGGTTCTAGTTCTAGGCAGAAAGTCCAAAGAGGGGAATCAAGAATTGCTTGCCCGGTTGGGCAAGTGTCTATGTTGGACTCTAGGCCCATTTACAGTCATAAAAATTAAAAATGTATTTAATTATTATTCCATTACTGCTTATCAAACGGTGATTAAAACTATATTTATTTACATTACATTATAACTTATTGAATGACATTAAGGGTATACCTTTTGCTTTTTTTATAAATTATTTTTTTTATGACGTGCATTTTACGTTGGTTATGCTCGTTATATGCTCATTTTTTATATTCATTTAATTTTTTATTTATATAATATTAAAATATAAATTCTTATTTAGACGGAGTCTTTAAAATACATTACACTTTATAGATACAGTAAATATTTATTTTTTTCTTATGTCAACGTACCGGTTCATATATTTTTTATTGTACATTAATTGCTTTCATTTTCTGTTTTTTAAAGAAAAATCAAATTGATTTATAAAAATCATCGCATAGCTTCTATTATAAATTTTATAATTAATTTACATGTTTTGTTAAAAATTTTCACTATAATCTCTTTTAGTAAATAAATATATTTTGACAATAAAATAAAAAACCAATCTAATAAATCAAATTAAATATTTATAAATAATAATAAATTTTCATTTTTACTTTTATTTTTTTAGCCAATTAAAATCATGAAAGCATTTAAAAAATTATTTATAAAATTATATTCTTTAATAAAAATAGGATTTGAATTATATAAGATTTGAATTATATACGATATCAATATAATTAATAAAATTCAAAATATTTAAAAATAATAATTTTTTTATCTTAATTTTTGGCCAACCAAATTAGAGTGTAATTTGTAATTAAAGAAATTTAATCATATCCTTTGTAAATCCAAATTTGAATCATCTAAATATATTCATTTAAAATAAATTCAAAAAAATATAAAAAATTTCAAACACCTCATATTTACATATAATATTTAAAATAATAACGTTAAAGCTAAATTATAAATTATAATAATGATAAATTATTGCAAATTATTAAATTATTATTAATAATTTACGTAATAGTATAACATAATATAATTAGATATAATAAGATACCAATAGTAAAAATTTAAAATTTTAAAATGCTTAATTACCTATATATATTTATCTATTAAAAAGTAAAAATAAATCCAATCAAATTATAAAAATATTATATATATTTTCAGATTAAAATTATTTAATTGATTACAATTAAAATTATTTTAAGATATCTGAAATTTCACAGGAATAATATCGACAATCCCATTATTGCTCCTCAATCTCATTTCTATTTTTATATATAATATAAATATTTGATCATGGAATGCATAAATTTAGAGATGATTGTGATGTCTAATTTTTTAGAAATTAATATAAACTACATAATAGAAGTAATACTAAAAATATGCACATAAAAACTATACTTTTAATATTAAACTGTGCATATAAATTAATTTTCTTCATAATATTTCTAATAATATATATATTTATAATTTATCTTAAAAAAAAACTACATTAAAATTTTATCCCACCATACAATAATATCATAACAAGGGATCTCAAGTGGGCAACGTTGGACTTTCAATATATTGATAAAAGATTTGATTAAAAATAGTATTATAGAATATTAGTTTTCAAGAAAACAAGAGTTAAAAGCACTCAAACTTATCGAGAAAAACTAAAATATATAGTAAACAAATACGGCTTTTTGTTTGAAAAGTTTGGCAATTCCACGAAAAACATGTGTTATTGCACGTGCGGATTATTCTTTAATAATAAATATTGCTTGATGGTATTCTTTTTTCCCTCACACGTTCATTTTTATTAATTTTATAGAATTAATTTATTAATTGTGAATAAAAGTTGTGAAGATAATAAATTAAGGCAAAGATATTTAAGACTGAGTTTTCCTTTCAACATTATTTTGTGGACGTTAGATCATATAATAATACTACCTTTTTTTAAGAAGATAAGTCGTGTTATAATGTACTACTACTTGCCTCCAAAACCAGTAAGATATTATTATTTTATGTCACAACATAATGTATGAATCTAGTGTTTATTGGATCTATCAATGAGTACAAATCGAGTGCATCTACAAATTTCCATCGAGGAATTTACTTAAATGCCACTAAATATACAAGTACTACTACTAATAGATTTGGCAACAAAATTCAAACGCCAACTTGATTTTGACATCAAGATCATATCTCATGCCATGCTGACAATATTCGGTGTTATACGATCTCTTCCATTAAATGTTAAATGTTGCTCTTCAGTGTGAGATGAGATGATAGAGATTTTTTTTTTTTAATCAGAGATCTCGACTTTAAATCCTAAATATGAAGCCCTTTAAACATTCGAGAGGGAACGTTTTACCTACTTTTATAGACCTATTTAGCGAGAAATCGGATTGATAGCGGTAGTGGACTTCGAACAATGATCTCTCTATCACTAAATGTAATAATTATATTATTGTAAATAAAAGTATGAATACTTTTCACCAATAAATGATAAATAAAATAATAATATATAGTAATAATCTTTAAAAGTAAAAGTTAATTATAAATTAGGTACATGAACAGTAAAATATATCTAACATTAAGAATTACAAAAATTTTAAAATAAAGAACTTTTCGAAAACAAAAATATTAGAAAAAAAATTATGAAAATACTAGAAGCGAAACAGTCAATTTTGAAAATCTAATGGAAAGGAAGGGCAATTGATTAATACCACACTTCTTTATTAAATATCAAGATTCATGCTATTCAACTGGTGAATCCCATGCTTTAGTCGCGCTATCTCTGGCACGTGACTAGCTGTCCATTTATATCGCCCCGGAGCTTTTTACTTTTCCTTACGTGGCCGTATAATTAGCTGAGACGAGGCGAATAATCACGATAAAGCGCCAATCTTTCGGTTTATTTTCGCTCTTAATTTCAATAGTCATTCACTGAATCAGCAAAAACCATACAGTATTAAGCGGCCATTCCTGAGTTTCAGAACTTCTTTAGTTTAGTTACAGAAGTTTCTTGTTAAGAATTAGATTGTATATTCCTTTCACCGGAGTCTGAATCTAGGTAAATTGATTGATCGATTAATTCTTATTTTTTGTTTGGTTTGCCGGGAAAATAAAATGTTTTGGAAGAAAGGAAGAACAAATCAATTAGAATGTTATAAGTTTTGATTGACTTACATACACTGTAACTTCTGTTGACAGAGTATTTGAATTTGGTATTCATGAATCTTGTTAGAATTTCTAGTTGTTGTTTAGTTGTCTTAATTATTCTTTGGTTTTTCTTATTGTTTAATATTGGAATTTCTTCAAGGTGAAGTAGTGAATCAAGGAACATGAATAACACTATAGGCCACAAATTGTTGCAACAGAGTTTGGTTCGTCCTCCGGTTCTAGAACATCGAAGCAAGCTTAATTCTTCTGGCATTCCTGCTAACTATTTATTCCAATCTGCTCAAGGAGTGGCGCCACCGCAAATACGGAGGTCGCCGATTTCATCGAGCTTTTATGGAAAGAGTTTAAAAGTGCGGAAATCAAAATTAGCCGTTGCGACTCGTCCTGCTACGGTCACTCCACGTGCTGTGTTAGCTATGGATCCTGCAGCCGAGGTAATTTTTTAAAAATGCTTATTATTGATAGTTTTTAATTTGGAATTTTAATGATTGTGCGTGAGAGAGACGATAAGAGTGCTAGTATTTTCAGAATTTAATTGTGTTTTACCTTATATGAAATGGATTTTTATATAACTTTTGTGAGCTGCAATTTCAATTTCATTGCTAAACAACCCCGAGAAGAGCAGAAAATTGATGAATTAGGATATTTTGAAAGTTAGGAATATAGATGAGAAACATCAAATATTAAGTGTTAAACGTTATCTGCTTAAAATAAAATGATGACCGTAGACATTTAGAAAGATTTTTTTCATCAGAGTCAGACAGATCACAGATGTTATCTTATTGAATGAACTGGGCCATGATTTATTTGCTTAGAATGGGGAACGGAATGCAATTCTTGGAATAAGATTTAATTTTCTGTTTTGATTTATAAAGAATACAAATTTTGTATTGTATTTTTATATTTGAATAGTTTGAATTTTATCTGGAAATTTTTATTTTATTTTTTAAAATATAATTCTTAATACAACCATTAAATTTACAGAGTTTATTTAAACTCTGGAACAAGATTTTTTGGACTTAGACATCCATTTCCATTTCCATTCCATTTTCAATATAAACCAAATATGTGCGAAATATTTTGCATTATCTATTGGTATCTTCTTGTTTTGTTCCTTTGCACTATCTTGATCATGAATGTCATTTTGTGGCTTTGTTTACCTTAAGTTTTCTCGGAAAGCATTGGAGTAATATTGCCTCTTGGACTTACATTTCTGTGCCTAAGAATGTAATAATCTAGTGAGGGAGAGGATGATTCATATGCATACTACTTGTTCTGCACACTACGTGGTTCTAATAAAATACTTTCCTTGCTGCAGCTTGTAGGAAAATTCAACCTTGATGGAAATGTTGAATTGCAGGTATAATATCGTTTACCCTTGACAAATGAATGATGCTTCAATGATTTATTCCAACTGTTGGTATTTTAGCTTATTGTAAATCTGCTATAGGCAGAAGCTGTACTTACATGAGTTTCTTCTTTCTAACTGAGCAGGTTTCTGTTAACCATCCTACTGTTGGTTCTCCCACACAAGTAAATATTCAGATAAACTATAGTAGTGACTCTTTACTCCTACACTGGGGTGGTAAACATGACAGGAAGGAGTAAGTCCGACTTTGGTAGCAAGTGCCACATATCTATATTATGATTTATTCTATTTTTTGATTGATGCTACTTGGGGCATCTGTCTTTCTTGCTTATGCTGCTTTTCATATTTTCAGAAACTGGGTACTTCCCTCTTGTCGCCCAGATGGAACCAAAAATTACAAGAACAGAGCACTTAGGAGTCCTTTTGTCAAGGTGGGTGCCAAAGAGTGGAACATGCTGTTTCGTTAATTGTCCTTCATTCAAACAAATAATAAAACAAAAGGTTTGACATATATAAATGAATAATTAACTGGTTGTCATTTTATGCATTGTTTTTCTGTAGTCGGGTCCCAATTCTCACCTCAAAATAGATATTGAAGATCCTGAAATACAAGGCTTAGAATTTCTCATATTTGATGAAGCCCGGAATAAATGGTGAGCTTCTGTTACTAACTTTTTTTCTAGGGCTATACATCTTATACAGCTCAGAACTGATGTGCTATATCTATCCTCCCCCCAAATGTTTCTCCTTACAGGTTTAAGAATAATGGCAAGAACTTTCATATTAAGTTACCTACAAGAGAGAATGTAATGATTCCAAACATCTCGGTTCCAGAAGACCTTGTACAAGTTCAAGCATATCTGAGGTGGGAAAGAAAGGGTAAACAAATGTATACCCCTGAACAAGAGAAGGTAAATAGCGAGATTGTGATGCTAAACGTTATATATTTGTTCCTCTTTCTAAACATCAGTCTTAATAGGACAATAGTAGGAGAAAACGTGGTTTTCATTTGTGGATGGATAGAAACACTAATTGCAGTTTCGTTTCTTTTATTATGCTTGTAAATTGCAGTTCTATCTTTTGGAATTTATGCTATTGTCTACCTGTGACAAATAATTTTTTCTTATCATAGCAAGAATATGAAGCTGCACGTGTTGAGCTATTGGAGGAAGTAGCAAGGGGCATTTCTGTTGAGGACCTTCGAGCAAGGCTGACCAACAAAAATGATAGAAATGAAATTAAGGAACCATTAACAAAAAGTAAGATACCTGATGATCTAGTACAGATTCAATCTTATATTAGATGGGAAAAAGCTGGGAAACCCAATTATTCTCCAGAGCAGCAACAGGTAAATTTACTTTCTACTTTGCCTGTTAGATTCTCTGATGTTTCTTGTTAATTACTGATGCTGGAGGGAGTGAACATTATTAGTTGCCCACTTGTAGTTTTGCATGAGTATTGAGATTGTTAGAAAATGCAATTACTTTGATATTCATTGGCACAATTTTGCTTGAGATATTGCTCATACATTAACATTCATTAATGGATTTTTGCTTTTATAGAGGGAGTTTGAGGAAGCAAGACAAGAATTGCAAAAAGAACTGGAAAGAGGTGTCTCTCTTGATGACATAAGGAAGAAGATTACAAAAGGAGAAGTCCAGACCAAGGTTTCAAAGCAGCCGCTGCAAAAAGGATATTTTAGCACTGAAAGGATTCAGCGTAAACAGAGGGACTTAGCACAGGTTATCACCAAATATGCTACTACATCTGCAGTGGAAGAAGTTTCAGTGGAACCAAAGGCCTTGACGGCAATTGAGCTTTTTGCAAAGGCAAAGGAAGTACTTGATGGTGGTGCTGTTCTGAACAAGAAGATCTTCAAGCTTGGTGATGCAGAACTTTTGGTGAGAATCGGATAAAGATTTATTATTGATGAACATCTTGCTTCCTAAGAACTACAAGGTTTTTTTTCCTGCACGAGTTATTCTAACTTTAATGCTTCTTTCACATTTGTTAGGTACTTGTGACCAAGCCTGCTGGTAAGACAAAGGTTTATGTTGCCACTGATTTCAAAGATCCAGTCACTCTTCACTGGGCTTTATCTAGAAAGAGTGGAGAGTGGTTGGTAAGTTTCTATGGAACTGTTAATTTCAAGATGGTTTGGTCTTTTGAATTAGAAGCATCATTTTCCTCCATTATTAAGTTACTGGCAGCATTTTTATTAATTGTCTTGCAAATGTATGTATATTTGCAGGCACCACCGTCAAGTGTGTTGCCTCTTGGTTCAGTTGCTCTAGATGACGCTGCTGAAACCCAACTTGCAAATATTTCTTCCGCTGAACTTCCTCACCAGGTATGTAAATTCAATTCAATGTCATTGCATGTTCTATGGGGCTCCAGAACCCACCCTCTCAATTTATCATGTCACTAGAATTTTCTCAATTTAATTTTCAGCTCCAATCCATTGAAATGGAGATCGAAGAAGATATATTTGTAGGGATGCCTTTCGTGCTTTTGTCTAATGGAAATTGGATAAAGAATAGAAACTCAGACTTTTATATTGAATTCCGCGGTGGATCTAAGCCAGTCCAAAAGGTTCCTATCAGTTTGGTATTCAGCAAGAATTTACTGTTTTCTACTTTTTCTTTCATCGCCTTTCTGCATTAATTAACTGAACTATTCTCAATGAAAAGGATGCTGCTGATGGAAAAGGTACAGCCAAAGTGCTGTTGGATAAAATTGCAGAGATGGAGAGTGAGGCACAGAAGTCCTTCATGCACCGGTCAGTAATCTGTCCATAATTCTCTGTGTTACCAAGCGTTACTGACTTGACAGGACCTCTCATTTCTCATGATATTTTTTGGAAGTTTCCATAATATGAATATGTAACAGTTTTTGCACAGAATTTGGCTTCATCCCAAATGTTCATTCTGTATTGCATTCATGTGTCACGTACTTGTGTATGGTGTTAATACTATATGTGCGTGTGATTGTGGAAGTGATCCAGAGGATCATTTACGTTGCGTTCAGTAGCTAGGGACTCATAGTCTCTAGTTTTATTGTTATTTAGGATCATATGGCAGTTAGCAATTCCCAGAACTGTGGCTTAGATTCTTGCCAAATGGAAGCAAAAAAAGGAAGTAAAGCTTGCAATGGCATGAAGAGTATTCCAATTGTGCCACATGGTGCATTTTGTGTGATAACGGACTCAAGTTTGAAACTGTACAGCTTTTATGCTCTGAACTCTCTTTGCGATCTCTGTCTTAGATGCTTCTATTATGTTTTTGTTCCCCTTCCCAGCAATACTATGAGTGCACCGTTTACATTCATGGGAAAGTGAGGAAAATCAAAATCTATCTGCTTTAAGTTTTTCCTGTCCTTAACCCTGTTGAAATGTTGAAAGTAACTAGTAGTTCTATACAAATAATCACCGTATAATTATTCTCTTCTGTTTTACTTCTGAACTTGTTTTCCTACAAGTAGGCATATGTCGTTTGGCTTTATATGTCCGCCCAAGTTAATCCAAGAGATCAGTAACTACGACGCAGCATGCACTCGCCTTAACCTTCCCTCTAGGATGGATTACGCTTGTTCTTAATCAGTTAGCTCATTTATGATGGTTGAATTTCCCTCTTGCTGTGATAGCAAAATGGTTTACATTGTTTAATAAAAAATTTATGTGCACATTGACAAATACGTTCAATGTAGAATTGGTAACAGTCTAATTCTAGGTGCAAAAAGTTGGCGATGATGAAGATGAAGTTAATACTTCTTTTACTTTATTTATTTTTCCCCAACTACTATTTGTAAGCTGATAAGAAAAAGGTAGACCCAAACTTTTTTTTTTTTATTTTCCAACTGTTTCAGAAAAAATTTTTGAAGTTTCATGAGACTTTTGGGTACCTTTTTGTGAACTTTATTATTTTAATAACTGTGAAGTTCTTCTTTCTCCCTCTCTGTTAACTCTTTCATCATGATGGTTGTCACAATTTTACTCTGGTCGATTAAAGTTTATGCTGCATAAATTTATTGATTTGATGTCAGGGCTCATCTGGATTTTGGAAAATATCTTATTTTATGATTGGTCTAGAAGTAATTGGTATTCTTCTTTCTTCAGATTTAATATTGCAGCAGATTTGATGGAGACAGCAAAGGATGCTGGTGAATTGGGTCTTGCAGGGATCTTAGTTTGGATGAGGTTTATGGCCACAAGGCAACTTATTTGGAACAAAAACTACAATGTCAAACCACGGTAAACTGGGATATTAATTTTCTTGAAATCATTATGGGTCATTCAAACATTTGAGATGTGAAATTTCTTGCTTTTTCCAATTCTTGGAAAACATGACCGTAAAGTAATTCAACCTGTCCAATAGTGGGTTCTCTGTGATGCTTTCTTGGACTGAAAAAGTTATGATTTTATAGTTATTCATTATTATAACTACTCATGATAATTCTTCACATGCAAATATGTTTCTTCTTTCATTGGTTGCAGTGAGATCAGTAAGGCACAGGATAGGCTGACAGATTTACTCCAGAATATTTACACAAGTCAGCCACAGTATCGGGAGCTTTTGCGGATGATTCTGTCTACTGTTGGCAGAGGAGGTGAAGGTGATGTGGGACAGCGTATTCGGGATGAAATCCTGGTTATCCAGGTCAATGATTAAGCTTGTCTTTATCGCCTAGTGCTCACAGTTACGATTTCCTTTGTGTTGGAATTTTAACATTTGAATAATATGAGTGAGTATTCATTGATTCTAGAGAAACAATGATTGCAAAGGTGGAATGATGGAGGAATGGCATCAGAAGCTGCATAATAACACAAGTCCTGATGATGTCATAATCTGCCAGGTATTGAAACTATAAATTTGGAAATTTAAATTAAATGATTTTCACAATCTAAAAGCTTCATAAGTACTTTTTCCTGCAGGCATTAATGGATTACATTAAAAGTGACTTAGACATCAGTGTATACTGGAAAACTTTGAATGAAAATGGAATAACGAAAGAACGACTTTTAAGCTATGATCGTGCTATCCATTCTGAGCCGAACTTTAGAAGAGATCAAAAGGATGGTCTTTTGCGTGATCTTGGAAATTATATGAGAACTTTGAAGGTTGGTTATCTAAACCATTAAGTACAAGTTTGATGATTTTCTCAGTTTCTACATAAATTTCTGTTAAACTTGAAATTGTAGTTAACCTGTGGCACAATACATAAATTCACCCGTATACTTTTCATGAAAAACCTTGTGGCCCATTAAACACTTCAACTTATTGTATCTTCTAAACACTTTGGTTGACCCATTGAACCCCTCAACTTGTAAGATTAGATCGATTAAACACTTGTTGGATTTTTAAGAAATGTAAATATTATCATTTCAAAAGTTATATTAACCATATACCAAATCAATATTTTGCATATCAAGGCCAAAAACCTTAAAAAATGTTGTGTTTAGTGTAAAGAGGTGTGAGATTATTACAAAAATTGAAATTTAGGGTGCCACAAGGTTGTTTTTAAAATTCAAAATGCCAAAAAGGTTTTTTTGTCAAAGTTCAACAGTTAAATTATGTATTCAGCCATTAACTTGTTCACAGTTGTATTCTATATCTTTATATTTAAGCATTCTGTGAAACATATGCATGTATTCTTTAGAAAATGGAACTTTGTGCTTACTATGATATAATTCGTCTTATCAATCTATTTATGTATTTTAAATAGTGTGAAGAAACCATATGCTTCATGTATATGCATATATACATAGCTCACATATTTTAACATGCAATATCAATCATGATTATGTGGAAATAGTAGTAATGAAACGTTCTCTTTTTGTTTATGGTTCCTCAGATCAAATGATTTCTTCTGGTGTTGGTTGAAATTCCTTTAATATTCATTATCAGCTTCAAAATGTTGATTTTATTCCAATTTGATTGTAGGCTGTACATTCAGGTGCAGATCTTGAGTCTGCTATTGCAAATTGTATGGGCTACAGAGCTGAGGTAGTGCCCTGTCCTGGCTGAAGTTTTCCACTCGATTGTTTTCTCCTATGATGTTAAAAGATTTTTTTTTTATTCCCAATTCTCTTCAGGGTCAAGGGTTCATGGTTGGAGTGCAGATAAATCCCATTTCAGGCTTGCCATCTGGATTTCCAGTAATGTTTTCAACTTTATTTCCTTGTGTATTTGTTGGTTAGAGAGAATTATTGAAACCCAGCTGTGTATACTCTGTATCTTTTCGATCAGGAATTGCTTCAGTTTGTTCTGAAACATATTGAAGATAGAAATGTTGAAGCACTTCTTGAGGTACTGGCAAATTTAAGTATCGCCGAGTCAGAAGTGATATTACTGTTTGCAAATGTAGTCTAACATTTACCAATTGTTGTTAATTTTTGAAATGCAGGGTTTGCTGGAAGCTCGTCAGGAGCTTAGGCCACTGCTGTTTAAGCCTAAGGATCGCCTTAAGGATCTTTTATTTTTGGATATTGCTCTTGATTCTGCTGTCAGGACAGCCATCGAGAGAGGTTATGAGGAATTAAATGATGCAGGGCCAGAGGTAAATTTGTCATCAACAATTATAAGATTTTTTGATGTTATTCTTGATCAATTATTGTCTTAATTTTTCTTAATGTCTTTTTTTAGTTTCATCTCTGACCTATATATTCTTGTTGTTCATTTTGCAGAAAATTATGCATTTCATCACTCTGGTTCTTGAAAATCTTGCACTTTCATCGGATAACAATGAAGATCTTATCAATTGCATGAAGGTAGAGTTGAATTTTAATAATCTTTGATGCCTCAGCTGTAGTGTTTACCTTTTGTTGAACATCTTACTATGTCTGTCCATATGATTTGTCATTTCCAGTGTTCTTTGATAAATAGGCCACTTCCCGTGGTCTTTAATATTTCTTTCCTTGTGCAGGGATGGAATCGTGCTTTAAGTATGTCCAACAGTAAAAGTGATCACTGGGCATTGTATGCGAAATCAGTACTTGACAGAACTCGCCTTGCCCTAGCTAGCAAGGCTGAGTGGTATCAGCAAGTTTTGCAACCCTCAGCAGAGTATCTTGGATCACGGCTTTGTGTGGACCAGTGGGCTGTATGTTTTTAATTATCTTAACTCAAAATTCTTTTCTTTAATTGTGTATAAACTATTTTGGACTTTATGCTATTCTCAATTGATTATAGGTGAACATATTCACAGAAGAAATTATTCGTGCTGGATCAGCTGCGGCTTTGTCCTCACTTCTCAATCGACTTGATCCAGTTCTTCGGAAGACTGCTCATCTTGGAAAGTAGGTGCAGTATTCATTATCTCGAGTATTAATGGGATAGAGTTCTAACTAATATAAATAAAGGATAGTATAAAAGGGGACCTAAATAATGGGATTTCTTAGCACTGTATGCCACTTAAAAATTTGGTTGGCCTGAAACAGTTGGCAGGTTATTAGTCCAGTTGAAGCTGCTGGGTACGTTGTTGTTGTGGATGAGTTACTCACAGTACAGAATAAATCTTATGACCGCCCCACGATTTTAGTGGCAAGACGAGTAACAGGAGAAGAAGAAATTCCAGATGGTGCAGTTGCAGTTCTGACACCAGACATGCCAGATGTCCTATCCCATGTTTCTGTGCGAGCAAGAAATAGCAAGGTAGTTACATGCTATATTGTGATTATTTCTCTAAATAATGGATGGGTAACTGTTGAGATGTGCATGTTGATAACGACAGGTTTGCTTTGCCACATGCTTTGATCACAACATTCTGGACAAAATCCGTGCAAATGAAGGGAAATTGTTATCCCTGAAACCCACATCGGCAGATGTAGTCTATAGGTAACCCTGACTTATTTTTTCTTGGGATGCCTGTCTTTGTGTCTCATGGTTTGCAATTCAATAAATGCTTCTGACCCTCAAAGAAATTGCAGATTTGAAATTCAATCTTTTTCGTGTTAAATTTCAGTGAACTAAAAGAGGGTGAGATAGCATCAAGTTCAACCAACTTGAAAGAAGTTGGTTCTTCACCTATAAAGCTGGTCAAGAAGGAGTTCTGTGGCAGGTATGCCATATCATCTGAGGAGTTCACCAGTGAAATGGTAAGGAAAAATGGTATCCAAAATTATGTTTTAGGATATCTTTCTTTCCCAACTTTTCGTTTTTCTTTTCTATTTTTTTGGGTGCTTTAATAGATAAAAAAAAACATTCTCAATATCAATTACTGAATCGGTATGCTTTGCCTGATGATCATTTCCTTAGGTTGGTGCGAAATCTCGCAATATCTCACATCTAAAAGGAAAAGTCCCATCATGGATTGGGATTCCTACATCGGTTGCATTACCTTTTGGAGTTTTCGAGAAGGTTCTTTCAGATGGTTCAAATCAGGTAATCTATCTTGAAATTTCCAGTTGCTCTAATGCATTTTTAGTTTCCTGTGAAGCAACAATTTTTTACCATATGCTAATTCAGAATGTTTTAATATTTCCAAGATGATGTGATTTGTTGTTTGTTATAGGCTGATAGCTAACCAATTCAAATTTGACTGGTGGGGTGTTTCTTTAATTAGTTTTTTCCATTTTATTTTATTTTATTTCTTATTTCTTATATCTGTCCAATTGTAGTGGTTATGCCATATGAGGATAAATTCTTCTTGGAAAGATTTAAGTAACTAAATAGGAATGGGTTAATCGGACACTGTATAGGAACCGGGTAGACCTAATAAGCCTAACATAGAGCCAGGAAGTCAATGTGTGAGATGCACATTTTACACTTTTTTTTTTTTCATTATACTGTACAGATTTGTTATCTTGACAAGCACTTCTTGATGATAATTGGTAAGTGTTTCCCATAAAGTATCATGTAAAAGTGAGCAAACATTTTTTGATGCTTGGATCTTATGCTTCAAAGTATTTTCTAGGAAAATATGTAGCTTATTTGCAAGATCAACTACCCTCAATATGTAGCTTGGCTGATTTGAGTCGTGCTAGTTGTCAGCAACTTCTCATATTTTGATTAGGACAATCAACTCTCATGAAATTAGTGAAAGTTTTTATACCAGAAACTTTAGTTTTTTTTGACATGGCTTTTGCTGAATGCATGTGACAGTGTACATTTTGGGATCTAAGGTTTCACCCTAGTAATTGTTCTGGGTATTCTTGTCTGACAAGTTCCCTCTTCCACCTCCACCATTTTCCTTGCTTGGCAGGAAGTGGCTAAGAAGTTGCAACAGTTGAAGAAAAAGTTAGGAGAGGAAGACTTTAGTGCTCTTGCGGAGATTCATAAGACAGTTTTACAGCTAACAGCACCACCTCAGTTGGTATGTTCTTTCTACTGATAACAATGGATATACATTTCACCTAACATGTATGACCTGCTTTGATATCATCTATGAAACGTATTTCTTACTAGCTTAACCTAAAATTTCCTAGGAATATTCGCATAATTTATTTTGAAGAGATGCAATTTTCTAAAAGAAAGCCTTTTGCAATTAACTTTGTGTTCTCTAGCTCCCTTGCTCTATCCTCTTTCCTTCCAAGATATCGACCACACACAACAGGTTTGGTTCAACTTGCAGGTGTTTTTATGTGCCTATTTAGTGAGGCTGTCTTTTTGTGATACCACCCATAGAACAAAGTTGTTTCTGAACATTTTATTTTTATTGGTAAATATGAAATGGAAGTCAAATGAAATGGAAATACACCAGGGCTTCAATTGGGGTTGGTTCAATTTAGAAATGATAGTTAATAGGCAATCTTTAATTTCAGGTGCAAGAGCTGAAGACAAAAATGAAAAGTTCTGGCATGCCTTGGCCTGGAGATGAAGGTGAACAGCGGTGGCAGCAAGCATGGATGGCTATAAAGAAGGTACACTGCTTTACCAGAGTGGAGCATCTCAAATAATGACCATCACTTTGATTGCCTCACCAGTTTGTTTTTATCCATATGTCTTTATAACAAGTGAGAGTTATTCCTCTACTTTAATCACGTTACTACAATTAGCATCATGATTCTGCCATACTAAGATCCTTCTAGAGATCCAAATATTCAAAAGTATAGTTAGTATCTCCTTGCTCCTGTCGTGTGTGCTTTTCTTGTTCTTTGCCTTGAGAAGCTCTGACCATGATTGTTCTTTGCAAAGTTCTTGGAAATTTAAGTTCCTTTTTGTGCATGATAATGATATTTGACATATTTCCATATCAGGTCTGGGCTTCGAAATGGAATGAGAGAGCATACTTCAGCACAAGGAAAGTAAAGTTAGACCATGATTACCTCTGCATGGCTGTCCTGGTACAGGAGATAATAAATGCCGACTATGCATTTGTTATCCACACAACCAATCCATCTTCAGGAGATTCATCAGAGATATATGCTGAGGTATTTTATTTCTGATGTGCTTTTTACACTTCCCTAATGAAAGGAATTGATTTTCCAATCTATGCTACTATAGGTAGTGAAGGGACTCGGGGAAACTCTAGTAGGAGCCTATCCTGGTCGTGCTCTGAGTTTTGTCTGCAAGAAAAAAGATCTGAACTCTCCTCAGGTAAACATCTTTCTATTAATTACTAGGGGAAGGATGAAATCTTAAAAAAAAAAAAGAAATTGCTTATTCTCTTCTTATTCCTTCAAGTCATTGTATATGTAACAGTAGCTATTTCATTTCTCAAATTTCTGGGTAAAGCAAAAATTCCGAGTCAACCTGCAGTCCCATCATTTATAATATTTTACGAATATGCTACCGTTGGGGCTAATAATCTTTGGCATTTTCAGTTATCAGGTTATCCAAGTAAACCCATTGGCCTCTTTATAAGACGTTCTATCATCTTCAGATCTGACTCCAACGGTGAAGATCTAGAAGGTTATGCTGGTGCAGGCCTTTACGATAGGTAAACTCTTTTACAACTGGCAGGAAATTTTGTGAAACTTTGCTATATCGGTTACAATCTGCATTTCTTTATATAAATGAATTTGAAGTATAGAATTTATTTATAAATGATAGAATTATGATTTAATCATATTGAGTTTCATAAAGTTGAATTACCCAAATTATAGTTTGTGGCTCCTGAAAACCATATCAAATTGATCTAGAAGCAATCTACTATGCAGTGTTCCAATGGATGAAGAAGAACAAGTTGTGCTTGATTACTCGACTGATCCATTGATCACTGACGGCAACTTTCGACAAAAAATACTCTCTGACATTGCTCGTGCAGGAAGTGTAATTGAGGAGCTCTATGGATCTCCACAAGACATTGAAGGCGTGATAAGGGATGGTAAATTATATGTGGTTCAGACAAGACCACAGATGTAATATTCATATTTCTTTTCTTTTATCTCCTTCGAATTTTGCCCAATTGGCATATTCCATTTTATATAGATGAGAAAATCATAGAGAGGACAACTGATTAAAAAGAGAAGATACGAATAAGTTGCAATTGAAAAATATTAATAATTTATAATTTAATTTGTTTTTACATTGGACTTTTCCATTGCCGTGTTATTAGAGCTTAGACGACCTTTTTATTTATAGTTTTTTTTGGCTTCATTTTATTCAAAAATGTAAAAAATATATTATTATTAGTATTAAATATGTTTATTTATTTTTATTCGATTTTTCAAAACAGATAAACAAGGCACACAACAACAGAGAAACTATCTCATCCCTACATTGTTTCTCTTGTATGCACAATCAAACACGTTACGATGCAGAGAACATCAATATAAACATCCCTCTACGTTAAAACCTGAAACATCAATCCACACTTCATTTAATCTTCCCGAAGCGATTCGTGAAGAATTGTACTGAGCAATGGTATAGGAACTGTTACCATCTAAAGCAGCCATCTGTCCAGTAGTAGTCAAATGTTTATTTAGACTTGCCACTAACCCTGCCATTTCTTTCTTAACATTATTATCTTCAGCAAAACCTGGAAACTTTCTAACTGCTATACACTGAGCTTTCCATCTGTCTAATTGCAAATTCAGTTCAGGATTTGCCTGTGGAGGATTGCCTTTAGATAGAAACAACTTTACGTAGTATAAAGTGTTAGAAGCTGATGTTGTGATGCTTGTTAAGACGGGAGCAGTCATTGGTAGTTGAGAAGAGTTCAGATTTGCTCCATGTATGTATTGGTAAATCCTGATAGAAGAAGACAAGTATATTAGAATATGTGTAATTAAAGAAAATATTAAATTAATTATTAATTTGTAAACCTGTGAAAGCCATCTTTGGTAGATTTCTGGAACTGGAAGGAAGAGGTTCCTTGAAGAAGAGCAGACATCCATAAGATATCTTTGTAGAGCCTGATCTCATAATCTGATTCAGAGTGTATCAATGTGTACTTGGGTGATTCAACTGCATGCCCATAGAAAACCATGTGGCTGCTAACACTCAAGTAAAATGCAATTGCTGCAATGGTTAAGAAAGGATTCTCCATTTCTTTAGCTGAGTGATAGAGTGCACTTGGCGACTGATATAAATACCCCACACAACTTTGTTTATATGCAAAGTCAGTTGTGCCCTTAGCTGAAGATAAATAGTTCCGTACCCTGAATTCTAATCAAAATTGATTTATGCAAATAATAAATAGTTCTCAATACTGTTAAAATTAGTGATGAAGTATAATTAATTAAAAATTTAAGACCATTATATATGAAAAACATTTAAGAAAAATGGAAATTGTCAAACCTACAATATATTGATTAGGATAGTAAACGACTTCAAACAAATTCGACTTTTGGGATGACAAAAAAATCTTTTATACTCTGCAGCTCAAAGGGAATTCCCTCCTGGTTCTACAAAATAAATATATAAATAAATAAAATTATAAGAATTTTAATTTCTAACAAATAAAGTATATATTCAATTAATATAGAAAAGTGTGCAGTATTATTAAAGTACAATAAGTGACTTGCAAATATAACAAAAAAAAAAAAAAAAAAAAAAAAAAACAATGACTTGCAAAGTGGAAGCGTATGAAAAATACAAATTCCAATGAAGAAAAGGAATTGAAGGCAGTATCCAAATTCCAATGGATCTCTCCACCTATTGAATAAAACGCATATATGCTCTGAGCACAAAATATGTGCAGATTAGATTAATGCTAATTGCTAATAATCCTCAATTAGCAATATCACAACAAGTCATAGATGGATATATTATTATTATTATCATTATTCGAGTTGTGATTTTTATCCTATTAATAAAAACATTAGTGCCTAATTGCTTTCTCCCAGCAACTTCATTTTGTCTATACCCACTTTTGTATAATATATTATTCTTTTTTGGATGGACGACAGACTTATCAAACCCCATCACAAGATCATGTTTTAGTTTTAGTTTTTTATATATATATATATATATATATATAGAAACTTTATTTAGAATATATATATAGAATAGGGAATAAAATTTATAATCTATTCAGATTATTTAGTACAAAATATCCATATTAACATATTTACTATAAATTAATTTATTAAAGAAGGCTTATTCTTTATAATAATCGTATGATTATCTTTATTACACTATTAGAAATAAATAACACATTATATGATTTTGAATCAAATGTGAAATAAATATTATTATAATATTATCAAATATTATTTTCCATAAATAACACGATAATATAAATAAAGAAGAATGGAAAAAGAGAAAAAAAATGAAGTTGAAATTTTCATTAAATAATCTTGATTTGGTATGGTGGAAATGCAATGTCTTGGTACGATTATTGGAGTTGATTTTTTTATAGCTTAAAGAGCAAAAATGAACCAAAGAAGAGAGAGAAAAAATATAATAGACAAAAGAAAATATATAACATAAAAGCCAAAATGATATTTTATAGGAAAAAACTATGTCTCATAGTAGCGATTTAGAGGAAAAATTCAAAAATTTTTGTTACATGGTTTATTCCAATGCGTATTACAAACTATCAACCTTTTTGTTAATAGAAAAAAAAATAAATGTACAATAAAAATCTCATTCTCATTCCTTAACTACTAAAATTTAAGATATTCAAAAAAAAAAAAAAAATACTAAAAATGTAAAATGCTTCAAAAATAGTTCGTTAAATTAGATGAATAAAGTTTTGAGTTAATTCAAAATCAGGTTTTGCCTATTTGTTCCACTATATTCAGCTACCTTATCTTATCATAAACTTGGGTGGGTCAAAGATTCCTTCAACAACAAAATCATAGGATTTTCTTTTTGTTTTTTTCAAATTAGCATCAAAAGTGTTTTCCAATCTTATTGTTTACCACATGGCTTATTTCTGTCAATGGACTAATTGCTACTATGAACATTTATATATTTTGTCAATATCATCCCAACATGAAATATCTAATATTTTTTTTTTTTAGTTTTTTAATTTTATTATTCAAAAGGATATAAATTCGGAGGTTTTTGCATAATATCCGATTACAGAACTCATTATGTAATATATATATATAAGGGTCTCGCACAACCGAGTATGAGCTCAAAGCTTTAAGGCATATTGGACAATATAGAACTGTCTATACTGAAACCTTTACTTGAGGAGAGATGCGCACTATAGGCCTTTGGCCTATAGTGTCCATATGGAGACATTAGTCCCTCTTGATAGAACATAATGCCCGCATCCTAGCTCACTAAGGCTCAGTCCAGCATACCGGCCCCGGGACTGTGAAGAGCATTACGTCAGGTCCCTCTATCATATTCTTAGTCCAAATACCATCCAACATGCTATTCTTATCTCCAATAGTCTTATTTTATTCATAGGATCACCATGGTATGGCACCATGCGTAGGAATGATGGACTCACACCCCTTACATAGGAGGAAGGAGAAGCTTACACCGGAGTGGGATGATCGGATAAGACTCCCCAATCCCCGGAATTCTCAGTCCAATAGCTCTTGGTTGCATGATGCGTGTGGTTGACTTTCCTAAGAATCCGACTACAATTGTGCATGATGTTGGCGGGAATATGGCAACTCTAAAATCCCAGTTTTTTCAGTCTTCCTTTTATGGGTCGAAGTTAATGGCTGAGAGGACTACTGGCCAATGGGCTTTATGGAGCTGAATAAAGATTTTATGCGCTAGGCTTGTAATAATGAGATGGATGAAGACTTATCTTTAATTCATAATTTATTTTTTGATATGTTATATTGTGCTTTTTATATTTTTAATTTATTTTATTTTTCAAATAAACAAATAATAAAGTACCTTTAAATTGAGAAAGTTATAACTAGCTTATAAGTATATGTTTAAATAATTTAATTTTAACTTATAAATACTCATAGCATAACTTTTCTCGCATCAACAGAAATATACTAATACTTATTTTTAAGTTCATTCATTTTTAATCATATAAAGAAATTTTATTAAAAATATATTATTAAATATAACCAATTGGAGGCAGACAATATTTAAGACTGTGGATGAGTGTGGAAATCCAATGCTTGAGACTAATTTAAAGGCCCATTTGGATTGTGTTACTAAACTACAGGGCTTTTGATGGGCTTGTTAAATAATTGCAGTCTGGTCCCTAAAGGGCTTGATTTCAGGTCCATTATCTTATTTAGTGGACTTTCTGTTTGTTTAGTTATAACAAAAAATAATATATATATATATATATATATATATATATATATATATATATATATATATATATATATATATATCCACTCCGTCCTGTCCTCGTCCTCCTAATATAATTTTGAAAATTATTTGCTTAGACCGGACCCATATCCAAGCTTATGAACCAAACTAATAATACTAATAATTCTTTAAAAAGTGTTCTAACTTTATCTTTTTCGTTTTTGTAGTATATGGTCAGAAATATCCTCGATTTTTGTATTTGGAACAAAACATCTAAGATGTTAAAAAAACCATCCTATTTAAATCAAATCGGATTGAGTTAGGCAAAATCAAGCAATTTTCTGTCTCTATTCAAAAATTACAAAATGTATTAAGACACTATTATTTTTACAAATGGTCTTATAACCAAGTAAAAACATAGGAAATGACCTAAGCTAAATTTTTTGCACTTGCACCACAACTGAGTTAAATTATAAAACTACATGTGCAAGGTAATGAATCAACGAAAAAGAAAACACAATTACATGATTGACAATAATTTGTAGTCCCTATAGGCAACAATTGAAGAAGGGTTGCCTTCAGAATGTTCTTAGTTATGGCAACATCATCATGATATAGAATTGGTGATGCATTAACGAGCCAAATGGACCATAAAAATGATGCCTTAAGCATGCTATTACAAGACCACCCATTAAAAGGGGTTTCGTACAATATAAAAACCAGCTTTTTCTCCTAATACCCACCCTCTTAAATCATGGGTTTAGGGCATATATGCACTTATATTTCTAGGGCAAACCTAAAAAGAAAGGGTATGGTCAGCGACATATTTCAATTTCTCTGTCTCTTTGAAACCCTTTTGGGTTTTTTTTTTCTCATGGTTTGGTTTTGCTAGGAAAGTTGGAAACTTTGCCTCTTGGACAAAATCATTGCTTAGCATCAATCTTTCATTCTTGGAAGCTTTTGCTATTTTTATGTTTTTTTTTCACCTTTCAAGTGCCTTTTGTTTTTAAAAACGTGAAACACTCATAAAGGGAAGAAATGGATATGAAGGTAATTATATTATTAGATTAATTATTAATTAACACAAATTTAAATCTAAACAACTTCTCATTTAATAATATTGAATGTAATGAAAAAAAGGAATATAGAGGTTATGAAATTTGATATTATTAAATGTAATTGCTACCATTCTTTGTAATGATTCTATTCTCTTCTTTTGATGAATGTCCAAGTGGAATTCACTTTATTATTATTCCACCTTTTAACTACTATTCAAAAAATAGATGCTTTGATGCTATTCTTCTTCTCAGAAGAAATCTGAAATCTTGAATTAATTCGGATAGATATAGATTGTTCTTCTTTTTTTTTTGTTCTTCACTTTATACTTTGGTTCCTGGTTTGATGGAAAAGAAATTAAAGACAGAAGAATAAGGTTTGAGGATCTTCAAATTCCTTAATTAATATCTGTTTATTCTTTGGGGATTTGTAGCTCTTCTTTTAACCTTCTAAATTAATCATATATCTTAATGCTCAAGCAAAGAAAAGAATTGTTTTTACTTTAATGGTAAGACAGTATTACGAATTAGGTTTTACTTACTGTAGTAAGTTTGCCTCTAATTAATATCAAAATTAAAAATTTATAAATAAATAATTCTTTCCATACTTTTTTTTAATTAAATCCTACAATATTCTATCGACGTAGAAATATTTCTTGTACGACCCGACGCATAGCGAATAAAATTAGCCTTGACCTAATAAATCAGGGAGACATGTAGTATAAAAAAAAAAAAAACCTACAATATTCTTAGCTTATAGTATTAATTTCAACCATCCTTTTTTTTTGTCAGTGGGTTAGTCTATTCATTTAAAAGTTTGTGAAGGTCTTTTTAAAGTGAAGCCGACCATAGAGGCTGACCAAATTGAGCGGCTTGTATAAATCAAAGTCAAAAATTACAACTATGTTATCATTACAAAGAAGAAGCTTTTTTTTGAAAAAAAAAAAAAATCAAGTTTACTGTATGAGCTGCCCCATTAATTTAAATAAAACTATACACTTTAATAATTTTTATTAATGGATAACTATCAGATTCATGGAATTTTTTTTTTTTTTTTTTAAAGAAATGATTCATGGAAGTTATTGATAACTCAATATAATGCTGTCTTCATCGATTAAGATTAAATTTTTTGTTATTCTTCTTTAAATATCAAAAGAAAAATATAATTTTAATCTATATAAACTGATTCGAAAATATTTTTAAGAGATCAAAATCTGAAATTGGCTCGATTAGATTGAATTCTACAATTTGACGGGATCTTATCTTCGTTGCAAGAAGTGAAATTTAGGTATATTTTGCGTTCTTTCCATGAATTAGCTGATTTTATGGCTAAAAAAAGTGTAGAGGCTTCAAACCCTTTTATTGCATGGATGTAACGGTGATGAAATGTGTGTTTTGCGTGGAGGAAGGTGCGTGATAGAAGGGCATTTTGTTTGTATGGTTGAAGAAAAATATACTCCTTCCGTCCCATTTTATTTATATGGTTTAATAAAATACGTATATTAAAAATTTAGTCAACAAAAGTTATTTTGTCCTTCTTTATTTTTAATAACTTATTAAGATACTAAATGTCATTCATTCAATGAACAATTATAAAAATTATTATGAAAAAAATAATTATTTATATATTTAAATTTAGAAACTTTACAAATATTTTAAAAAATATATAAAAAAACAAACAAACAAATAAAATGTCACGGAAGGAGTATTTGATATTAATTGGCTATTATAAAAATTTCATTGCATTATACTTTTGTAAATATTTATGGTACTCTTGTAGAATGTAGATTACGTAAATAAAAGACATGTCAAACTAAAAATAGTAATATAATCTATTTTTTGCTATTTCATAATTTAACTAATCACAGTTATCTTATTTTTGTAAGAAATTTTATTATCATTCAAACCAAAATAATTTAACATTACTTTATAATTTATTTTTCTGAAAAATCATATATGACGTGTTTGGTCATCTGTTTCGAGGTTTGTTTCTAGGAATATTGAGTCCTGAAAAGCTAACCTTTGGTCTCTTTGTGGGGTTTAACAATCCAATCTAAGAGTCATAAGGTCTGAGTCATGACTGTATGAAGAAGATCATTGGTCAACTGGCTTCAAAAATTGGTCTTTGGTCTATATAACTATAACCTTCTCTTTTGGATTATTGGGGAAAGAAGGACCCATCCATCAATTTTCATGTACCTATCCTCAAAACATGTGTAATAGATAATATAAATGGGTTTCTTTTCTTTACTGAAAGACCGTAAATATTAAATAATGTTATAAAAATTTTCCGTGATACGAGTGAAAATAGTTACTCTGAAGAAGATTTATACTTAAAATTTCTTATCTGATTGACTTAAATAATAATATATTTAATGTTTATTGTGAAGATCAAATAAATAATTGAATAATCTAATTTTTTTTTTTTATAATTTTGAGTCTTATTCTGAAAAATCATCATATATGGAAAAATCTCTTCTACCAACCAACCAAAACAAATAAATAAATAAAGGAAAATCCATAGTGGCATAAAATTTTTATCTAAAAAAAAAAAAAGTTAATGTGAAAAGAAAAATGAAGAAATAAAATCCTATGAAGTGACATAACATTGCATTGAAGTCATGTTCTAGAGTCAATGCAAACCACCCAGCATTTTGCAGTGTCAAAAAGGGCTTTGGCTCCCACCCAGCTGAGCTGCCCTAACCCCATCTAATTGGTTCATGTTGGGGAGTGGAGACACGATCATTAGATCTAGGTATAAATGCAATAACATATATAATTGAATACTCAGAAATCATGCATATTTTGTAACCCTTACCCTACTACACATTTTTAACAAATCGTATTATTAATGGGGAAGAATGCCACCTACACAAGATAAATAATAAATAAATATTATTTATTTATTTATTTATTTACAGTGCATGTCTTTTAGATAGTTGCATTAGAAAAGCCGATGAAAAGGGCAACACTGAATTCATTACACCATGCATCAATCGCATGGCTTCTCAGATCAACAATGCATAATAATTCTCGATCGAGTTTTGTTGATGATTGATATTCTTAATTTGTTTTCCCATTTGAAATATTAAAAGAAAGAAATATTACTTTATCTATTTAATTTAAAAAAAAAGAAAGAAAAAGTGTGGAATTCACATTAAAATGGACTGAAAGGCCCAATCTGGAAGTATTAGCTGTCATTTCTTTTCTACTGTTAATCTGTCATTTCAGAATTAACATTGCCATGCAAATTAATCTGATCCATGCAACGCAGAGAGACTACTTAACTCTTTTTAACCGTCTCATTAGTCAAAGTCTCCAATCATTTATTTTCATTAATGAATTACATCTTCTATGTGTAGTGCGTACACATGGTCAGCAGCTTACTCCATGTTTTTTTTTTTTTAACTGTTCACATTAATTTCTATCAGTGACAACTACTAGCAATATACACAGTGATATCATTAAATAAGAATTAGAAAATATTAGTGACAAAACATTTATTTTTATATGTTACAAAATGCTATTTCAAAAGTATGATATTTTAACATGAAAACTAGATTTTAATTACATTAAATTTCACAGGTTTTAAAAATTTCATATTATAATGCACATCAATGTTTGTACATTTAGATAACAAATACAAGTTCGAGTTCTCTCTTGATACATTAAAAAAAAAAAAAATCCTGTTAAGGTATTAATCATACCTATAATCAGCAGCATTAACAGCTGACGATTTTGCCTTACAGTTAACTGTCATTTCTTCTGTAAATCTCTGCAATTTCAAACTATTACTCAGTTTCTGTGAAAAATAATTAATTTGCTGCAGATAGTAGTAACATTAATGTAGTTAATAATGTCATAGATTGATCAGGATCTGTAACCCTATTAAACAAAAATTACTAATTATTTGGAGTAATGCACATGCAATCTCTAGTCCCACTTCCACACACGCATGGTGTGGTCACTTGATGGCTACTGTGGCTTTGTGGGTGTGTGACCTCTTCAATTTCTGTTCACATTAGTGTGTGTATATATATATATATATATATATATATATATATATAGGGTTCTTTTAATGATGAAACCCAAAACTTTTTTTTCTTTCTTTTTTCTTAAAAAATAAAAATTAAATAAAAAAAGTGAGAGGAGGAACGAGAATTGGAGACAACCAATATTATTTGGCTCTAAAAGTCATAACTCCTTGAAATTAGGAGATAATTTTAAAAATTATCCTCTTTTGTGATAATAAGACACAAAGGGGACGATGTATCTTTATTACGATAACTTATTAATATTTTAATTAGAAATTGGAATAACAATTGTATCAATAATAAAAGACGATTTACATCTCTAATACTAAGGACAAATATTATTTTTAATTTTGGAAACGACCGATGTCCCATATGGGAAATGGGACGATTGGTGTCTCTATTACTAATGATAACTATTGTCATAAATTTTGGGGACGACTGACGTTCTATATATGAGATACATATTATGTCTCTTATACTAAAGATAATTATGGCCATAAATTTTGGAAACCATTGATGTCCTATATGTATGAGATACAGTTTACGTATCATATATTAAGGACAATTATTGTCCTCAATTTTGAGGACAATTGACATCTCATATAAAGGGGATTACTTCTATCTCCTATACTGATAATAAATATGTCATATATTAAAAAGAGAAAAATTAATTATTAAAGATATTATTTGGTATAATGGTTTGCAAAGTTGGAAGAATTCTTGAGTTAAACATGCTCGTTTAAGAGAAATCTTAGGATAAGTGACCTCCTGAAAAGTTTTTTATTTCATCTATGAGATAATTTTGGGAATGATTGACGTCCCATATAGAAGGGACAAATATTGACCTTGTTTTCAGATACAATTTTCGTCTAAAATTGAAGGGACAATATATGGCTCTTAAATTGAAGATAATTATTGTTCACCGAAAATCATTCCCTATAAAAATAGGGTATGCTCGTTAAGAGGATGCTCGTTGGGGACGATGTTAATAGTCTCCAAACAATTTTGAATGTCCTCTAATGTTTTTTTTTTTTTTTTTTGGTTTACGGCCTTTGTTAGAAGTTTCCTTACTCAGCTTTAACCAGAGTTTCAAATAGTTGATTAATTCATTGTCAATCATAATTTATATATAGGAAAGCCTTTTCTTTTTTACTTTAATTTTGTTGGAGTTCAAACTATGAAGACGAACATTCTAATATCACTCAACTAAAAATTATTCATGAAAAATCTTTATCCTAATAAAGAGTTATTGCGAACGATAAAAAGAGAAATAATTTTGATTAATATGTTGAATAAAATTAGATTTTATGATAGTTACTGGTACCTATATGATATGATAT
Source organism: Jatropha curcas (assembly GCF_041381405.1). Classification (NCBI taxonomy): domain Eukaryota; kingdom Viridiplantae; phylum Streptophyta; class Magnoliopsida; order Malpighiales; family Euphorbiaceae; genus Jatropha; species Jatropha curcas. The sequence continues at coordinate 1,780,244 of NC_143153.1, read as the reverse complement.
TCCAATTTATCCACTTTTCTTTAATTCATGAATTATTTATTTATTATTTATTTAAGGCATTTAGTAGCAGAGCTCAGGTGAAAAGTTATTTTCCATATTAACTCTATTAGCTAAATTTGTTACTAGACCAAATCAAAATGTTCTCTTTTTCACTCATTTGGAGACCAAAATCTGAGAATGTTACTTTAATGTTGGGGTAAAGCAGTGAAAAGTGAAAATCCTTGAATGTAGAATATTATAGTGACAAGGCGACCAATAGGTTTCATTGCCATTGAAGAAACAAACTGAAATGACCCTAAATTAGTGGATTTGGGGGACCAACAGCCATTGCCAATGCTTCAACTTGTGCTTGCTTTCCAGGTCAATGATCTTTATATCTGAGTTGAAGCAGGACACTAGAGCTTTAAAGGAACTATAATTTGATCAATTTTTTTTTTTCAAGAAAATATAACCTATCAATTAATTATTTGATTGGTGAATTGGAATTGACTTAAGGTCTATTCGGTAAAATTAACTGTTTTGATAGCTGTTAACTATTCTAATAGCGTGTAGCTATTTGAATAACTTTTTATTTTAGTAGCGTTTAGCGTTATGCTACCGAACACTATAAAAAATATCACTTAACGTTTTTTTAAAAAACTGTTGCCGAACACAATTTTAGAATTTTAGAATTATAATTCCACAACGTGTATATATATAAGTGAAGCACATGATTTCTTTTCCCTATTCGAGATTTTCTAAAAAAAATAGCAAGTTTTAAGTATATTTCTTGGTTATGTTTGTATCAATTGAGTTGGAATGAATGGGAGTGACACCTTGTGGGCCAATATATTTGCTAGCTATATATATAAACCTAGATGCTACAGCCACACCATGTCATTTGATTTTGTTGCAGGTAGGTGAGCCTAAGTGAGACTGTTTAGACATTAATTAATTAATTAGATTAGATTAATTATAGAGAGAAAAATAGAGAAAGCAAGGGGGAAAAAAAAAAAAGAAGGGATTGCTAGGTGGGGAAGTGGCAGGCATGATTGCCAGAGCCCTAAAAAGGGAATTATAGATGTAGGAAGGAATACTACAAATCCAAAATAAAAACTCCCAGCCTTGGTGCTCTCACATTCCCTGCTTTTAATTATAATCTGTCTCTGTCTAAAAAAATAAACTTCAACTTTATATTAACAAATAATAATAATAATAATAATAATAATAATAATGGATGAATGGGAGAGATTGCTGAATTGTTTTAAATCTTCCTATAATCTGAAGAGCTTTATAGATTAACATTTACTAGTAGACATTCACAAAAGTCCAAGTCTCTAAGCAGTAAGCTCCATATGTAGTGATCAATGATGTCATTTCCATTTGACCATGACCTCATAATTCTTTTTCTTTTTTGCCCAAAATCTTTCCATCCATTCTCGGTTTCATTCACAATAATATTTAAGATATTGTCGAGTGTTTTCATTATGATTAAAATATTACTAATTAGATGTGTTTTGGTTGATCTTTCTCACTTATACGAGGAGCGAGGGAGAGATTTCTCAAACATAAGTATTTTTATCGATTTAATGAGTTGAAAGAAGGCTATCCTGTTAAAATATTAACAATATCTCATATCATTGCCCTGTCGGTATGGCTTTGACTAGCAAGAGTTGTTCTCGAGACAAGAAAATAAAAGAACAAAAAAGAACCTCAAAACGAAAAAATTTAGGAAGACCAAACTCAACCCAACATAATAAGCATGCATGAGAATGAAATTAGAGTAAGCAAGTAGGCGTGCCAACAACTCATGCAGGCCCAACACTAGCAAATTCTTGGACAATGACATCTTTAAAAGGTGTTTGGTACTTAATTATGGGAGAAGGGAAAAAAAAAAAAATTTCAAACTCTGTTAGGTCAAAAACAAAAAGATTTTTAACACCATTTTCACACTTCATAGCCTTTGATTTTCTTTTTGTAATGCCAACATGGACCCAACATGGCAAAATCAGTCTTAGGTTAATCAGCCCATAATTCTATTGACCAAATTATCCAAAAGGACCAAAACCCATAAACTTAAATTAATAATTTTAAAAAATATTAAGGTAAATCAAAGTGGGTTAGCTTTTTTTTTTTTTAACTTGTTAAATAATAAGAAATAAATAAAAATAAGAATAGACAAAGAACATCTAGGGAAGTGAGAAAGAGAGAGAAGAGCCTCTAAAGCAAAGAACTTTGGAAACCCAGAATCAAGTGTAATTCCTATCTGTCCTCATCACCAAAGTAAAGAATAACAGAAAAATCTCAGTACCATTTTGCCCTTTTAAATTTTAACACACAAAAGATGAAGTTTCAGACTTTGTATAGAAGACTGGAAACATAACATATAAACATATCCTACACAATTATACATAGTTACATGCTCTCTCTCTCTTTCTCTCTCTCTGCCCATTTTCTATTGTCAATTCTTAAAGAAAAATTTATAAATTAAATAAGCATGATTTCACCACTACCCAGTATTTATAACACCATACCCACATGGGCAAAACTTTAAGAAAACCAAACCCAATAGTGTGTGTGAGTGTTGGTGTTTTTTTTATTCAACTGGTGCATAGAAGTTCAAGCCTGTCAGAGCCATAAAACCAAGGTGAAGAATTAGAAGCTATAAGAGAATAGAAAGGGAAAGATAAAAAAGAAGAGAAAGAGAAGTTATGTGTTATTTTTTGGGGTTCAAGAACTTTGGAAATGGTGAGAGATTGAATTGTAAATTTGTAAGTTGTTGGTTTTGAATAAGTTGGATTTCTTAGATGGTTATCATGTGTTGGGTGGATACAAAAATTAGGAATAAATGGTGTTATTGTTTTGATCATAGAAGAAGACAAGAACAACAACACCAATGTAGACAACAACAAATACATACAGATTTGGCAAAAGAAACAACACCAAGAAATTTCTCAAACATGGCTTCTAGTTGGTGCAGTGAGATCTCACCAATCATTTCCCTTTTTGTATGTTTTCTTCTTGTTGTTTCTTTAATTTGTCCTGTTTGTTCGTCGGCAACCGGCAATAGCCATGCAACAAATCAGACTTTCAGGCCGGAAGAAGAGTTACATAAGTTGAAGATTATAAGAGAACATCTTAACAAGATTAACAAGCCTTCTGTCAAGACAATTCAGGCATTTATATTTGTTTTTTTATTATTATTATTCTCTCTCTAATAATGCTCTGTTTTTGTCCTGTTTTCATTTCCTCTGTTTTTGTCTTGCTTTTGCTCTGTTTTTGAGTTTTAACAGGTTTTTTGCTTCTCGCAGAGTCCTGATGGAGATCTTATAGACTGTGTTTTGTCTCATCAGCAACCAGCTTTTGATCATCCACAATTGAAAGGAAAAAAACCATTGGTAATATTATTTTAGAAGATACTATTTATTAAGAAATTTGATATTTCAAAGCAGAGGAAAATTTCCGATTTAAAGATTTCCATCTTTTTTTTTTCTTTCATTTTATCTATTTATTTTGGATGAATTGCAGGAGGCACCAGAAAGACCAAAAGGGCATAATCCAACAGGCATGGTAAGTGAGAATTTTCAGTTATGGAGTCAAGCTGGTGGGTCATGCCCAGAAGGGACAATTCCAATAAGAAGAACAAAGGAAGAAGATATGTTAAGAGCTAGTTCTATTAGAAGATTTGGAAGGAAACTAAGAAGACATGTTAGAAGAGACACAAACAGCAATGGACATGAGGTTGGTGTTCAAAAAAGAATTACAACAACAAAAATTTTTCTTTTCTTTTCTTTTCTTTTTCTGAAGAGTCACAGCCTTAATCAACTCAACAACTGAAAAGAAAGTGGTCAAACAAAATGGTGAATGAAACCTGTTAATTGTCTCTTTTTTTTCATGCCACTTTTTTTTTTTTTTTTTTTGTATGAAGACAATTATTGTTTTTTTAAAAAATATTTAAAGAAAGATTAAAAGAGTAATGATACAAAAAACTGCTTTTTTGAATGGTGATAATCTTTTAGATATTATTAACCCCGATCTCAATGGTTTTGCTTCCTTTTACTATTATATTTTTCTTGCTTCTCTCCTTAAATTCTTTTTCTTTTGACCAAACCAAACCAAACCAAACATTTCTGGGTTTCTTATAGAGCCTTTAAGTCTTTAAGATAGTTTAGTTTTCAGGTATAAGTCTAATTTTGCAAAGGAGAATCAATATGACCAAGAAAGCTTTTAGCATTTACTGTTCAAGAAAATTAATGAATTTTGCTATCTAAATGTTCTTTAATATCAGAATTCCTAACTGTTAATAATGCAGACTTTCAGAGTTTCCTTGTTAAGTATTTATTTCCAAATTTTCTTTTCTATTATTCTTTGTGGCCAAAAAAAGCTATATAAACCTAACATTCCAGCTAATTTCAAAAAGGAGAAAGAAGGGTATAAAACAAAACAATCCATAGTATCGTACCACCAAGAATATAAGGTTGAAAAATAAAAAACAAACAAAAAAAAAATCCTTAGGATGAACTAATATGTTAGTGAAGGATAGTGACATATCTTCTTCAAGAGTTAAACTAAAGTTCAGTTGTGTATTTATTAAAACTGTTGGATTACAGCATGCAGCGGTATATCTACATTATAGAAATGGGTCAATTGACACCTTTTTTTTTTTTATACATATATATATTTTTTCAATTGTTCCCTCTTAAAATTTCGAACAAACTCTCTTTATTATGGTTTATTATATATTGATCCTGAAAAATTTTTTACTGGATCCAGCATGCAGTTGGGTATGTGAGTGGAGATCAATACTATGGTGCGAAAGCAAGTATAAATGTGTGGGCACCAAGAGTTGCTAACCAATATGAATTCAGCTTATCACAAATGTGGGTCATTTCAGGTTCATTCGGGGATGATCTTAACACTATTGAAGCTGGTTGGCAGGTCTGTGTCACTAATTTTCTCATCCTCATCCTCATTAAATATTTTCTCACATAAAATGTCATTTTCTTATTTTATTTTTATATTGAGGATTTTGTCTTTGACATTTTCCTAATTGACTTGAATTATTAAAAAAAATGAATTGACCATTGCCATTTTGTAGATTGAGAAATGAAAGTGCTTACCATCAATCCAAGAAATAACTTAAGTTTAAAGCTATATTATTCAAAGTTTCAACACTCAATAATATCATGAAAAGAAAAAAAATCTGCAAATTAAATATTTTTTTTCACATTTAAAGCAGTTTAGTAGCTCAACTACCTCTCATTTTCATTAATATTTTTGTGTTGTAGCTAGAGATGTTAATCCTCATTTAATTGTTCTTATTTATTTAATTTTTGCAGGTTAGCCCAGAACTGTATGGGGACAATTATCCCAGGTTTTTTACCTACTGGACTGTGAGTATATATATATATACATTAATATTTATTTCTCCTTTGTCCTACCTTCAAGCATAAGATAAAATCTTATGCCACTATCTAATAAGCACTTTCTTTTTCTTTTTGTAAATATTATTACAGACTGATGCTTATCAAGCAACTGGATGCTACAATTTACTATGCTCAGGCTTTGTCCAAACCAACAATAGAATTGCAATTGGAGCTGCCATCTCTCCAACATCTTCTTATAATGGAGGACAATTTGATATCAGCTTATTAGTTTGGAAGGTACATTAAATTCTTACTATAAAAAAAGAAATGCTCCTTTTGTATTTTAGGGTAAAATTTTAACATACAATTTTCCGGGACCAAACAATAAAAAAAATAATGTAATTCCCAAATTGGACCATTTTTGCCTGCATCAAGAGCTTGAAATGGAATCTATAATTACCTACCACTTTTTTGCTTTGTAAGATTCTCTTCTTTTCCAAGTAAAAGAGCTTCCTGTTTCCTGAGTCCTGACCCCCCTCTATACTTTTTCATTTTTTTATGAATTATCTTCATGTATTTTTACTTTTTTTTTTTTTTTTGTAGGATCCAAAGCATGGAAATTGGTGGCTTGAATTTGGAAATGGGGTTTTAGTTGGGTATTGGCCATCATTTTTATTCACTCACCTAAGAGATCATGCAAGTATGGTGCAATTTGGTGGAGAAATTGTAAATTCAAGGCCCTCAGGATTTCACACATCAACCCAAATGGGAAGTGGTCATTTTGCAGGAGAGGGTTTTGGAAAAGCTTCATACTTTAGAAATTTACAAGTTGTTGATTGGGATAATAATTTAATTCCCTTATCAAATTTAAGAGTATTGGCTGATCATCCAAACTGCTATGATATCCAAGGAGGAATTAACAGAGTTTGGGGTAATTATTTTTACTATGGAGGACCTGGAAGAAATGTGAGATGTCCCTAAGGGAATGGTATATAGCTTGGATTTTTCTTTTTCTTTTTCTTTTTTGGTTATTTTCTTGTTGGGGTGATATGGGTTTTTTTTTTCTCTCAAGATCATTGGGTGAGTTTGGGTTATTTTTATAATTATTTATTACCTTCTTAATTCAATTTTTTTTTTTCCTTTTTTGTAATTTTTACCTCTCAACTAACAGGTGATTAATCAATTATACCATTACCTCCTTAGGGACTTTCATGTAAATGTGGAAAATAGAAATTAAATACTAGTGAATATACTATGGCTTGTATTTTTCTTTTCTTTCTTGTGTTATAAATGCAATCGTTGATTTATTTTTGCCGTGTTATAAATAACATTAAAAGATGGAGACACGTGTGCAAATTAAAAAAAGCTGATTTTTTTTCCGTGTTATAAATAATATTAGAAGACGAAGACACGCGTGCAAATTAAAAAAAACGTTAGGAGGTGGAAAAATGAATGCAAAGCATTCAATTAGTGTACCACAGAGAATGGCCAATGTCTAACCACTATATCAATTTTGGTTGAATAATCCAGCACATCACTCTTCCTTTGATAAATGGCTTTGGGTCCCATAAATTAACATTACCCTTTCTTATTAATTACTTGAAACTTTAATTAGTGCAAGATAGTAATTGCTAGTTCTAGGTTTATTACAGCTGCTTCAATTATCTTGGACTGTGTTGAAACTTTTCCTAGTGATCATTTGTAAAATATTTTCAATTTTTAACTTTATATATGAAAAATTATTAAATTTAAGAGTATTAACAAACATTTTAATTTTTTTTTCTATATTAATTCTTGGATATCGAGTTGTTAATCGTTATATTCGTTTATAAAATTGACCTTAAATAAAAACGAGTTCGTCAGCCATTAAACATATATAATTATTAAATTGTAGTAAATTTAATTTTAAATCTAATAGCTAATAACAACTGCATTATTACAAATGGGTAATTAGTGTTCTTGACAACTAAAAGATGTAGATAATAGAGATCTTACTTGAAGCAAAAGCCTAGCTAATTGCAATTAACAGAGCTTAATGAAAGAGTGCAGTGCCAAATATAATATTATACACATTATTTTTTGCATGCATGTGTGAATTCATAAGTATATGCCAGCTTTCTTTCTCTTAAAGTTTACGTTTTCGTTTAATGCTAATTATGAAACTTCAACTACGAAAAAGATACCAACATTATCATGAAAATTAATGAGATTTTTCACTAATTAATAATAAAAAATTACTAACTAAGATTCTGTAATTATGTACATGCACATGTGGGAGTGGAAGTAGCTTAATTGTGCCTTGTGTCACACTTTGGGTATTTGCTTTTTTGTTAGAACCAATACTCATCATACTCTATGTTTCCCATTTCAAGGCCAAATGCACAAAAATCAACTCCACTGCACTAACATCTACTTTCCTCTACCTTTCTTAATTTCTTCTACTCCTTTAATTTCATCGCAAAATAAAATTTTCTTTTATACTAATTTCATATTTTTTTAATTAAATTTGTCTAAATTATAATAAATTATTGAGTATATCGACTATATTACCCTTAATTTAGCGCTAATTCTCTAAAAAAAACTATTAGATTGAAGTAATAATTATTGATCATATATAAGGGATAAACATGAAAAAAAAATTTATTATTTCTTGAAACTACAAACGTGATAAGTATTTTCAAATAAAGTATTTTTTCAAATGTAACAAATATTTCGAAACGGAGGTAGTAGTATATAAAATATCGTATCAGCTTAATTTATTTAATAAAAATATATCGATTAAGGTATATTAAAGTTACTTTTTTTGGTCTTTTTATTATTATTTTTATTGTAAGCATATTTAACAAAATTAATCAAAAGATGCCTAAAGTAACAAGAGCCCAAAATACAGTTCCATGCTTCAACAGTAAATATACTCCATACTCTATATTCCACAATACCAACAGACAACAGCAGAAAATAATCAATTGCAGGCCCACATTTTAATTTGCAAAAGAAAAAAACAAATTAATCTGCAAAAAATGCCTTAAAGAAGAGTTATAACAAAGAAAGAGTAGACTTGGAAGTCAAGAGAATGATTCTACTTCCTACATTTATATATATGAAAGCATTAATATTTCTGCACCAAACTTATAAATAATAATCTTGTATACCATACTTAGAGTAGAAGCCAATATTAGTGAAGGAAAAATGGATTTCAAGAAATATACATATGGACCAACAGGAAAGTAATTGGTGATTCTAATTCAAGTAGAGATTTCAATGGTAGATGTGAATTCTGAAAATGGATGAATAAGCAACCACTCTCTGCAGCCTCTTAATTGAATTCACCAACCAAACAATCATAAAATGTTAGCTGACTGTGACCAACAATGGCAAACATGTGGTGGCAAGGTAGGTGTTTTGTCAAGACAAAGAATAAGCATTTTAACCTAAAACCCTTTTGTGCCCAATTGATAATACATGACTTCAAAATTGGAAATGGTTTGATTTGTGGTCCTTAGGTAGGTAATTGGTTCTACACATGAAATCATTTATGATCTATTTTTCTAACATTTTATGCAATTAATCTTTTGATGTGTGTGATTGATCATTTGAATAAGTGAAGGGTTAAGGATTTATCCGGCATGAGATATCACATTATTCAAGGAACTCTAGATGCTGTCTGAATAAAGGATGACTTTTGAAGAGAAATCTATGACAAGCTAACCACATGGAATTGGATAAGCTATTGAATTTGATTGTTTAGGCCACAAATAGAGAGGCTAAGCGTACACAATCACAAGGTTTTACCGAAAGAAGTATAGCCTCAAGCATCAGTAAGCCAAGTGTAAAGAAGAGAAAATTGGATGAATTTGTTGGTTGGATAGACAGCAGGACATCGACACTTCAACACAATTCATAATTTAACCTTAAAACTTTTTTAAAAAAAAAAAAAAAAATTCGTTGATCCCTAAACTTTGAAAATGACATGGTGACCTCTTAAATTTCACTTTATGATCTTATAAACCCCTTGAACTTCATATTTGCTAATAATATCTTGCATCTCAAATTAAAAAGTGAAAAAGCTCCAGGGGTTAAAAGTATAGAAAAAGTGAAATTCAAGAGCCATAAGGTTAAAAAATAAAATTTAAGGGCCAACAAAATCATTTGCAAAATTGACTGATAGACGTGACTATTCTAACAAAATTTTACGTTAACATGTGTGTTTGAAGAAATTTCTGTCACAATATAGAGATGCATACACCTAAATCAAAATACAATGCTTCTTAAAATGCAATTAAAAAAAAAAAATCCAAATCCTATAATACCTTACCAGAAATAAAAATTCACAGAACAAAAACTATAATTAACTACATAAAAGAGCATGGAACATTCAAGATGGAATATATTTTGGCTAGAAGATAATAAATGCTCTTCATTCCTTTAAGCAACTATGCCTGAAAGTTTGTAAAGCAAAGAAAACTAAATGGAAAAGCTCTTAATTTCATTTTTCTTTAACGGTACTAAAACAATAAATATTACAGCAGAAATAACCATTCCTCACTTGTAGACCTCCCAACTCTAAATAATACCTCATTATGTCCCCATTAATTTGTGTTCATCAAATGCTCCTTCTGATATTAAGCTTAAATTTCTAATAACTTTCCCTCAATGCCAACTCCGATATCAATTCGCAACAATGCCAAAGTAGTACACACTAGTTCATTTTGGCTTGGCATTTATTGTACTAGATTGAAAGAGTAAATGTGAAATTTCCTCCATCATCAAAAATGGAGGAGGAGCTGAATTTGATGGACCACACATAAACATAATCCACAAAGGACACCTTCTCAGAGGCATAGTACCATCTTGACTCTCATATCTGTATTCATATTAACAGTTCATGCATTAAACAAGAACACAATGGAAAGTTGGGAATTAGTAAACCACAGTTTGAAATTTGAAGACAAACGCTCCTGTAGTATTTACCAGTATTCTGTGAACTTTTGGGCTTACTAAATAGTGACCGCAGCTAAGACAGAATAATTGGAAAAAGGAAAAGAAAAAGGAACTTAACCATCAAGTGAACCAAGATGAACATAGATTGCATGATAGGAACTAGGAAACTTTGATCCACGACCAGCTACATTGTAAGAAAAATCCAGACCAGATGGCCTACAATGCCCAAGCACAACCAGAAAAGGGAAAAAAAAAAAAAAAAAAAAACATACTTGAGGTCATTTTGGTTTTGGTTAGGCTGTGGTAACCATTTCACTATATGAATCTTCATCATAACCGAGTATATGGCACAGTTCATTATTGAAACAAATGGAGAGTTTAAACTGTGTAAAATTGCTTAACATAAATTGCAATTTTAACAACAAAACTGGAATAGCTGTTAAAATTCACTCCACAGTTATCACTTCAAGCAACTTCTGACTTGGCGCACTCACCTCTACATTCTCCATCTTTAATCGTCGACACATCACATTGCTTGTCCTTCCAGCAGCTGCATAAGTTCTTATCAACGACTCGAACACATTTGCCCCTACATTGTCCACAGCCTTCTTCAAAATCTCAATAAAAGCTTCCGCGCTGTCAACATCCTTCTGTTGCTCAAAATGCTCCATGAAAGACATTACGATCTCAGGTGATGGGACCCACTTCTGACCATCCCCTCTACCCTTGGATATTGCATTGGCTACACAATCAACTGCCAATTTGACATCCCCTTTCTCTAAATAATAATCCAAAAATATTTCCCAAGTTTTAGCATTAGGCTTTGCCCCCCTCCCGCAGGCCCTTTCCTTGAGCTCTTCTGCCCTTTCCAGCAAACCATCTTTGGCGTAAGCTTTAATTAGAACATTCACAATCCTTATATCATAATTTGAGCAACTGGATTCCCATTCTCTGAAACATTTCTCTGAACCTGGTAAATCCTTCAAGTTGACTAGCACTTGGATCATATTAAGATAGCTTATGTTTGAAGTTTTAGGAAAAGCCAGTCTCAGAGAACGCCATATCCGATAAACCTCAAGCAACTTCCCTATTCGACCGTACAAAGTAATTAGGAATTGGAAAGCAGAATGATCTCGATGTGCATTTCTCTTCTCCAATTCTTTCAGTGCCTTCTCTGCCTTGTCAAGCAAGCCAGCATCAACATAAATTGAGGCTAAGTTGCTATATGTTGTCCAATCTGCAGCAACTCGACCATCCCTCTTCATCTCCTCAATTACTCGTTCAACACCAGAAATATCATTAACAGCTGCTAGAGCCCTCATCCAAACATTGTATGTATAAGAATCTGGCATGATATTGTCAGCTTTCATTTCTTGAATGATTGCTGGGACCCTTTCAGGCTGACTGATTTTTGTGTATAGGGTCATCAGGCTGTTGTAGGACATGGAGCTCAAACCGAGATTGAGCTCCTTCATCTTTTCTTTAAGAGATTCAGCTTCTTCAGTCATCAATTCTTTACAATAACAGTTGAGAAGGGCTCCATATGTTAGATGGTTTTTAGATGTTTCAGGAAGATCAATGAAATAATTTTCTGCAGCAGGAATTCCTCGAGTTTTGGCAACTAAATCTAGATGAATAGCTTGATCGCTGACTGTCTTATTCATGCCCCTCTTTGACATAGCTTCTGATAGCTGTAAATTGCAAAAGTTTACTGATCTAGAATTTGAAAGGTATGCTTAGAAGAAACAAATAAAAAAGCATTACAAGTCATAGAAACAGATGATGCAATATAATAATTAAAATACCAAGCATACACCCCCACATACACCAAAACACAAAGAGAAAGAGAGGGTGTGTCATTGAGAACCTCAAGTTTTCTTCTACATTTTAACAGAGTATGCATCTAAGAGAGCAATTTTTGTCAGAATTCTGGGAATGATACTTAAAATCCAGTAATAGATTAACTACAAGCTGTAGAATAGATATATATATAAACAAATGCAAAGTGGACAATAATCATTATGAAATTCGACATGTCAAAATACCCTCTTCTAAAATACAAAACAGGAAGTCATGATTTTTTATTGGAACAGTTAACTTAAATAAACTAATAGTCAAATCCATTCCGTGACCAACTAACAGAACTGGAAGCGTACCATAATGACACTTCCCATTTTGCTCTATATGTCACTTTGAGACTAACCATATCTAGGTCTTCTGTCAGCAACTTAGTTAGGACTTAGATTTAAATCAACCAAGTATCATGTCAGAAGAATATCTATAATCTGCTTCCAATTTTATACACACAATTGAGCACCATTAGAAATTTCCTTTTGATCAAGTTACTACTGCTAGCTCATGTTAACGACTATTAGCTCAGTAATAGAAACAGCTGCAGAATCTGAGAATTGATTGATTAAAACACTTGTATTAAAGGTTCCATTCTACTTCTAAGCAGAAAGCTGATTTCATCAATGCCTATTGTGCTACTATAATTAAAATGTGCTAGGCTTACATCCAAGCAGATACGGTGAAAGTATCAATAATTCCTAATAAATGCAAAACTAACACCCACTTCATTGAATTAGACCTTCAAAAAGAATTCCCCTGAATCCCAGCATAACCAAATGCAATTCAACAAATCATAGTTGTAGTGATCAAAGGGTTTGAGCTATAGTTAGCTAAAATTTTGACTCAGGCAATTAACCATTCAAAATTTTGTTCAACTCCCAGTATGTGTAATTACATTATATAAATAAAAAATGTGCTTGGGAAAAGCTAAAAACAAAGAAACGGCTCGAGTGATATAACATAGAAATAGCCAATTTTAGAGCATGAAAAAATTAGAAACATAAAGCTGGGATTTTTAAGTGACGAACCTTGAGAGCAGGATAATAAAGATTGCGATCGCGGAGCTTCTTGATAGTATCCCCAACTTCCCATTTGTAGACGCGCTTGGAGCTCTTGAGAAACTCATTCAACTGTTGTCTAACGCTAACCTCAGAGCTCCCTTCTTTGAAAAGCCTAACGTACAGTGCTTCTTCTAAGTACTTCTTCGATCTCTTTGTAACGTTCTTCGTACGCCCAAACAGCTGTGGCATTGCCATTTCGACCTTGATTTTGGATTGCAGAATTGAAAAGGGGATTTCTATTGGATTTGAAAATTTCGAGAGTTTAAACCCTAATGTCATTTCATTTTCGGGAACAGGAAGTACTGCAAAGGGTTTAGCATTTGAGCCAGACCTTGAATTTGGGTATCCGCTACAGCCAAAAGCCCATTCGAATCGGTTATCGACTTCCAGTCGGACCTACCCATATCCTGAAACATTGAGCTTGAACGTGTTCATTTTTTAGTTGGGCCAAGTTCGTTCTATGACCCGTTATGTAGCCCACTTGTCTAACCATCTCTCTCTCTCTCTCTCTCTCTCTCTAATTTTGTTGTATGCACCCAATCGAACAAAGGATGAAACTAATCCACACTCGGACTCAGAATAATATTAAGACTTTCCGAATAACGACAATTTCAAATCTGAATATTAATCTTGCTGATAAAATTTACTTAAAAATATAAATGATTTCAATTTCAAATTATTAAAACAAAAGGTACATCAAATTAGAGAGTAATCAAATAATAAAATATATGACTTTTCTGGCACGAGTAAGAAATTAAAATACGGGTAAATGCTCAAGGTAAAATTACCACTAGGAAATGGATAAAGAATTAAATTTTAACTCACATGTTAATTTTAATTTAAATTATTTTTTAATTCTTTTGACAAGTGTTTTATTTATTTATTTATTAAGTATTAAAAAGAAGATATTCGAATATGAATCTATTTCCAAATTTTATAAACATGTATTCATAGCTAGAGTATTTCTTAGTGTGCTGAAATGTTTTAGTTTTATTAAACTGCAATTTCAACGCATGCTTGTAACCATTTCACAAATAATTGATTCCTTGCCTAGCATGGAGATCTGGATAGTCACATTTATTCCACGCACCCCAAAAGAAAATTCTAGAAATCGCCAGGGGCCAACTAGCCCCAAATAAAACAGTGAGCGCACCCACCCTCAAATAACAATATTCCAACAAAATCGTAAATATAAAAAAAGAAAAAAATCTAAAATAATCTGGTCCCCACAATTGTGACGTTTGAACCTCCACAGCATATTCAACACGTTTTTAACACGTCGCTAAATTATACATTTACATTTAACACATTCTAGGTACAATTTTATGTTTTGTTTTGTGAAAAAAGTTCGAATGGTGACCTAATTTTGTTTTTGAAATTTAACTCAGACTCCATAAGAAGTTTCCAGCTTCATGGAGTTGATTCTTTTGACATATTTATAATTTTAAATAATAAGTTAATAAACGCCGCCGTGTGCGGCACGGCCGCCATGGATTAAATCATGTTGCTACTTGAGGTGATTCCCATACTTCATTCTGAACTCCTATTATTTTTTTTTTTTTTGTATATAGGGGACTATTATTTTGTTGCATGATGTAAACAAAATTAAAAAATAAAATTATAAAAAACAAAAATTCATTTTTTAGGTAAACCAATAGTACTAATCATTTGCATTGAACATTATACACAAAATGAATTAATGCGAACAAAATATTGTAATGATTGCGTGCAAGTCATAAATTATATATATGGAGGCATGGTCCTTCCTTGTCCATACATTCCAACCCATTTATGTATGGGGTGAAAATTCCATATCACAAATTACAATACAGTCTTTGAAATCCTCCCTAAAATTTTAGCATGTGCCACTGTATCCAATATTAAATTAAATAACATTAAGTAAACATTATTTTATTATTAAAATGAAATATTGCAAATAATTTTATTAGTATTGAATTTTTATTCAAAATATATATATAAATCATATCGTTAAATGAAATAATTTCTTATAATATTTCTGTTTGAAATTTCTTATAATATTTCAAACAATTAAAACTTCCAAATTTAAGATCCGTGTTTATTTATTTGTTCAGAGAGATGAGAAAAAGGGAAAAAAATAAAAAAAAATGTCTTAACTATTTCTTGATAGAGCCCACTTAAATAATTCCCATGCTTAATAGGAGTAATATGGATAACCATGCACACCTACTCAAAGTGACAACGCAACAATGTATATAAGGGCACATATTGATATGTATGTTGTGTATATATATATATCGGTGAAAGCTTAGCACATGGCATCTTCCACCAATCTCTATCGCTTGAATCAGATTTTCAACGTGTCACCGTCTATTAGCTACTATAACATGTCCGTATGTAATGATCATGACAATTACTTAATTAATTTATAGATCCTACAAATTTCTCCGTGTCAATTTCTAAATATTCATTTTGTAAATACCAACGAAGCAATTAAATTGTTGCATTTGGTAAATACAATCCTTAGACTTGACTTTGATTAATTAACAAATGGCAATTAAACATTGTTTGAGCTTATATCCATTCATTTCATATCAATTAGAATAAAGGAAAATAAGCAGTGAAAAGTAAAGATCGATCTTATTGGTTTTTTCATTAATGATATTACTAGAATTAATTTTTTTAAAAGTCATTAATATTTTAATTTTTATTAACAGTCTATGTATTTATAACCCATAAACTAAAGGCAGGGAATGAGAAATTGAGAACGTGCATGTGCGCCTCATTAACCATATCCACTGGAACACACTCACACCAAGTTTCCCTTCCCGCGCATAAAATGCATTCATCCCGTTAATGCACGTTAATTTAACCATTATATAGAATATAATAGTGGAATATATAATTTAACGTTTGAATTTAAAAAAAAAAAAATTATAATATCTTGAACTTGATAATTGATATTAATTTCATTTTTCGAATTATCTCACGTCTCGTTACACTAAAAATAATAATTTTTAAAATTTTTTAGATTTAATTTCTAATGATTTTAGGTTTAAATTCTCTTCCCAATACATAAAAATTGTGATAGTTAGGTTTAATAATTAAAATATTAATTATCTTAAAAGGTTAAATTCATCATCAAATGAATTTAAAATATTATTATAACTATATTTATTCAGTATCTTAAATTAATAATTCAAAAACTTAAAATGTTAGATTGGAGTTCCAAACATTGCTCTAAATGTTTATAAAAATAACAAAAAAATTTAAAATAACCAAACAACAAAGATTTCAAGTATAGCCTCCAACAATTTAAAAAATCTGGACACTAAATTATTAAAATTAACAAAAATCTAAAGATTTGAAAGGTGGGTTATTTATTATGAAAATAAATATTTTAAAAAGAATGTCAACAAATAAATGAAGTAAAGCATATGGGGAATTATGGGATTGGGTTCCACAGTGTTATGGGCGAGTGGGTTAACAGATGAGATGTAGGGATCAAATAATAATGGATAAGGATAATACAGTTGGAAGTTGGTTTTATATGTTAATTGTTGGGTAGGGAAAACTTGCAGTTACAGCTCTGATCCAGCGCAGCAACTCTTAGAAACAAACGCCCAAACTGAATAATGCTTATAGAATTTTAATTTTAATTGTATTTTTATCACTAATTCAGAGGCTAAATTTTTGGATTTTATTATTAAGGTCCCTATAATTTGTGGGGTCTTACGAAGATTCTGCGTCGCTTGCAGGAGCGGTCATCCCCGAGACACGTCACCAACCCAAACCAAAGTTTTTTCCTTTCTTGGTCTATGTATGGCCTTGCACAAGAAAAATGAATGACTAGTAGCAGTAAAGCTCTTTGGTTGGCTTAGACTTTTGTGTGAGGTAAGACATGAGGAAATTGAGGGAATTACCTATTTTCAAAGTTTGAATTACGCCAACCAACAAAAAAAATATTAGCTGTTACAGAAACAGAGGGAGAGAGAAAATTAAGAAAGCCGATTTCTTTTTCATTCCTTTAGTTTCTTTATTGTCCCCCTTCTGTGGCGTGTCATAGAGGGGTTTGATGAAAAGGGTTTTGTTCTGATTATTTTAAGGACAAAGTTTTGAGCTTTAACGAGCCTTCTCTCGTGGGTTTTGTTTTGATTCTAATTTTGAGGAAGGCTCTGCTTTGAATTTGGTGATTGTTGAGAAAATGATACGTTGGTGGATATCTGCTCTCGAATTAACGGAGCTGTTTGTGAGTACTTTAGTGCATTTGGTGTATGGTTTTTACATATTTAGCACAGCTGTGGCCGGTGATCTTTCACAAACTTTAAATGAATGGTTTTACAAGCCTAATATGAACATTGTTGTCAAAGAGGAAGAGTCGAGAGGGATTTCAAAAACAACCACCAGCGGCGATGACTTGCCTCCTATTGTGTTGGTCCATGGAATCTTTGGATTTGGCAAAGGGGTGTGTGATTTTTTCTCTTGTTAAAATCTTTAATGTTTTTTTTTTTATTATTTTTTTTTCAGTGCTTGGAAATCAATAATCTTATTTAGCTCTCATATGGGTTTTTCGTTTACCATTGGGTTCAGAGACTGGGAGGTTTATCCTATTTTGCAGGGGCTGAAAAGAAAGATGAAAAGGTTCTGGTGCCTGATTTGGGGTCCTTAACCAGCATATATGATAGGTGAGTTATGGGTGCGCAGAAAGGTTGCAACGTATGCCCATTCTTGGCCTTCTTTGGTCTATTCTTTGTTCTTTGTATTGTGTTTCTTCAGCTTTGTTGCCAGATTTTGAGAGGGGTAATGGTGTTTTTTATTTAGGGCAAGAGAGCTGTTCTATTATTTGAAAGGTGGGCAAGTTGATTATGGTGAAGAACACAGTAAGGCTTGCGGGCACTCCCAATTTGGAAGGATTTACGAACAAGGTCAAAAGATCTTTACACTGTTTTTTTTAATAGGTTCTATAACTATTTTGTCTGTTGCATTTGATAATTGGCTGCATTACAGTCTTGGCTTGATTTCAAAATGACTTTTTGTTTGTTGGTGATTATGGGATGCAGGGCATTATCCTGAATGGGATGAGAATCACCCAATTCACTTTGTCGGTCACTCTGCCGGAGCACAGGTTGTTCGAGTTCTGCAGCAAATGCTTGCAGACAAGGTTAGTCTAATTTGTCTAAATTATCAGCATACAACCAATTAGTATTTTTCAAATTCATTTGTTTGATTGTGTGGTTCTCGATGTTTTTTAGGCGTTTAAGGGCTATGAGAACACTTCTGAGAATTGGGTATTAAGCCTCACATCCTTATCTGGAGCCTTCAATGGAACTACAAGAGCATATTTAGATGGAATGCAGTGAGTACTTTCCCCGATTTGGCTTTTATTTGGATTTTTCTCCATCTAGAAGTCTATACATTAAGTGAATTAGAATTTGCCTCGCATTCTCTTTTTTGTTTTTTTTTTTTTTTTTTTAATATTTATTTAATTTGCCTAGATGATGCTATTATTCTAAATTCTGATTTATTAAACCCTTATTCTGCTTCAGTGGATTAAGAATAGGATCCTTCGTTTTCATAATTGTTTGCTGAAAATAGCGGATGATTTTATGTAGATTTGTAACTGTGATTAACTGTTTCAGGCCAGAAGATGGAAGAACCTTAAAACCTATATGTCTGCTTCAAGTCTTGCGCTTAGGGGTGATAATATATGATTGGCTTGACATATCCTTGTTGAAGAGTTATTACAATTTCGGATTTGATCACTTTAACATGTCATGGAAGAATATGGGAATTTTGGGTCTTTTTGATTGCCTTCTGGGGAATTCCGGTCCATTTGCGTCAGGAGATTGGATTCTTCCTGATCTTACAATTCAAGGGTCTATGCAACTCAACTGTCATCTTCAAACCTTTCCTGATACATACTATTTTGCCTATGCTACTAAGCGGACTAGGAAAGTAATGGGTGTCACAATTCCTTCCAGCATTCTTGGAATCCACCCATTGCTTTTTATAAGAGTGTTGCAAATGAGCCAATGGCGTTTTCCTCCGGACATCTCTCCTCCTTACAAAGGATACAGGTTTGTTTGAACAACATACTTTTTTCTCCTTGACTTATGTATGCTTGCAAAAGTTTTTGTTGGGCTATGTTTGGTATAAATGAAAATGTTCATTTCGCACATGAGAACTAAATTTTATGGAATTCAACGTAATTAAACCAAATTCTATCATTTGCAAATGAATTCCATATTTCAAATTCATTTTTTATACCAAATAAGGGTCAATGTTGAAGTAATTTGGAAGAATGACTTGATGTTTTATTTTTTAGTAATTATTGAGAAACATTTTTAATTAATCAAATGTGATTAAATTATGTTATTTTATGTAATGAGTTCATGATGTGTATTGTACAATATTTCCATATAAAATGTCTTGCAACTGTTAAATTGCAAATTCTATTGCATTCATGCCTTGAGTGAATGTATCTGCAGGGATGAAGATTGGCAAGAGAATGATGGAGCACTTAACACCATATCCTCAACTCACCCTCGTCTTCCAGTCGAACACCCGAACCTTTTCATCACAAGTGATTCTGAATGTCAACCCTTGCAACCGGGAATCTGGTTAGTTACGACACTTTTCCTCTCTCTCTCTCTCTCTATCTCTCTCTCTATATATATATAATGCTTACATGCTTGTCTGGGCTATTAACTAACATAGTTACTAATCAAATTGCAAATTATCATTATCATAGCTATAAAAATTCCTTCCAAAGGTTCAAATATAGGACATTCTATTTCAGTTTTAAGTCTATTTCTTGTTCTTTGTGTGCTCGATATAAATTCATATTGCTGGTTTTTTTAAAAAGAGAAAAGATGAAAAGAATGAATATATAGACATATTTAAAAGCTTCCAATTATGTAAATAGAAATAATAAGTTAACTAAGTTACCATTTTCATTATATAACCACTAAAATTGTAATCGCTGTAGAATTCAATTTCAAATCAAGGTTATTCAAGAATGTGACTGTCAATCATTCGACAAGCTAACAAAGAGGTGGCATCTGTTTTAATACTTGCAGGTACTACAAGATTGTAGAGGCAGACCACATTTTTTTCATTGTAAACAGAGAAAGAGCAGGAGTTCAATTTGATCTTATGTACGATAGCATTTTTGAACGTTGCAGAAAGCATGTCTTTAGGAAAAATCCACAGACTCTACCTAATGAAGCTCACCACCAGTAGTTTAATGTCTGCTAGCATCAACAGTCACCATACAACTAGAAGAGAGAAAAAGAAACTAAGAGAAAAGAAAAGGAGGGAGATATAGAATTCTTTAAATTATCACAATTGCAGTGGTAGTATTCTTTGCAGCCTTTCTTTCTCTTTGTAAATGTAAATTTAATCAAAGGAATTACCATGTTGAGAAATGTCACACAGGCTAGTTCTTGAAAATGCCTAGTTTGCTTTCTTTTTCTTTTCCTTTTTCTGTACCAATACTGTTCTCATATCATGTAGCCTTTGCTACAGATTTCAACAGCTTAGTTTCTATATTAGACTATATTGGGCCCATTAGTATTGATGTAATCTCTTAGAATTAGTTAATATAACATAGAGATACTCAATTTTCTTTCAACTCGTATTCTTGATTACCTACCAGCAAAATGTGTATATATAAGAAATGAAGTGGCTTTCTTCAAATCACATTTTAGTTTTTTTAATATAAACTTGAAATTTTTAAGAAATGTTTCAAATTTTTCTTTCTTTCTGATTCGTATGTGTTTTTATGCTTACAAGAAGATTATAATGAAATTATCAAAAACCCATGTAAATGTCGTTTGGCAAATATAAAATAAAATATGGTTTCTCTTTTCTTGGCATGATGCCGTTTGGACATAAGAGATATGGGACAACTGGACAATATTGGTCCAAACATTATTTTTGTTGAGTTCAAGGAGGGCCCTTTTTGTGGCCCAAAATTGAATAGGTGTTTTTACTGCTTTTCGGCCTTTTGTGGCCCAATAAACTATACTATATCTTTATTTTTCCTTTTAATTTGTTAGGATTTGGATTTAATATTATTCCCTCAATCCTCTGTATAAACTCACTTTTCTTTCATGTTTTGTTCCAAAATATAATCCTTTTTTTCTTTTTTCTTTTTAAAGAATATTTATTGTTTAATTTTTCATTATATTTCTATTTAATAGATATCCATATTTTTAATTGTATATACATAATCTAATATTAGCACAAGGTTAATTTTAAAAAAATATATAATTTAACTGTATTAATTATTTTTTTTAATTTATGTGAAAGTCAAATTTTATACATAGATATGCAAAGGAAGGCGTACATATTGTAAATAGTTAGAATAAATATTTGCTAAGTGTATATAAAAAAAAAAATGAAAAGGGGAAAATTCATACTTGGGCATGTGACATGTGTTATCATCAATATCACATGCATCATTCATCATTGACAGCACATGAGATTGAGGGAGACAAGGCATCAATTATATGGTTTTTGGGGGCAGCCCAAATCAATTGTCAGCTCCTTCTTTTAGATAGTATTATACAAGAAATGTTGGTGACTTTAAAAAGAAATTTAAGGCCTAAACAATTGATTATCTTCCAAAGAACATGGCAATTAATGAAAATGACAATTTTGTTTTTTTTCTTTACTCTCATTATAATCAGAAACCTTCATTTGCTTCTAACATGCATATACAGATGTATCCATGTTCCAAACCCTCCTCAAGAATTCTGCTTTGACCATACCAGAAATACACATAAAAAATTATAGGCCAAAATGCATAAATATTGCCCCCTTAAGGGTTTGTTTGGATGGGGCTTTTTGGAGACTTTCTAGGTAAGGTAATTAAGCTCAAAAATTATATTTTATATATAGGCATTAATTTGCTATACCTATATTAATTTCTTGCTGTTGAAAAATGATGTTATTGCTATACCTATATGAACTATTTAATGCATTCCCAGTTGATTGAAACAAATAATTTTAATAATTGATTGTAAAATTGTAGATGATGGCAATACCTAGAATTAGGTAATCATCTAGTCTTAGCAGCTTATTTTTTTTAGTTGATTACATTCTCTATAATTTTGGAATCAAATATCATACCATCATTTATCAGTTTTTTTCCTTTTTTTTTTTTTTTCTTAGAAATTAATTAACTGATATATTTAGTATCATATATATACTAATTATTGTTATAGATAAATCGGTAAAATAACAGTAGTCATAAATACAAATCTTAATCAACCACGACAAAATATAATATGGTTTTATGTAACTATTGGACAAAAAACATCTTTTGCGATTCAAATAATGATAAAAAAAGAGAGAGCATTATAATATCTTGCTCCTACATTTATATAACTATCGGACAAAAAATATCTTTTGCGGCTCAGATAGTGATACTTTATAGAAAAGAGGGACAATATAATAAACTATTGTGATAACCGAAACAACGGATTCTTTGACTATATTGTAATATCTTGCTCCTACTTAATATGTGTTTACGTAACTATTGGACAAAAAGTGTCTTTTGTGGCTCATGTAGTGATATTTTACAGGAAAGAGGGATAATGAAATATACTGTTGTGGCAGATGAAACGACGGATTTCCCAGTTACGTCATAATATTTTGCTCTTATGTAACATGTGTTTACGTACCTATTGGATGAAAATTATATTTTGGAGCTTAGGTAGTGATACTTTATAGGAAAGGGGGTTAATTAAATATACTGTTGTGTTAAGCGAAATGAAGGATGCTCCAGCTACATCATAATATCTTGTTCCTACGTAATATGTTTTTATGTAACTATTGGATAAAAAGTGTATTTTGTGGCTCAGGTAGTGATACTTTATGGGAAAGAGTGATAATTAAATATACTTTTATGGTAGACAAAACGACAGATTCTCCAGCTACATCATAATATCTTGCTCCTACGTAACATGTGCGTATGTAACTATTGGATAAAAAGGGTCTTTTGTGGCTCAGGTAGTGACACTTTACAGGAAAGATGGATAATGAAACATACTTTTGTAGTAGATGAAACGACGGATTTTCCTGCTATATTATAATATCTCGCTCATACATTGTCGTGTTTATGTAACTATTGGATAAAAAAGTGTCTTTTGTGACTCAGGTAGTGATATTTTACAAAAAAGAGGGATAGTAAAATATAGTGTTGTGGTAGACGAAACGACAGATTTCCAAGCTACATCATAATATCTCGCTCCTACGTAACATGTGTTTATGTAATTATTGGATAAAAAGTGTATTTTGTGGCTCAGGTAATGATACTTTATAGGAAAGAGAGATAATTAAATATATTATTATGGTAGATGAAACGACAGATTCTCCAGCTACATCATAATATCTCGCTCCTACGTAACATGTGTTTATGTAACTATTAGATAAAAAGTGTCTTTTGTGGCTCAGGTAGTGATACTTTACAGGAAAGAGGGATAATGAAATATACTGTTGTGGTAGACGAAACGATAGATTCCTCAACTATATCATAATATCTCATTCCCACATAACATGTGTTTATGCAACTATTGGATAAAAAATATTTTTTGTAGCTCAGGTAGTGACAGTTTACAGGAAAGAGGGATAACGAAATATACTATTGTGGTAGACGAAACGACGGATTCCCTAACTATATTATAATATCTCGCTCCTATTTGTTGTGTTCACGTAACTGTTGGATAAAAAGTGTCTTTTTGTGGCTCAAGTTGTAATACTTTACAGGAAAGAGGGATAATGAATATACTATTGTGGCAGATGAAATAATGGATTTTTTAACTATATTATAATATCTTGCTCCTACATAATATGTGTTTATGTAACTATTCAGCAAAAAGTGTCTTTTGTAACTCAAGGAGTGATATTTTATAGAAAAGAGGAATAATGAAATATACTATTGTGGTAGCCAAAATAAGTAATTCTCAGTTACATTATAATATCTCATTCCTTATACACCTCTCGCCTATCAAGTTTTGTTCAAAAACCTCATACAAGAACTTGTATATAGACGGACTTCCCCTGCGGCATAGTATACCAACTTAGCTGCTGGGCGATGCTATTAGAACAACAACCGGAACATCATAGGTTAGCTCAACCTGGTACGACTTGCACATGGTAAGTAAAGCTTAATTAGAGTTTTCTCTCACAATTATTAGATATTAATAAATTTGCATGTACATACTAAATTCGCTCGATTGTTCATTACTTTCTCATAAACATTATCACTCTTTTGATAATATTTCATTTCTTTACTTTTCTTATCTAACTCATTATTTGCAATGTTGAATTGAAAATATATATAGTAAAATTCATCTGCAAAAATATGATGAAAATAGTTATTTTAGTTCGTGCATTTTCAACTATAAGAGCTTTTACTAATTCGCAACCACAACATTTTATATCTAATAAATTTATGATGATTAACATTAACATGAACCAATTAAAAATATGATAACATCATAAAAAAAAAAATCTTTTTTTTTCTTTTGGGTAATAAGCATGCATTTGCAATCCACAAATTAAAAATCAGCCATTGAATTTTCAATGTAATTATACAAAGCAAATCTAAAATTAACTTTAAATTCTGCTTCTAATAGTCTCTAAGAGCATCTCCAATACTAATGTGGATTGTGACTCATATGTCATATGGAATAGAAGGTGCGAATGATAATGTGATTGAATATCTATTTATAAACGTTGATCTTTAAAAAATCTCTCTCGAATGTACGATTTTTGTATTCTCTTGTATCCTCTTTCTTCTTTTCTTTTTTGAGTCCACAATTTACTAACTATCAATCACTATAAGATAAATAAATGTTCTTGTTATCTAAGAAACTCTCTAAAAATAGAAGGTATGGTTTAACAATATCTATTTTATATTTTTACACATCAGCTTGATGTGACATATATAGCAAATAGATATCACCGTTTAATGCCATCATTTTTTAAAAATCTTTTCATTTTTACTGATGTGACAATTAAATAAGAACAATTCATATTAGCAGCTAATGGAGATGCTCTTATGTTATTTCGGCTAATTTTCACTTTACCGTACCTTAGTCAATAACATTATTAGAGGATCTTTGAGATATTTTGGATGATCGTATATATATATATATATATCTTAGTTGGTTTGATTTGGCAGTTTGTTGTGACTCATAATTATTAAAGATTGTTGATAGTTGTCAATTTAAGAATGTTAATTGTTTGATAAAATTTTAATATATAGTGTTTGCTATTAGAATATAAAATAACCTTTAAAGATATAATTATTTTACTAACTAAAATATCAAAATATTAGATTTTTTATTTTTTAGGTGGATTTATTATTTATTTTTAAATTATATTAAATAAGATTAAATTTCTTTATAATGATATTTAATAGTTATGTATTTATTAGTAATTATAAATAAAATGATGATATAAAAATATTAATTTGAAAAATACAATTTACTAAAAATTTTTATTAGATTAATAATCTAAAGTATATAAATACAAATTGAATAACAATAAATAGGAAAAAGATCAAAATATCAATTAAAACTTTAATTAACTACATAAATTATTAATAAAAATTTTTACCAAAAACATATCAAGTATTAGTTGCATTAAAATCCTCTCAAAATGAAATCAAATCTAAAATTTATTATTAATAGAAACCAATCTATTTAAAAAACCAATTTTATGGATATTGTCATATATAAGTATGGCATATCGTATCAGAATATCCGAACTTTATAAATTTTTGCACAATAACTAACTAATTCCTCTTAACAAAATATCTAATTAACTAATTTCTCTTAACAAAATATCTAATTAATTTTTTAAAAAGTTGTAAAAATTCACTAAACCGATGAAAACTCATCAAATTAAGAGAGCCTAAACTCGAAATCTGAATAACTCACCAAATTGAGAGAACCTAAACTCGAAATCGAAATTACATAATGGAGCATTTCTTTAACTCACTAAATTGACGAAAACTCACTAAATCAAGAGAACTTAAATTCAAAATCTCTCACTTTTCGTAGTAGTAGAAACGAGCATATCAAACTAGATAGAAACAAGCTAGCTAGTTTTTGTATTACGTAGAAATTATTAATAAATTAGTGTATATCGAGAGCAAATCAAATATTTATCTACATAGGGTATGGTGAAAGACTCCAATTATGTTTATATTTGGTGGGTAATTTTTAATTTTTTTTTCAGCACTAGGGAGGGAAATTCAAACCCGGATCTATTACCGGGAATTCAAACTCGGATCTATTGCCGGATTGTATATATGTTTATCACTAGGCTATATCTTACGGTGTGGGCAATTTTAATTTTGTCAATCTTTCTGCAATTGCTGCCGAAATGGGGCCACCCTTCTCGAGCCTACTTAAATAGCTTACGCTTATTGGCAACAAAGTGTAAAACACATAAATAGACTTGTAATAATTTCTATATAAATATACATATATATATATAAAGATACATTACCATATATTTTCCTTTTGAATCTATTAACTTATAAATATTTATAGGTCTAATAAATTAGAATATTCTGAACTTCAAGAGTTTTTACAATTTCACTATTTTTTTACCTCTCTATTAATTCCACTTCAGTTTCGATTTTTTATAATAATAACACTCTCAATTAAAATTAAGAATGGAGTTAAAAATATATATAATAGGTCATTTGAAATTAAGATCAATATGTATATTCCAATAATAGATATCGATAATAAGACATTAAATCGAATATACTAAAGGATTTAAAAATTAATTATATTAATGTCATATTTAAAAATTAATTACATTTCAAGACGCCCAGAAGGAGGATTAATTACATTTCAAGACAATTTTAGCGGTTGGACGTCCCACAGAAAATATTTGATTTTTTTGTTTTTCAAAAAAAAAAAAAAAAAAAAAAGAAGAAGAATTTGCACATCTAAGAATTAAAATACGGTCTCTCATATTATTATTTAGTAGTAAGGTATATAAGAGAAAATTTTACCTAGATGGGATCCATGCTTTTTGCTCATGTACCAATCAATGCAAATAATATTTTTATCAAAATGAGGGTATTTTTGACCGTATATTGTGGAAAAAAGAATAAAATCGGAATACTTTTTAAAGAAATCAATGCAAATAATATTTTTATCAAAACGAGAGTATTTTTAACCGTATATTGTGAAAAAAGAATAAAATCAGAATACTTTTTAAAGAATGTTTATCGAGGTTAGTTTGGTACATAAACGTAGCTATGGCCCTGATTTAGGCAATTAGTTTATCTTTTACGATTATAATTCCTGATTAAGAGGTTAGGATTGTGAGAATATTTTATTGTAAAACTTCCTGTTTAATTAAAATCCCTAATTTAGTTAGAGTGAACAATTCCTGTAAATACTTATCATTAATATCAATTCAACTCGATTTTACGAGCAGCCGAAATTTTTATCAATTTTACTCTCACCTGCCAAATGGAGCATTAGTGCGATATGGTTCATGCACCCTCCCACCAGTTGTTTGCTATATATAGTACTAGTTCTTCACACATACATGCACAGACGATAACAATCTTACCTTCAGCGTAAGCCAAACAGCTCCACCCAATTACACTTTCCGGCTAGAAAGAGACGAGAAAATGGGCGGTCTCGACACAGCAGCAGAGAACGGGAATAAAAACTCCGGTTCTGCTACAAATGCCGTCAACGGCAGCAAGAAAGTTCTCTCCACAGACTCTGTTATCAATCTTGATCAGTATGTTCTTCATTCAGAATGTTTTGATCCTCGTTTTCTTACAGTTATATTTAGCCTTTTGTTTTTTTGCTGAAACTATCGTTTCGTTTTCTGTTTTTGAGCTTTCTGGCTATTGCAGTTTTTTCAATATAACTCATTCCGTTTCCGATCTCTCTTCAGGCGAGATTCCGATGATAATCTTTAAAATCAGAAATTTTTTAAATTAAGTTTGACTTCGACAGAGTATCAACTGATAATCTCATAATTATACTGCGCAACAAACTCCTATCTCAGGGTGGCCAAACTTTATCTTACAGTAGAAAAGTATAAATAAAATATGGGTAAATTAATATTTTTTACGTGGATAAGTCCTTCCTTTTTATGTTCGGTGATGAACTCGTTTTTCTAGTTTACCTTACCGTAAGTTTTTTTTTACTAACCACATGTATTTCCTGATCCCTTGTGTTGGGTGTGGGTAAAAAACTCAGTATAAGCATTTGCTTCGTTCATGAAAATCAAAACAAGAGAAGCTAATTTTTTGGGCAGGTTGATTGTCAAAACATGCCTCTTTTATACCTTTAGGTTTTTAGATTTACGAGTCTCCTCCTGTCTGTCTAGTCTAGCTGATTTTATGCAGATTGATTGTCAAAAATGCCTCTTTTATACCCTTGGGTGTTCAGATTTACGAGTCTCCTCCTATCTCTCTGGTGTAGCTTATTTTCGTTTTTGCTCTAGCTAGTTCTTAGCTCACTCTAGTCTTACCAAAACAAATTTAGACAGAAGAGGCATTCACAAACTAGAGGGATTAATTTGTAATTTAGATTAAATATTATATAAATTTTTAAAAAGTGAATGGTATTATCCTCTGTAGGATTCAATTAGTCTTCTGTAACAGAAAAAGCTAAATCCTCGTTGGATTTCACAGCATTGTGTGGAATTTGTATCCTGTGCGCTGTCACTAGTCAGTAACGTCTGATTTGACGGTGATTATTCATTATTAATTTTTAACTTTTTACAGCGGTGATCCGACGATGTTTGAGCCATACTGGAGAAAAGCAGGTGACAAGTGTACGACGGTGATTTCAGGCAGTGATTTGATGAGCTACTTTAGTGATATTGGGAACTTATGCTGGTTTTTGGAGCCACAGCTGTCCGATGCAATCAAGCGGCTTCATCGTACGGTTGGAAATGCAGAATCAGATGATCGATACATTTTGGTGGGGACAGGCTCATCACAGCTCTGTCAAGCTGCGCTTTACGCTCTGTCTTCTCCTTGTGGGCCCGAGCCTATTAGCGTCGTGTGCGCTGCTCCTTACTACTCGGTAAGACTAATTGAACGCTTCTCATGCATTTAGCTAGAACCTTTGGTGTTTTGTTTGACTTATTTGATTAAATTACTGGAGTGATTAGATATAATTAGGATTAATAAAGTCAAAGTCAACGGAACAGATTTGTTAAATGGGTTTTAATTTTATCTGGCATTTACTGAATCGTGTCTGTTGCTGAGTTTTTGTTATGGGCCGACCATTGCGGGCCTAAAACATAAATTTCAATTTGGAATTGGAAGAGTGGGTGTCATGATTCCGATACAATCTATGGTCGACACAAGAGACAAAGTGACAAACATGTTTCTAAAACACACACAAATATTGAGGAAAACAAACACAACCATATGCACATGTCATAGCAAGATCCCAGGCAAACAAGGTAACATGGCTATGTCTGGCTTGAATCTTGATACATAATTAAAACTTTGGATTCTTTCTTGCTTCTTAGGTTAATTCCATTACGTTGGTTTAGAAGTTGTCTTCGGTTTGCTACAAATCTTGATAAGATGGCCAACCCGCATTGAGCGGCGGTCAGCAGGAACTAAGATGATTGTTTTTCTTTTCCACTTCCATTTTAATTCTTTAGATTAGCAGACAGGGAAGTTTGTTCTGTAATTTAGAAGCAGACACTGAACCACTAGATTATTTGCATAATGATAATATATATGTATAATTTGTAAATAAATTGAGCTATAATATAATCTATAAGCGAATAAATAATTGGAAACATGTGTTTTTTTACGGTAATTCCATTTTCTCCTTAGAAATTTCATTGCTCGTATGGATAATGCTTGCAGGCGTATAAAGACCAGATAGACTTGCTGCATTCAGGGCTCTATAAATGGGCGGGTGATGCGTATGCTTTTGATAAGGATGAACCTTATATTGAGATTGTAACTTCACCAAACAATCCTGATGGTGCCATTCGAGAAGCTGTTGTGAACAGAGGAGAGGGAAAGGTTATCTATGATCTTGCATATTATTGGCCACAGTACACACCAATTACTCATCCGGCAGATTATGATATTATGCTGTTTACATTTTCGAAAAGCACTGGACATGCTGGTTCTCGAATTGGGTGAGCAAACTTAAACATTCCCTTCTATTTTCAGTCAAACTGTAAAAAAAAAAAAATAAAAAATAAAAAAAAAAGAAAAAAGAAGAAACTTTAACGAGTATTTTTGTGTTTTCTTGATTGAAGATGGGCACTTGTTAAGGATAAAGACGTGGCAAAGAAGATGATGAAATTTATGGAGATCACCTCTATTGGTGTGTCTAAAGAATCACAGCTTCGAGCTGCGAAGATTCTAGGAGTTGTTACTGAAAGCTGTCAGCATGGGGTTCCAGATTCTGAAAATTTTTTCAAGTACAGCCAGTGCCTGATGGCTGAAAGATGGGAGAAATTGCGACAAGTTGTTAAAAATAGCGCAATTTTTAGCCTCCCTAAGTACCCTCATGAGTGGTGCAACTTCAGTGAAATTTACACTGAATCACATCCTGGTAAGTGGCAATGCATGACCTTTACGAGCTTTTGTTAATTTTATAACCTCATATGTCAGTGGATTTTCTAATTAATTCTTTTAATTATCTTCCATTTTTAGCCTTTGCATGGTTGAAGTGCAAGGAGGATATAGATTGTGAGAATCTTTTAAGAGCACAAAAGCTACTGACAAGAGGAGGTGAGCGTTTTGGAGTTGGTCGCAATTATGTCAGGATTAGCTTGCTGAGTCCGGAGGAGGTGTTTAACCTTTTCCTGGAGAGGTTATCTGCAATCAAAGGCATTAATGGTCAAAACAACCTGAATTTCTAGACTTGTTAAGAGGGCGTAGTTAGTGTTTATGTTTTCGAACCCCAAGGATGATAATGCAGTTTAGTGTCATCCATCTGGAGGTTAATTATATGTAATTTCATTTTCAGCTCTGAACTGTAGGAAAATGCAGTTGGATTGTGATAGGATTTGCAATTCTTCTGTAAGTTGTTGCTGCAATAATAAGGATTTTCTGATTGACTAAGTATTGTTATTTATGTATATGCAACAATTTTTTTCTTCATTTTCATCATTTTTTTTTTTTTTTTGTCAATAACAAATTTACCTAAGACATGTAGTTCACACAGAAAAGTTTCCATGAACGTCTGGACTTTTAATTTTTTTTCATTTTAGTGTCTTCTGATGAAGTAAACAACCGGAAAATACAATAGGACTGAATGGGTCCTCCTTTTGCATAGTTGGAAGCTTATTTGGACTGACTTTTAATCCACGTCATTATGCCAATATGCAAATGCCTTGGAATAACTATTTTAACCTCATTTAATGAAAGAATGAAAAAAAATTAAAAGTCAGAGACACTCAATTGACATCTTTTTCCGTTAAGTTCAGCCACCAAAAATATAGTTAAGCCAAGAGAAATGTAATAGTTTGGGAAGAAACTCAAGTGCAATAATAACATTCTCCTACTGAGGTTCATCATCAAAGCAAGCCAAGTAGGGATCTCAATGAGGCTACCAAATGAATAAAGATCTTGAAGAAGAGGCGTAGGAGGGAAGTTCAAAATTAGGAAAAGATGTACCTTTAACAATGTTTTTCATCCACTTGTAGTAAAATGGCTCACTAGCCTGACCTTTAGACACATCATTGTCATCTACTTTAAAATAAGAACCTTTGAAATTATGCTTCAGATAGAGTAATTAATTAGTAGTACATCAAAATATTCAACTCACAAAAAGAGAAAGTTAAGTAACATTAAGAATGCAGGAAAGACAATTACATGAATACTAAATCCCAAGATATGACATTCATAAGAATAAGTCTAGCATATATAGAGCTACTGGTCTCTCGCAAGGCTGCATATTACAATGGGAGAGCCCAGTGAACGCTTAAACATGTCTCAGGTGCTTGAGCATTCTTCCTACAGTCAGATGCATTCCAAGACACTCTGTGGACTTCCCACATAACTACAACTCGGAATGCCTTGACGTATGTAGGAAGCACTGAGTTTTGAGATGTGCTTGAGCTTGTAATTCTCCTCACTCTTTAATCTCCTTGCAAGGTCTCCATCCATAGAATGCAAAGACAGTTCCTCAAGTGTAGCAATATTTTGTAATCCTTCAGGAAGAAACCTCAAGCTAAAACAACGAATATTTAGACTCCTTAACCTTGGGAACGCCCCGTTTACAATCTCACTCCAATCCACTAGGAAGTTAGAATCAATTGTAAGAGTTTCCAACTCTGGAAACCCACCTGCTTGGCAAAATTCTTTACCAATGTATGTTGCTTTGTAGGTTTGCCAGAGAACTAGATACTTTAATTTTGGAAGGAATTGAAGGACTAAAGTTGGTGACTCGGTAAGATTAGAAAAGGATAAGCTTAATCTGGTGAGGTTTGACATGGAAGTAAGCCATCTGGGAGTTTCAACTAGGCCACCATGTAAATAAAGCTGTTGCAGAAGAGATGGAGGGGAAAATCGTGCAAATTCATCAGGAAAAAGTGAAACAGGTAGGCCCATTTTTTCGTCATAGTAGTCTTCCTCTACTTCTAGTGACAAGGAGATAAGATTTTCCATCTTCATGATGGCTGCGAAAAGTTCACTAGCATGATCTTCGCTAAAACGCTTAACACCGAGTTCTTGCAGTTGGGTTAAGTTGCTCAATTCATTAGCAATGCCCCCTCCAGCATACACACCAGTGAAAGTAATGAGATTCACTAATTTTCCTATCTCTTTTGGGACTCTAATTTCACCATCATTAATGGATTTTGACATGAGAAGGTGCCTTAATTGTTGAATATTTAGAACTTCTATTGGTAGTTCCTGCATCTTTCCGCACATTCTTATATCCAAAGTTGGGAGATTTTGAAGATTACCTAAACTCTTCGGAAGCTCATCAAGATCTGAGTTTTCCAAGCCTAAATATCTCAGGTGAACCAAGTCTCCTACTTCATCAGGCAAATCCTCTATTTCACCATCCAAATCCAACACCAAAAGAAATTGAAACCCACAAATTGTCTCCATGGAGGCACGAGAAAGGCCTCTTGAAGATCCAAGAGAAGAAGAACAACGTTCAGCAGTTAACACAAATAGAGATCGGATTTGAAGACTTCTATAACTAGGATTGATGCCTCTACCATCATCCCTGGTCACTAAACGCAATGGTAAATTTGCAATTTTAGTGACAAAATCTTGTTTCTGCAACTTAATAAGAGAACATTGGCGATAAAAGCCAGGTACTTCTATTACATCCCCAAATCCATCAAGTACTTGCCGAAGCATTCCTAAGTCAATTAATTCTGCAATAACGTTTGACGCTATATCCTCCATTACTTCCCCAGGTTTTTCTGTTATTAGACCTTCAGCTAACAAAAGCCTAACTAATTTCCCCTTCTCTATATGGTATCTAACGCAGATACAGCAGTAATCGATACAGCACTTAAGAAAATCAGGAAGCTTTTCATAATTTGATCTGAAAGTCGTTAAACAAGAGGTCTCACCTTCATTGTTGGTAGTGCTGGACATGGAGGAGCTGCCTCCATCTTTAGCTGCTGCTCTAGTTGAATCAACATCAACCTGGGATTTCCTTGTCAGCAAATCCTCAGTGAAGGAGTCTGCATCATCGGATTTACAAGTGAATATGAAGACAGGCATTCTTGGATATAGGCCTTTTTAGCAATCAAAACAACCTTTTCCTGTACTTATCAATTCTTTAACAAATGGAAAATTAGAGAAGAAAGGACAGAATCAAAGTGGCTGATTCTTGATCTCAAAATTCTGATGAGAAGTTAAAATTCCCAAATTCAAAATATAAAGATGACTCTGACACTGAACCAACCGAGTCCTTTCCATCCACTTAATTAAGATCAGATTGCCAATCATAAAATTAGAAAACCAAAACTCACGGTAGTCCAGTAGTTCCTCACTCACCAAACCCTCTTCCACTATTCTCTGATTGAAGCTTCTAGGAAAATACGCACTTTTTTATTTAAAAAGGAAAAATAAGTTCTAAGGTGGCACTTTCTTCTTGCCATTGATTAATCACCCTCAGTCTTAAAGATAAGAGTGAAGCCATATGAGATGCCGTTCAATAATGGTTGACGCATCGTCTTGGACACGATCAGATAATATTTGAATTGACTGAAACCATTTTGGGTCTGTTATATTTACTTATCTCCTAACCTCGAGCTGGACACAATCAAAGGCCAATAGGCTTGCAGATACAGTAGTTATATACTGAAAAAGGAATCGACTTATGTCCTAAGCTTTTCAATTTTAATAACCCACTTCCCTGTCATAAAGCTTTGCTAGTTTTATCTATAAATCAATGCATAAATTTTTATCACCAATTTCATTTTTATCAGATTTCAGAATTCTGATAGATTTAGAGCTTTGTATAACCATGGTCCACGGAGGAAAATCTAATTTTGGAAATAGGAAAGAAGAGACAAATGTTGGAAAGTATCGAGTTATTGCAGACCTTCAAATAATTTTAATGGAATAATAACAATACCAACAGCAGAGTTTTTAAATTCATTTAATCTTGTAAATTACATCTTAATTACATAAATATATTTTTGTTTTGAATTGAGAAGAAGAGGAATCCAATGTAAAATTCGCAGCGGTCTGCACTACATCAATAACCCAATGAAGTCAAAACTTTTTGAGAGTTCATCAGAAACTATTCAATCTATTCTGGATCAGTTCTTCTTTCATTTCATTTTCATTTCTTTGCACGACTGAGCTCTGACATGATTCAATCTGAAGCAATCTAATTTCTTTTAATCTCAAGTTTTGGAATATATTTTATCTTTTAATCTCTACACCCTTCTTGCACTCCAAATAAATGCAATTGCACAAGTGCAGTAAGGTTTTGCATGTAGGCATTTCAAATAGGCGACCATTTAAATGAAGCTTTTGAAGAAGAGGTGAAAATTATTCCATATCAGGAGAAAAAGAACCATCACAAACATCTACATCTGATCTTAGTGATAGAGAGGAAAGATTCTGGATATTTTTAATGGTTTTATGATAGAGGTTATGTTGGATCGTTAATAATACAACAAAAGGAAAGTAGAAATGCATAATGTACAAAACAATAAGAGATTGATATTCTTGGAAATCATCCAGAAACCAAATTTAGGAATTTCACACTAACACTGACATATAGAGTATGCAAATCAAAAGAATAGCTTAATCAATGAGTTTTTCTAATGTACTTGTTTATTGAATGGAGATTATCTAATATACTCAAGTAAACATTAAGAAGAATTCTTACACGTTAAAAGATTTGCCAGCCCGATCCCAAGATATATGAAATACACATACTATATATATTAATTGCCTCAGCCTAACCTATATAGAGCTACTGCTCTCTCACAACTCGTAAGGCTGCATATAACAATGGAGATTCACGTTCAAATTAACAATTTTGTTTCACACATCTCTCTTGCTTGAGCATTTTTCCAAAGAGTCAGGCGTGTTCCAACACATCCTGTGGACTTCCTGTATAAATACACCAGCTGGAAGGGTTTTGATATAGGTAGCAAGCAGAGAGTTGCAAAATGTTCTTAAGCTTGTAGTTTTCGTTACTCTTTAATCTCCTCGCAAGGTCTCCATGCATAGGAGTCAAATGCAGTTCTTCAAGTGTAGCAATGTTTTGTAATCCTTCAGGAAGGAACCTCAACTCAGGACAACGAATATTTAGACTCTTTAACCTTGGAAATGCCCCGTTTACAATCTCACTCCAATCCACTAGGAAGCTAGAATCAATTGTAATAGTTTCCAACTCTGGAAACCCACCTGCTTGGCAAAATTCTTTACCAATGTGTGTTGCTTTGTAGACTTGCCAGAGAACTAGATACTTCAATTTTGGAAGAAATTGAAGGACTAAAGTTGGTGACTCGGTTAGATTGGAGAAGTATAAGCTTAACCTAGTGAGATTTGACATGGAAGTAAGCCAACTGGGAGTTTCAACTAGCCCCCCAACTAAATGAAGCTCTAGAAGATGAGTTGGAGGAGAAAATCGTCCAAATTCATCAGGAAAAAACGAGCAACTTGTGCCTCCATCGTAGTGTTCCTCAGCTTCTAGTGACAAGGAGATAAGATTTTCCATCTTCATGATGGCTGCGAAAAGCTCACTAGCATGATCTTCGCTAACACGCTTAACACCGAGTTCTTGCAGTTGGGTTAAGTTGCTCAATTCATTAGCAATGCCCCCTCCAGCATACACACCAGTGAAAGTAATGAGATTCACTAATTTTCCTATCTCTTTTGGGACTCTAATTTCACCATCATTAATGGATTTTGACATGAGAAGGTGCCTTAATTGTTGAATATTTAGAACTTCTATTGGTAGTTCCTGCATGTTTCCGCACATTCTTATATCCAAAGTTTGGAGATTTTGAAGGTTACCTAAACTCTTCGGAAGCTCATCAAGATCTGAGTTTTCCAAGCATAAATATCTCAGGTGAACCAAGTCTCCTACTTCATCAGGCGAATACTCTATTTTACCATCCAAATTTAACACCAATAGATTTTGCAATTTGCAAATAGTTGCTATATAGGCCCGAGAAAGGCCTTGAGTAGAATCAGATGAAGAACGTCGTCTCTCTGCAGTAATCAAAAACAGTGAACGAATTTGAAGGTCTTCAAAGTCAGGAGCAATTTCCTTCCCATCATCTTCTATTATAGCCCGTACAGGTAAACTCGCGGCTTTAGCAAAAAAAGCCACTTCGTCCACCTCAACAAGACATAATTTGCTATATCGCTTAGGAACTTCTATATCATCGCAAATGTTTCGTTTTTGTAGCAGGCCTAAATGAAGTAACTCCTCAATAATGTTATCTGCTGTATTATCTATGAGTTCCCCTTCTTTTTTTGGTATTAGAGATTCAGCCAATAAAAGCCGAACTATTTTATCCCTCACCATAGGACATCTCTTGGCAAGGATAGCACAATAATCTAAGCAGGACATGAGATAATCAGGAAGACTTTGATATATTGAAATGAAATCAGCCGAGGAAGAAGAACTCTCACCTATTTTGTTTAATGGTGTAGGAGATAAGTTGTTCTCACTTCTCAGCATCTCCGCAAAAAACATTTCTTTTCGGTTCTCCGATTTACGAGTGAAGTAGATTTGAGGCATAGTTATGGATATAGCAACTGCAATGTCTGCAGGAACTGAAATTTGAAAATCTAGAAGAAACAATAAGTTCAAGATGAGAGTTCTCACCTAAATGCGTTTATCATCCAAAGTCAAGTCAGCCCACCAAGTTCCTTTACAAGTGGGTTTGGACTTAGGAGAGCAATCACAGTGTTAGAGAAAGTAATGAAAAAAATTACAGGAAGTTTTTGGAAGAAAAAATAAAGCTTGAAGGAAAATTAAAAAAAAAAGAAACTTGAAGTTTAAAAACGTAAAGTTACGAGAAGAAAATTACATGAAGAACACCGGCCAGTTGTTTGATACTTTGATGGTGGTATGCAGTAAGCATGAAGTTGATGTAGACCATCAGGTAGTCCAGTAGTTTTCACTCGCCAAACACACTTTGACTATTCTTGGATTGAAGCTTCTAGGAAAATAAGCATTTTTAATTTTCTTTTTAAAAAAAGTTTTGATAACATGAGTCTCGAGCACTTATAAGAACTTGAGATATCTTAGACTTGGATTTAATCCACTAGAAACTCGCCCGCAATTGCAAGAGTTTTCGCATCATTTCATTTCATCGTTTGTGGAGTATCTATCTAATTTAGCTTTTAAAAGCACTGTAATTTTCATTCTAGCCTATGGTTTTTGATGATTTTGCATAGGTTCAACGGACACTGACAAGGTGGATTAAAAACAGCGTCGCTTCAATGAGGGTACCATCTCTTGCGGTTTGGAGAGGAATCGGTCGTTGGTTATTTTAGTAATAGTAACACCCAATTATTATTTGAGGCTCCTTTCAACTTTGGCTTCCCAGCTCAACTACAAGCAGATATTTATTTTATTTTAATAACAGTAACACATCCATAATACTCCTAGTCTTAAACTTTATTGCAGTACTTGTAATCTAAAGGTGACAGCAACCTCCATACATGGAACCCCCCATGGCTTATGATCTGAATGAATATGTTTTCAATGAATTCTCTTTCTTATCAACCTAGAAAATGACATCCATTGCAAAAAAATTGAGTCCATTCAAAAGCTGTAGAGATGTTCATTTCCAATGCGACAAACATCCTCCATCATAGGGGTATAACTATAAGCTTCGCCAATCCTTCCAAGCAACTACAATCTCCCCATCGTCCTGTGTTCACTTTGAATCAAATAGAGACTAAAATTCTCGAATTACAATATACGTCATGAATAATTTGCACAAGTGGTTGAATAACTGGAAAACCCATTAAATGATACAACAAAGATGCACAAATAAAGTTGCAAAACCTCAAAAAATATGAGTATCCGCCACAAAGCACTCTGCCCAGGTCAACCGATTTCCAAGGGCATCTTGGTTATCTATCAATTTGCTTCTCCAAGATTCCACCTCATGTATAAGCTTAGCGGATCCAAAATTCCAGTTGATGGAGCCGTTTCAAATAAGCCTAAGTTCATACTCACCAGCCATTGTTATATATCTTACCCAAGGAAGAGCCTGGTAGCCACTTTTCTCAATAATCTTCAAGTATCGAACCTACAAATCCCCAACATGTAAATTGAGTTATTTAGGAGTAAATATGCTCGCAAAGCACAGTTATATAAATTCTATACTTCAAAAATGATAATCTCCAGGCGAATTTCATAATACGTCGATAGTCTTGTTTTACAAGAATAGACATCTGTGAGTTTGAACCATTTGTGCAATTCAACCATTATCTAAAGATTGGTCGTATTTGGAGAGCTACTACAGAAACTCATGGGAGAAAGGGAATGAAAAGTTTATGCCTCAGGCTGGTCTTCATTTTCTGCAGATAGATTGGATTCACAATTTTATATCGTGGAAACAATCCTAAGATGAGCTTGTTTTTCATTCACAGGTGGGTTCTGAAGATTATGTCATTTCACCACAAGATTCAACATATTACACCAAGCAACAGACAAGCAATTGTGTTTTAAGTCATCACCTGTATTCCTGAGACAGTAAAATATGGTATCTCAAATTTCACTCTTATTGGAGCTTTTCTCTCCGGGACTCCTTCTTCAGCAGTTATACTTGGAAGATTAAACTCTGCCCTCAACATGTACTCCTGAATAATATGAAGGTGGAAATAGTATCAACACCAAGGCAGAATCAATTATACAAATAAATATAACAATTTCTTCAGAATCCATTGTTATTATGCAAGTGTTAGAAAAACTGCCATTTCAAACTCTATTTCATTGAAAAAGATAAGCCTGTACCTTTCCGCCAGGAAAAGATTTAATTTTCCACATTAATGCATCATTTTCAGGTGCATAGGACGCAGATCCCATTGATGTCCGAACGTTAGGATTGGAGGCATCAGTTGGCACAGGTATCTCGATCTCAACATTTGTTGCAGTGCTGTAAAAGAAATTTGATGATAATCAGAAGACTTAATATCAACCTAGATAGAACTCTCAGCAATAGAGTTAACTAAAGACATGACAGTCACATCAACAATGAAGAATTTAATACCTACGCTCTTTGAA
Organism: Jatropha curcas; assembly: GCF_041381405.1. Lineage (NCBI taxonomy): Eukaryota > Viridiplantae > Streptophyta > Magnoliopsida > Malpighiales > Euphorbiaceae > Jatropha > Jatropha curcas. Next base: position 1,740,338 of record NC_143153.1, on the reverse strand, counting down.
CTGACTCCTAGCTTTTACCATGATCTCAACACGACTTCTTGAATGCCTTTCAACTTGAGCTTCCACCCAAATTAGAGGCTTAACCTGAAATGTGCAATGGAACTCATCACATGCTACAAAGAAGAAACTGAAAAGAAAGAAAGACAGAAAAACTATATCACGAACTGCACGAGAACCTGAGTGCTGAGTCTATATGTCATCAGATCGAAAGCTCCATCAGGTGGTATGAAGGATATTGTGCGATCATTTTCAAATCGGGCCAAACGCACACACCTAAATCAAAAATGGACCAGCAGTTTGAGCAATTGGCGTAAAAATTAAGATGAGCAACCTTGAGTCAAACAACTCAGCATTTCAGCTTATAAATTACAAATAGCACAAGAATTCTTGCAGACTTTAAAATTAGGTGACATACTGATGAAACTTAATGTCCTCCAAATCAATGGCCTTTCCCTTTGTTGCACGACCTTGGGCCTCTAATAATACCCTGTCATTTAGGCCAAGCTTGCACTCGGGCATGCCACTGCAACAGATATGTTCACAAATATTTTTCAGTTTTCAGCAAATATCCTCTACCATGTGAAATTGAATGCATAACAAAAGAAAAGTTGTAACATAAGATACTACACATACACTTTTGTATCATGTCATGTCATACTGACTCGAGCAAAAATTTTTGAGTGTTCCTAATGCTAGGTTTTTCTAAGGGACTAATGCAAACCCAAGAGAAATGGAAAAAACAGATCCATATAGCTAGCCAATTAGTTTCGAATTAAGGCTTAGTCATTGTTGTAGAACAGTTGTTTCATGTTAGATTGCTGAGATATGACTATCTCCAGAGACCCCTTACCAAGACCCTAAGCTGCAATTATCTATAGCCATACAAATATATAATGCCACATATAGAGCAAAAAAAGCATTTTGTCACAGTATTAAACCATGTGCACAAACAAAGCAATTGTTAGATAGATTACTTGGAGTCATGATAAAGCAGGTTAAGTTTCATGAAAATTCAAGTTTGTTTGAAGGAACTATACAGTTTGTTCAATAAAAGATAGTCCGACAAAGTAATGAGTTGGATGATGAAAATCTCTATGTTCTAGACCATTTAGGAATAGAAGTCTCTCACTAAGATCTCTACCACTTCAAAGAGCAAAATAATAATAATAATAATAATAATAATGGCATGTTAAAATAGGAGCTTGAAGAGTATATAGGGAGACCAACACCAAGATAAAAAACATAGCAACAAAAGCATCGCTACAAAGCCAATGTGGATAATTGTTTGCACAAATGCATTAACAACAATCTATCTCAAACTCCCACTGTAGTATGAATATATTACAAATTTTATTTCCACTATGCAGACATGCAAATCCTTTATTAGGATCACGAGCCACACAGTTAATAATTAAAAAAACTACTGAGATATGAAAACGTAACAACTGGTCCAGACAAGAGATTAAATTTCAATGAACAACACACCTCAAATAGGTTCTCATCTTCAGCGCCCCAACAACATCTGACCTAATTACCTGTCCATTGCTGTTGACAAGAATATTAACACTCTCAACCACATCCAAAAAAACCTGAACAAGTAACAACAAAGCTTTATCATCTAACAACTTTTTACACAAATGAGCATCTCAAAATATGGAAAAAGAAAGACAATACTTCATTCTTCTTGTAAAATATCCCTTCACTGCGCCAAGACACTGCATTTGTGACAGCCATGGGAGGCCTCTGTGTAGTTTCCATCCTGTAGGCATCAGTCTTGATAAACTCACTAAGTATTTTTGCTTCAGTATACTGAGGGTAGCCGAAGTCCATCATTTCATCAAGTAACTCATACTAAAAAAAAAAAAAAAACAAAAGCAAAAAGGCACTACAATCATCATTTCAAGCCACCATAAGCTCTTAAATCATCAAAACCAAATTAAAATCAGTAAATCCAAGTTTGAATTGTCGACCTACCACAACTACAAAGTTGTCCCGAAGCGATTCCTCTTCCAATTCTTCAAAATAATGCTTGAAAACCTACCATATATAGCCGAATCACAATCATGTAATTCAATAAACAACTAAAATACATGGAGATAGATTGCATACAACAATAAGAAAGGCATGAAACTATGATTACCACCAATAGGCGCTTACATCAACTACGCGGTGTAGAAAGGAAATGAGACCAGCAGCATTACAATTCTGCCTCGACGCGGTCATGAGGTAAACGTTGCTATGCTGTATAAACATGTAAGTGACGCCATTATCGTATACAACCGGATCGTGAGACTGTGGATCTCCCTGCAAATCACACAGAAAAACCAAAACAAACAATAACCATAACATTTTGGCCACAGAAATTCATAATAACAAGAGAATTAATGGCTTCTCAGAACCTAAAATCTACACTTAATTGAGCTTGATTTATAAGCAAGGATTGGTTAGCTGAAAATAATAAGCAAACCTCTTTCTCGATGAGCTTGGTGAAGAAGCGTTCGGCTTGAACAGCAGAGACATCTCCACGGTAGTCGCGCCATACCAGAACGCGGCCCTTTATGTCTAACAGAAACAGAGCAGATACTGCCCCAGCCATTAGCTGATGTTTTCTTTGTTTTCTGTGTCTATATGTAATTCAACGGATCAGATCTGGTGTTCATTAGAGTCCTCAACTGGAAAAGAATAGGTGGTGGCTTTTGGTCCTTGAATCATCGATTTTACTGGTCGAGGACGATACTTGAGTTCTCCTAAGAAACGAAAAGCAAAATATGTGATCTACCAGTCTGCGTATTTAAGTAAACGTGAAATAATTTTAATGGAGGTTTTGCAAGCTTAGCAAGATGATTGTGATCCAAAGGAGTTACTCCCGACGGATGCTAACTTCTTTTACTTTTTAAACGACGCCGTAAAATAGAACAACTTCCTCACTTGTTGTGCGCCCAAACGGATTGACGGATTAAAAAAATTAGTCGCCCCTCTTCAAACGACCGAGTACTCAAAGTTCCCTTCGTTTTGAAATGATGTCGTCTTCTACGTTGTTAAACAGAAAATTTGTTTGGATTTTTAATGAGTTGCCGTCTTTTTATTGTCCAACTTGCTAGAGTCACCACTTAACAAATAGATTAGTTAATATTAGAAGACCAAAATTACCTTTTATTTATAATAAATATTTTAATTTTACTATATGAGCTTAAAAAGAGAAGAAAGAAATGATGACATGTTTGTATCTCATTGTTTCAATTTCAATTGTATTAAAATTAAAATTAATTTTAGAAAAGAAATAATTGTTGCAAATATTTGTCACCATTATTATTTTATTTTATAGTTAGTAAATTCACATAATAAACCAATTATAAAGCTATTAATTCTCTTTTCCTCTAATTTTTCAAAATCACAATCGAAATCCAACTTTTAAATTTTGGCAGGAAATTATAATATGTTTTTTTATTTAGAGTTTTTTTGGTAAAATTAATTGTTTTAATAGTTGTTAGGTATTCTCAATTTTGATTTTTTGTTTCTTTTCATGTAAAAAAAATGGAAATAAGGGATAGTTAATAGGAATTTATTATAACATAAAATTTAGAAAATTTTAATTTTCTTAAAATTAATACATTTATTTCATTTAGTTGTGACCTATTAGATATGATTGTTGAAAATTAATTTCTCATCTGTGTTGGCATCTGATACTAATATTAAAAAGTTTGAATCTTTGCTTTCTTCTGTTCTTCTGTCAAGAGAAGCCATGATCGGCAACCAAGGTGATCAAGCAATCTCATTTCCTGATTTCCATTACTTGGTAGCTAGGTACAAACCAATACTATCCAATCACTTGCTACTGTTAACAGATTCATACATAAATTGCGCAAAAATTCTTGATTTTAAGTTATCGCAATAATATATATATATATATATATATATATAAAGAATTGTATGCAAGTATAATTAGTTTACCTTTCTTCAATTATGTACACCAAGTTTTATAAGCAGGCTTTGAATTCTAACTGTAGTTCACAGAAACATTTGATACCTCAAACACAATACATCTTCAAATTTGTAATTTTTATCTTCCACTGTAAAGCCCACTAAAAACTGGGCTATTCCCTCCTAGGGATGCTTCCCATTCTACTGAGGAAGTCATGATCTTAGATAGTTTTGGTACAATATCTCGCATTTCTGGTCTATTAATTGGGTCTTCGTTTAAACAGCATTCTGCAATTTCTGCCATCTGCAAGATTCATGTTTTCTAAGAAGAGAGCTATTTGACAATAAAAGATAGAATAAAAATACCAATGAGCTTCGGCTGAGTAGTACTGGAGTGTGGTTGCAAGTTCGAACTCTAGTAGGAAAGTAAAACAGAACGATATAATGATGAATCATTTTGGATGCTAGCTTTGTCTGTATAAATAGGGTTTTGGAAGCTATAAACTAATCGTTTGATCTGTTTTGCCTTATGGACTAACTTAATATATCAGACTAACCTTGTAGACATCATCCATGGGGAAGCTGCCCCGAAGATTTCTATCTACTGCATTCTCTAAAGCAGACTCTGGATCTTCATCTTCAAAAATTTTGTAAACCTGATACCACGACAGAAGGAAAATTAGCTTTCTTTTCCTGATTAGGGTCGTGTTGGACTACATGAGGGCTTCGCTGCATAAATTAGCTTCTTTTTCGAATTAGTATTGTCTACATTGGTTCCAACTTACTTTTCTTTATAATTTCATTTCATTGAAGAATTTTTGGACTTACTACTGTAATTAGTGATCTCATCTTGGTGGGCTCCCAGTTGTCACGCAAGAGTGCACGTTGGCCTGTTATCAACTCCGCCAGAAGCACTCCAAAGGCAAATACATCAGTTTTGGTGGTCACATGTAGCTCCTTCACGGATCTTTTCATGAAATATATTATAAAAAATCAGTTTTTTTTTTTTTTTTTTTTTTTTTTTTTTTTTTTTTTTATGTGTTCTGCTAGAACACACTCCTATACAATAGCAGAAGCATAGAAAGTTACTCTGGCGGAAGATAGCCTGGTGTTCCAACCAGTCTTGTTGCTATTAAATCTTCATCATGGGTTCGTTCAATAAGCTTTGCCAATCCAAAATCTGCAACCTGAAGAAACAGATGCAGAGTGAATGAAATGAGGTACTCTCTAACTCAGAAGGTTGTATGTCATGAAGTTTTTATCACGGTTGAATAGCGAGAAGAATCGTTTAATCTTTAGTTCCAGACCCAGTTATCCTAGCGTGCTTAGAGGCCATTGTGCTTTGTTCCATTAAATATGGTGCTTAGAGGTCATTGTGCTTTGTTCTGTTAAATATGATTATAGTTTAAATCAAGTGATTTATGTTCTTAAATACCTTTGCTCTGAGTCCTTCATCCAGTAGAATGTTACTACTTTTTATATCTCGATGAACATATCGTTTTTTTGTGTGATCGTGAATGTATTCAATTCCCTTCGCCGCATCAAATGCTATCTGTGTTCTTGCTGTCCAAGAGAGAGGCTGGTAACCTGGTTCAGTACCCAGTTTTTAGGCAGCTTGCGGATTCTTTGCATGCTTAATGTAAAGACAAAATGTATTTTCATTTTTCAAAATGATTAACATGAAAGAATTGGGTCCTCTTTTATGAAAGAAAATTGATCAGGATAAAAATGGGAAAGAATACCTTGTAGCAATGGATCATGAAGATGATCGCTAAGCGATCCATTTCGAATGTACTCATAGACCAAGTAAAGGTGGTCATCCCCACTGGCGAATCCCAATAGTTCCACCTGTAACATGATAAGCTCTAAGTGAAGGTTAAACCATATCAATCATACTTCATCTTGATCAATTACCGCTGTTGATGATTACTTACCACATTTATGTGATGGACTTTGCATAAAATTTTAACCTCTGCAATGAACTCTTTGGATTTGTTCGATTTCATCTTCTTTATTGCAACCTCCTGAATGTTGAAATAAAAGCATATTTTGAAATTTGAACTATAAGCCTGCATTGACTTTATTAATTAGAGTTGCCAAGGAGAATGAAGAAAAGAAGGCAATACCTGCCTTCCCATTACTCCGAAGTACACACTTCCATATCCACCCGTTCCAATCTTCTTAGTTTCATCGAAGTTATTTGTAGCTTCTTCAATCTCTTCCGGAGTGTAAATGACCGGTTTTTCTGATTCAAAAGCTGTTCCATCTGTAGTAGGTAAAACATTGTTAGTTCTCTTTTCTTCGTTCTGCTGAAAGTAGCCTACCATAATTGCTACAATGTATAGAATAATGCAAATTTTTATCTGAAGTTTTCTGATTCTATTAGTTAATTTGACTGACCTTCCATTATTTCCATATTGAGAATCTGCAAGGAACGTCCTCTGGTAGTGCTCATGCTTTTGGATACTACATTCAGATCTTCCTCACTTTTTCGTTGACAACCCTTTGTCCTGAGAAAGCCAATTATTAATGTTGTCATTAGAAGTAATGTCACAGCTGATAGTATGCCGATGATTATTGCCCACTTGTGTCTCTTTCCTGATTCTGAACAGAAAACAAGGTGAGGAATGTCAAATTATGCAAACACTTAGAGTCATCGGTTTCAGTTTAATCCTGCACTGCATAACACGAGACTTTATAGTACAAAATAAGAAAGAAAAGCATTGAAATTAATTAAATGCAGATAGTTTCTAGGAGGAAGCTCCCGCTGACCTGTGTTTGGAGGTGGAATACCATTTATCTCCTTGGGAACAAACAGCACCCAACCGGGTTGTATGATGTTTGGGTCTGGAATACCGCTCATGCCCTGTATACCATTAATAGTAGATGATAGCCTGGTAGCAATATCTGATAATATGTCTTGTTGCTGAACAGTGTATGTTACCACAATTTGGGAGTCCCTTTCCACACACCCACATAAAAGATGCATAGGAACTGTATATCCTGTCTTAAATGTTTCTGTTTCATTTCCAACCTCCCAAGCTTGGCCGCTATAAATCTCATCTGAAACTTTAAAAAATGTGTCATTTTCTTTCACCCTGTACGTCGCATCATAGAAGTATGCTGTGGTGTGATTGATAGTTTTACAAGAGCAAGGTACCGTTACTAGATAGTCTTGTCTTCCCTTATGTAGAATTGGAGTAATCTGGGTTGAGTTTGTATAAAAAGCAGCAATTTGTTCTATCTGCTGACCTTTGTTGATATGGTACAGCAAGGCATCACACCTATGCCGATTTTCAGTGCAAGTAAAAGGGTGAAGTCCTCTCTCCTCATTGGAGATGTCAAAGGCGAAAACTCTATCTAGTAGAGTAAAGAGCAGAGGTAGGAAAATGTGAAGGAGATTATGTGAAGCCATAGTTGCAGGACATGGGAATTTTCCCTATGAGTGAACAGAAGAAAAGGAAATGAAATACTGGAGTTAGCAATGATAGTTTGTTCTGTTTGCCAATAGATGCTTGTTTTCTTTTTGTGCAATACAAAAACTTACTGGTAAAGATTTGACATTTTTTGTATTGGTAACTGTCTGTTTTCTTATATTCTATTATAAAGATCACATATTGTCATTAACAAAGCTGCTTCCTTGGCATATGAGAGGATATGGTTTTGTCGATGCTTTCAATTTATTGATTGAGACAACTTTGTCTGCGGCTCACTGATAGATTATGGCTGAAGAATGCCAGGTACGTGCCTCACAGTTTCAAGCTGCAAATTTTCAGAATATTAACAAGAAAGCTGTAATATTACGAGCTATATTAATATAAATGCTTCGTCGTTGGGCATTATATATACTAGCTATGACCATCAGAGTTACCTAATATTTTACAATTTTTGCAGCTGGTATCCACTAACCATTATTGAAATTGAATATGATTTGTGTTTTATTTTATTTATTTTTTTGTATTGTTTGGACGGATTGATCTGTGTTTATGCTTCAAAATTGCTTGACGTGGGGGCCTCGTGTGAGTTTCCATTAGAGAGGTAAAATCTATGGGGATAACCATAAGAATATACGTCAAGAACCTCGTAATGAATTACTTGAACAACTTAGAAAGAGACTATTCTGTGAAATGGTAATAAAGCGTGAGTGATTTGAGTTGGAATAGCTTGCCTTGGCTTTTAAATCTATATTTTGAATTGCTTTTTATTAACTTTTTAAATTTGTCTTGTAAATTGATTGGGCAAAAATTAAAAAATCTAACTATTAAAATGAGATGACAAATAAACATTTAGGTCTTGTTTGACAATACTGACTTTTCTAGTAATTGTTATTTTGGTAATACTAATTCTTCTAATCGGTAAAAATGCAATATGTATAAGTGTCAAAAAAAAATTGAATTAATTGTTCTCAAAATCGTTCAGCCTCTAAAAGCTACTATAAATGTTAGATTACGGAACAATAATAATTAATATAAAATAGTTTTTGAAATGCTAAAGGCAATTCTATTGAGAAAGCTTTAGTGGCAATGGCGGATCTAGTATTCATAAGGGGAGCAAATTATTATAAAAAATTGGTTAAAGAAATATTAAAAAAGGAGCAATAAAAATTATGGTTTGGCTTAGATTTGAACTTCCTTTGCCCTAAAGGAAATTTTTTTTTTTCCCCAAAAAAGGAAGGGGAATTTAATTTGATTATAAAAGAAGGGTTAAATTCAATTGAATTGGTAGATTTTATTATATGATTTCAATTTCACCATTTTAGAAAGTAAAAAAACAAAAAAAGAAATCTCAGTTTGGCAATGAATTTTTATCAATTCTATCATTTTTTTATTGATAACAAAATTTAAATTATTTAATTTTATTCCTTTAAATTTATGAATTTTGTTTTTGAACCAAACATTCCATCATCCAAATTAGTAAGCCTTGATTGCATTGTGGTTGAAAGTTTCTCACGATTCTCTATTAATTGTTTCATGCTCTAATAACGAAGGATTGATCATCAACATTTTCTCACAACATGAAAACAAAAGGATTTTTCATACACCTCGAAGATGGAAGATGGAAGACGAAGACTTTTTTATTACGTATAAACATACGTATACATAAGATTGTAAATTAATACTGTATTATTGGTTAGGAAGGAGAAACTGCCTGATTGAAGCAACCAAATCATTTCCAAATCATCCTCATGGGTCAACTTTTCAACAGTTTCACCAGTTCATGCATAGGTAGGGCTGCAAATGCATGCAAATAAATGGGTTAGTTCAAAACTAACCAACTGTAAAAATTTTGAGGATTTACATGTGGTTAGGAACATGGGCACTGAGAGGAACCTCGATCCCCAAGCTCCAAAATTTTTTTATCTAGTCCTAATCTAATTTTGGAGTCTGGCTACGCCTTGTCAGGATAGAAGCACATGCTCCATTTCTCGCATAAATGGCGAGATCCATCAATTTTATTTGTGAAAATAGCATATGTTTCTATAAGCCATACAGCTAAAAGTACAAGTGCAAGTAATAAACATACTCACCTGGGTGCTGGAGCAATAGGTTCAGGTTGCTCGATCGGCACAAACAGCACCCAACCCACATTCAGGAGATTTGGGTCTTTAATCAGAGCACTGTTCATTTCCACTATACCGCTCACAGTAGAAGATAGCGTATTAGCAATATATGAAATTGTGTCATTCTGCTGAACAGTGTATGTTGCAACAACTTGAGAATTACTTTCTGCACACCCAGACAAAAGATGCATAGTAACTACATTTCCTACAATAAATTTACTTTCTTCATCCCCAACTCTCCAAGCTTGCCCGCTATAAATCTGCTCTGAAACTTCAAAAAAAGTGTCGTTTTCTTGAACTGTGTAGGGAGCATCATAGAAATACGCTCTTGTGCCATTGATGTTTTTGCAAGAAGAAGATATGGCTATAAAGTAGTCTTGTTGGTCTCCGCGGAAAACTGGGAAGATCTGTGTTGTGCTAACGTTGTAAAAGGAAGCAATTTGTTCCTTTTCAAGACCTTTGTTGATATGGTAGAGTAATGAATTACAGTTACTGGTTGTTAATAAGCAGTTAAAAGGGTACATATTATCAGGGAAGGCGAAAGCTTGTGACAGTAGAGTTGCTAGTAAAGGAAGGAGATAAGGAAGGAGATTACGGGATGCCATTGTTGGAAAGAAATTGAGGATTGAAGGGAAGAAAATAAAATCAGAACTTATATGTTTAGGATTTGGTACGGGAATATTAGCAGGCCGCGTACGAGAAAAGATTGACTGTGACTTAAACCGTAGGTGATTAATTTGTAAATTTGTCTATACAGTAATTAGACCCTTTCTTTTTCTTCTTTCTCTTGTGGAAGCCGCTGGCGTACAATGATTTCTCTTTGTTTCTTTCAATGGCCGTCTAGAAAGAAATCCTCTCTCTGGAAAAATAAAAAGGAAAAAAAAAAACCTGCTTAGTAAGATTAGAGAACAGAAGAAAGATATTCTGTCGGGAAGCAAGAATAAGACTCTAAAGTCAAACATAGTTTGTCACTAAAGTTTCCAATCTCACTTATATCGTTGCCAAGAAAAGTTGCAGAACACAGTGCCATCAAGAGATGGCAAGAGCCCAAGTTCTCGAGCCAGCCTTGTTATAATGAGTTTTCAATATAAATTTCCTAATTAGAAAAACCTTCATTTAATATAAAAGAATTTTGAAATATGAAATTCATTTGTAAATGAATTTTTAATGTTTCGAATAAATTCAAACAAATTTTAATCAAATGTTTGGAATAAAAAATTGGCACTAAGTTATGTGCCAATTTAGTGTTGCGTTTGAGTTGTGCTTGACAAACTGACCCTTCGTTTCTCTCCAGCCTATAGATGACTCTTCGTTTTTCTTTCTTCAAATCCTGCCCAACGCAATTTTCAATTTTCAATTTTCAGTTTTTATAATTTAAATTTTCTTAAAATTGTAAAAAATAAATCAAACAAACAATGATTTTCACAATAGAAACCTTCTTCCATTCCTCTGATTCAGATTTCATTGAACATTCCTAAAATTCCTACTCCAAATACAGCACAAGGTGCAAATTCTAACAAAATTTAATCGAAGTACCTGCAATATCAAGCTCTAAGCCTGTAATGTAAAACACTCCTCACTTCTCATTCACATATATTATTAGCAAGTGAGCAAGTAAGAATTGCCAATGGCTTACTACCCGTTGAAGCATTATCACAAACAGCTTTAGCGACAATTCTTCCATTACTAGTAAGCTCAGAAATAATACTAGGAATTCGCTGAAAAACAGCACTAATGCCACTCCCCATATCGCCAACGCACATAAGAGCGCTCGCAATACCTTCATTCTCATAATGAGAAAAATGAACGGTACCCAAACCACTTCATAAATGATCACGACTACGAACATCAGTGGTAGTGAAAAATGAACCAGAAGTCGAATCATCCACATCAATAGGCGCGAGCGAAAACCCTGCTTCCTTTAGGGCATCTATGATCCTAGAATAGCGACAGTAATTCCAATTTGGAGCAGAAGAGCGGCCGTACGTTTGGTTATAATCGGAAACGGTGCCGTATACAATCAGCGTGTCAATCAACCACGTGATTTATTCGAAGAGGACTGATTGAACTCAAAACAGAAGAAAAGAAGGAAATTCCAACGTCAAACACAGTAAAATGTGCAATTCAAAAATGTGACATCCCAGATCCGATCATACAGTCTGTCAACTTTGTAGATTTCTCAACTCTGATCTTCCCTTTTGACATGTACCAAAGTTTCTTGCTTTTATTACCTTAGCCGTAAGAAAGGAGAAAAAATGAAAAAAAAATACTGAAAACTGAAAACCCAAAAAGCGAAAACGACAAAAGCAGATCTCCAACAAAGATCTTTTGGGGTATATATTTACTTCTTTTCTATCTCAGAGTCTCTTTTATGGCTAAGCAATTAGCTGTACATTGAAATTTGGGGATTTTATAAAATCCCTAACACAGAAGACATAGGAGCAATTTCATTTGATCACAGCTTTGTTGAATGCGGTAAAAACCAGCCACTTAACGGGGAGCTGGAGAAAATTTTGAACTCTTCACATTTATTACAGGACAGACAATCAAAGCAAAAAATCATCTCCAAGTTCAGTGATAACTTTCTCCACCTTAATCAACAATTCTGGCAATGGCAAAAGGATCAAATTAGCAGATTAGTGAAAATTATTTTTCTAGAGTTTTTAATCATCATCCGAATATCAAGATTCCTTTAAGTTTCAAATATGGTATGGCTGAATGATATCGAAGTTAACCCAGCAGCAATAAAGAAGCTAAATCTCAGTAAAATGACAAGGAAAACGAAAGAAGGAAAAAGAAAAAACTACAAAGAGTTTTACAACAATGGCTTGGAAAATTTTGCTTACCCTGGAAGGAGGAATCTTCCATGCATTTCTGCGGAAAAAAAATACTATTGTGAAAAAGCAATATGAGTATAGAGCTCAAGCAAATTAAGGAAAGAAACTGCAAGTTGAGAAATGATTCAAACTAGCACGACGCAACAATAAGTATCAAATTACCCCCATATAGTTTGTGACCAGATACTTTCATACATAAAACCAAAAAAAAAACAAGAAGATACCGCAATTTGAGACTTGAAGTCGAAGTCCTCAACTGAAGTTGGCTGGGTGGCAGCTGCACCAGTTCAGGGATAAGTGTCAATAGAATGCTTAGTGTTAGGAAATTCCTTATTTGCCAGTGAAAATCATCTACCTTCTTTGACCTCAGAGCAGCAGTTGGTGAGAAATGAAGCAAAGCTAGGGGGCAAAGCAGAAGATATAACTTCATAATTGTGATCAGGTGGTGTTTCCTCAGTACGTGCTTCTTGCTCTACTTCATAGTTCAAACGCAATGGGAGTTGAGGAGAAAAAGTCTGAAAGGGGGTTGAATTCTGAGGTTGAGGAGAAAAAGTTTGACTGGGTGTCGTAACATTTGATGCCTCATCACAAGCTCTGCACAAACCAATTGTCAAAGTCAATATTTCAGCTTGACATATGACTTATTTTCTTCTTTGTGCTTCATCTTGATCAGATAAAATTCTGCGCAGTTTATGTGTCAAGCTAGGTAATGACGGATTTCTCATTACCTAGATGGGGATCTATTAGTAGATAGGAACACTGATTGTGATGAAAGTTCAGACCGGAAGTCACTATTCATAGGTTGAATTTCAGTGGACTTCCTCAAGATGTCCTGAAAATACAAAACAAAATTTAAAGAAGGAATATTCCAATTTCCTAGTGTCCTTTTGTAATAAACCAACTAGTTCAATTCTAGTACTTGCGAACCTTCAAAGCTTTTATAAATGTCTCTGCTTCAGTAGTCACTGAAAATCGCAAGGCAAACTTCTGGATCTGCAAGAAGTAAAAGAAAATGCTGAGACTAAGTTGTAACAGGAAAAATAAAATAAAAGCAGCCAACATAGTGAATGTGGTACTAAAATTTATGGATTCACATAATGCTTAGTTCTCTAAGAACAGATAAAAATTTGCCAATTTAGGATTTGACATATTAATAAAATTGCAGACAATAATACTTCAGTTTACCTTTGTAACAAGAATGCACATAGAGAGAGAAAAGCATTTAGTTGATAAAATATAAAAATAATTTTTGTACTTTGCACCTCCAGTCTAAATGACATGCAGGGAAAAGAAAAGAGTGAAGTTTACTTCTCCTTGTTTCATAGGATACTAGATGAAATCACCTGTCATATTTTTGGTTTGGCCTATTATCCCCTTGAAGGAAAATTATTGCCTGATTTAACATGACTTATAAATGAAGAGAAGATGAATTTTAGCTTGCAACTTTTATTACATGTTTCCCTCTATCTTGGGATGAATTTAAATGAGCTAATTTTCCCTCATTTCTCTCCTTTTATTTTCCACCTTTTAAAAAACAATGGAAATTTGAAAAATCTCCAATTTCTCTCATTGCCTGAACTTCCATTCTAATAATTTTTTAGGAGAACTAGAACAATAGCATTCTTTTCTGAATCTCGTCCAAAAGAGAAACCTCTTATATCAAAAGTCAACTTTTTCACAAAACAAGTTTAACACCTTGAGAGAATTAGCTGCTTACCTCGCCAACCAAGTCTTTATAGCTCACAAATACAGCTCTGCTGCCTCTAGGTGGACATCCCGAGACACAGGCCACCTGTGGCCAGGTGAACTGCAGCTTTGAAACATAGTGCTCCTCCTGCAGCATATTGAATTTTGTTAATTCATAATCTAAAAACTAACCTGCACCGTTTGTTAGGAACCAGTTCGCGGCCTCATTTTAGTACATAATGTTCTATTAGGAATTGAATAGACCAAAATATAGTTTATAATAGTGGGCACATAAAGAATAAAAATTAATAGTCGCAAACAAAAAAAAAAGGCATAAATCATAGCCCTTAAAGCTATACAAGAACGAAACAAACTGCTTTCTCATATTTACTATAAATGATATTTACAAAAAGCTAAAGAATCTGCCTCCTATCAGGAATTATAACTTATAAGCTGTTATTCCTCTAAGGAAAATCATATATAATAAGAAAAATTTCAAGTAGAGATTGAAATTAGTTGGACTGCAGGACCTAACAGCATAAATCGAGGCTCTAGCAAATAATGGAACAATAAATGAAGCAAACATCACAATTGATCAATTACAGAGAACTCATAGCAGATCTACGTAAACTAAAGATATCCACAATGAGAAAGTTTTCAAATCTGAAAATAACCTGAACATTTCCATCAACAACAGTAAACGATGCTAAGCAATTAGCGTTGGTTGTAGTCCTACTGTAACAAGTGGATTCATTAACGAAATTGAAATTGAGAAAATTATCACCTAAAGAGAATTCCTAACAATTACAAGGCCCGGAAAGCTCCTAACTATTTTTCCTTGTTTTCTCAGCAACCAATCAGAGACGATCAAGCTAATCCTCATATAAAATTTAGTAGAACAAAAAATTCAAAAATGAAAATGAAACTTCTACAGAAATCCATACGAAATTCGGATCCATTTTGCTTTCATTGTCTTTTTCAACGACAAAAAGGAATCAAGCAGATAAGAAATTCAGCTCTCAAAGCTAACCTATTTCTCAAACCAAGTTTTCGCTAATAAGAAGTTTCCAGGCCAATCAAGTAAAAAATCACTCACAAATATTTTCTCATTGAAGCAAACAGAGAGGATCGCATCAGAACACGAGTGAGAGTTGACGAGTTGCAGAGACGCTGTCGGAGAATCAGAGGAGATCCAGTAGCCCGGAATGGAACGGGATCGCCAATTGTTGGGGGCGGGAACGAGAGAGGAAGACGTGGAGGGGAGAGAGAGATTGATGATATAGCGAGAAAATGTGACTCGCCATTGGTGTGTAATGGCTGAATCGGGTTTCTCCAAGGATTCGGCCGCTATCATTGCCAGAGATCCCGCCATTTTATTGATCTTTGAATTTGTTGCTGAATTTTGGGCAATACTCAATTTGAAAATGGATGATATATTTGTTTTTAACTTTTAAGTGCGCGGTTACCCGAATGCATTTGGGCCGGGTAGAATAGCCCGTGTTATTTACTATTGACCAGTTTGATTATTGTTCTGTACTGGCCCATGCCGCATTCACCAGTTTATTTTTTTTGCAATTATATGAACTTTTTTTCATATAATTAAAGGGAAAATAATTAATTCGACCAAACTAATTAACTCGTCATTATATTTTATCAATAATAATTAATGGCCCCTAAAATTTATTTCCGTTAAACCCTTCGGTCCCTCTATCAATTTTTTTCTAATTTTTCCGTTAAAATATGTGAAAAGTCAAATATAGCCTCACAATTAAACAAAAACAAATACAATAATACCCACATTTTCCTTCTAATTTTCTCTCCTCCTATCTCTAACTTTCCACTTCTCCAAACACCATAGTTAACTCCAACCGAACCTCCAAATACAATCCCACTGCCGATGACAATAATGAGAAAGAGAATTCCCCGATGGAGCAAGTTGCTCTCACGGTTTCCACCGACGATGACACCAGTTAATTAGTTACTTGCAATTATTTGAATATTATTTATGTTCATAGATAGCATATGAAGACGAGCTCTCACTCCCTCTCTCTGTCTCTTTCTTGAATTTCTATTATCCTTGTGTTTGAAATCTCATACGTCAATCTTCTTGCAACTCTATTTCCACTGTATTTTTAGAGATCCAAATTGTAATGAAATATACATGTAAAACAGATGATTTATTAGTTGTTTTGCCAAATTTCCTTCTAAAATTGATTTTTAAACCTCAAAAAAAAAAAAAAATCCCACCTAAAATTATACCTTCTGCTTCCAAAGCTTGATCTGGGTTCTTTGTTTTGAACTCTTTGTTTTGGGAGGTTTTTAAGTATTGTTGTTTATTATGCTTTCTGTGTTGCTCTCATCCCTCTGTTTACAGTTTAAACCAGACGGAAAATGGCTCCAAGCTCAGTTGTTGTAACAATGGAGAAGGCTAACAACTTCTCGATACTAGAAATTAATGCTTCAGATCCATCTTTGTTTCCTAACAAACAAAAGGCAACAAGTCCAAAGCAATAATCATTGGTTCTTTTTCTAAAAACTTATAAAGCTCTATTTTGCATTTCCTGTATTGGCTTTCAAATCTAAACTCATTTCAGTCAAGTTTATCAACGCATTAAAGTATGAGAATGAATGAAAAGACCGAAAGATTTAACGAAAGTAAATTTCGGGGAATATAAATTAATATTGGTAAAATATGAATTCAAATTAGTTAATTTGATGAAACTTCAAGAATAAATTAATTAGTTTTTTGTAATTAAATTCAGGAAAAATTACTATTTAGTTTATGTGGTTTGACCTAATTCATTGATACCTTTAATTTGGTAAACCTAGTAGTACATCCCTATAATTTGTGTCCATCAAAATTTTTGGTCTTTCCATGTGAATTAAATAAAACCTTAGTACCTAAATAGTATTATAGTCGGCGCCCATGCTCACATTGTCCAACTACCTTCTGGGAAACTAAAAAACTATAATTATCAAAATCACCATCTAAAAATTAAAAATAAAAAAAAAAATCACATTTGCTTTTCTCTGTGTTAGAGCGTTGACAAAAGTGGTGAGGCTCAATATTATCTTTGCAAGTGATAGCGTAGCAGATGATTTGTTAATACATTAACTTTAGATCATATACCGTTTTATTTATTTAATAATCTCCCTACAAAATACTTATTTATTTTTGCGTCCATAAACAGCGGTTACCTCTCGCTCTTCAAACCTGTTACATTTTGCATTTTCCTAAGCAGAACCGAAGAGAATACACACCGCCATGAAAGCTCTGCTCAATCCACAACCTTCTATATCCATTCGCAACACCACATCTCGGTATCTCACCCCTTCGAAACTCCACCCTTCTATCCGATTCGACCGTGGGCGTAATTGTTGTTTGACCATTAAAGCTGTATTGGACTCCGCGACTATTGATCAGTTAGGGATTCCAGAATCTGACATTAAGAATCCTGCGATTTCTTCTTCTTATCGGAATTCCAAGTTACCGAAACCGAATCAGACGGTGCTTGAAGCTCAAACTAGGGTCTGCACTGGACCTACGCAGACCAGGCCGCTTAATGAAGACCAAGCCTTTAGAGTTCTGGATACCATTTTAAGATCAGGTAAGCTAAATTACTTCTTTTTTTTTTTTTTAATTTCTAGCCAATTGAACTCTAAATTTTTTTTGTTTCTTTTGTTAGCCAGAGGAGAGCTTAGAGATGAGGAGGAAGTTTCAAAGGCCCAGCTTGGGGCGTTTTTCGCGGCAATGACAATCCGTGCAAATGCATTTCCTGAAGCAACTCAATGGAGTGAAGGAGAAAAGCGAGCAATGAATAACTTTTGGCCTTTGCTAGTTCGAGCCCTACCGCCTGATGTAATTTTTATTGCAGATCCTGAAGGTTCAATAATGGGAATTGGGAGCTCAATTGGACCCCAATATGTTGGGAATGGTACGAGCGAAATGAGATTGGTAGGTGCTCTTAGAGAAATCTTGGCTGGAGGGCACCTTGGATATGAAGAGGTTCAAGGTGTTTTAAGAGAGGCTCTTCCCTTGAAAGTTGAAGACAATGAATGCTCAGGAGTCAGTGAGTCATTGCTTTCTGCATTTTTAATTGGCCAACGCATGAACCGGGAAACTGATCGTGAGTTGAAGGCTTACTGCCTTGCATTTGATGATGAAATTGGTAAAATTTTGATGTTTGAATAGTTATTTCGTGTTCTTTGGAGTGATTGAGTAATTCAAGTCAGTGTATATAGTGTTTTTCTGTTTGTAATTCAATTATCAGTTGTCCCTTAGGTCCTGCACCAGTTGCTGATGTTAGATCATTGACTCATTATGGTGAACCTTATGATGGAAATACGCGTTTCTTCAGGAGCACATTATTTGTTGCTGCGGTTAGATCCTGTTATGGTGAATCTTCATTGCTTCATGGTGTGGAATGGATGCCCCCTAAGGTCAGGCTTCTGCTTATTTGTGGTTGCTGCTGTGTATTATTTATGTTTTCTCAGAATCTGGTTATCAAAAGTTGGTATTTAAGAAGTTACTAATAAGGGTATGCTTCTCCAGAACAGTTTTGTACTGTGATTTTCCAACCTCACATAGATTGCTTTGTTTGCCATACCCCTGTAAATTGTTAGCGCATAGTCTCATCACCTGTGAAATGTTATTGCCTAGTTAGGCAACAAAAAAGATTGGTGCAAAAACTGGTGGGACCACTCATGTTCACTATTCAATTGATAATGACACTGTTGAATTCAGCTTCCAAAAATCTACTTGAAACTGGCATCTGGACAATGAAAATGTGATTTTGTTTCCAATTTGGTACTTTGGCACATTACCTTAGTAAAGCACAATCTTCTATGGAAATTTTATCCGCTGTCTGAAATAGAACTAGTCATATATTCCTGGATTCATGGTATATCTTAAAAAATATTATTGGACTGACCCTGTATTTCTTTAGGGGGGCATAACTGAGGAACAAATGCTGAAGTTTATGGGCGCGAATACAAGCTTGACCCCTTTGCACGCTAAAAGACTTCTTGAGGTTTACATCACATTCTAATTTGCAGTGCTGCCTTTTTACCCTCTCTTTTTGCCCTTGCACTGTCTAATTTTCATAACTGTTATTTCAGGACGAGGAGGTTGGTTTTGCCTACATAAGTCAGCGTGAAGCATGCCCATCTCTGTATGAAATCCAACCACGTATATCTATTTCAAGCCTCTCTCTCTCTCACTTTGTTTCTCCCCTTCCAGAGTTTCTCACTACATGCCCATTTCTTTCTATTCACGAATTTTTTGTCCTTGACACTTGAAATTTTCACTTAATATAGCGAATTGCTACGACTTTATCTTAATATTTGAGTTAAAGCCAAGAGTTAGATAGCCATTTTCTTTGGAGCTCCAGGAAATGAATTAATGCACATGAAAGTTCTAACGTCAATGTTATTATTAATTTTCAGATATTCCGTCATTGGATTGAGGGAGCACATAAAGAAACGTCCCCCACTAGCAACAACTGAGAAGGTTCAACAATTTGTGAGGGTGAGACACATTTTTTATTCTCTAGTGGGTTTGATAGTCTTACAGTAAATTGGCCCTTATTTCATTTTTAAGAAAAGCATTGTCATGCCACAAGTAATAAATTAGGAAAAAAAAAAAGATTTAGTGTTGAATGGTATTATATCTTGGTCTGCAATGCCCGTGAATAGCATGGAGATTTTACTTGTTTATCCTATAGGAACTTCTTGTTTCCTAATTACACTTACTAGGGAGGCTTTAATCTTTTAAGAATTTAGTGGACAGAGTACCTTGTGGTTATGTACATTATATAGAAGCTGACCTATTATGATCCTGTTTTGGATAAAGGTGATGCTAGTTGTAGCATGGAACTTTTGAATGCTGAGCATCTGGTGCGTTAAATTTGTTGCTTTCCAACAGGCTCAGGGCAGGGAAGCAATAGTTGCTGGATTTTATCATGAAGGTTATGAGGAGCCTCTTTTAATGCTAATGAAAAGAAGAGGAGTCCATTCTGGTTTGGTGGTGAAGGTTTGACCCTGGCCTTCTCTGGTTTCATTAAATTCAAAAAGTTCCCCAGATATTAATTTGAAATGTTTGTGACCTGGGATAATATTTCAATTACAAAACATGGAATATAAGATTTCGAGATGGTTATGCTGACTTAGAAATTTAAATTTTGAGTTTCAACTTAGTCATCAGAAGCAACTGCTTACACACAATCTGCTCATGCTGTTAATTTAGGGTGAGGAAGGTGCCCTCTCAATGACAACAAGAGTTCGTGCTGCCAATATATCGAAAGGACTACCTGTGAACTACTGTTCTGGTTTCCGTTCATTGAGCATGGCATCTGCTTTTGAATTTGATGGTTTGCATCTTTTATCTGTGTCTGCTTTAATTTCGTTTGGAATATTTTGAGTCTCAAATGAGGGTTCTAATTGTTTAATTTTGGATATCTATGTAGCTAAGGTTACAATTTAAAACTAGTAACTGTAATTCACATATTGACCAATAGATTTCCTTGAACCTATTTTCTACCATTAACACTGAAACTTCAACTCTTGATACTTCAGGGGTGTCACGTGAGAGTTTCAATATGGAGGTCAATGCCAAGGACTATGGGTTTGAACCCACCGATACGCCAAGAACTGATAGATCGGTAAACTTAATTACTGTTTTCTTTTCATCTCTCTTGCTTGACTTATGCTTCAAGGCTCGTTCTTGATGGTGGTGGCATGCAGCTACATTTCCAATAGCATGTTGTTGAAATGTTCTGCCATTTTACCAACCTTCTCCATTGGAAATTTCAAAAGAATGCTTCACCGAGCTTTTTGTCAAAAATATTTTTAGGCCTTTTCCTTCTGACCACCACAGTGTTGTGACCGCAAATACATTTTCCACTATCAGGTATCAAAGAACATAGAATTGGGATTAGCAGCTCTTCATGGCCAAAAAGGTCCAGCATATGATCGAATTGTCTTAAATGCTGGAATGGTGGATCACTTACTGGGATGTGACGGTGCAGATGATATCTCCTCAGCGCTAGACAGAGCCAGAGAGGCCGTTGACAGTGGTAGGGCTCTTAAAAAGCTACTAAATTACATAAAGATCTCTCACAGAGTAAGGTGAATGAGACCAACTGATGTTTGCTTCCGTTCGCATCTGAGTTTAGTAATGCATGTGTTGTAAATTTTACTTTTTTCCAAATTACTCTACACTGACAAGAAGCCAAGAAGACGGAAATGGTTATGGTTCTTCCTGCCAGTCAATTTTTGTAAATTAGCTTGACAGTTGAGTACATTTGTTGAGTTATAATTGCAGTTCTTCACTCATCATGGAATATTGTTTGCTGCTCTATACAAATTTGAAAATGTTGTCTATTTCTATTTTTTCCCCCGGTTCGTGCTTGGATATATGCTTATTTCTAGTAATTTGATTTGTTTTAGTACCTTGAGCATAGGAAGATAAATAAAATCAGTTTCATAAAAATCAAAGTCAAAGCTTATTACTCCCTATTTTGTCGTGATATGCAAATTACAAATTGCAAATCACAACATATTGATATCTAACTAGATATAGACAAGAAAAAATTACTTCCTCGCTCACAGCAGAACACCACACCACTGACAGGATCAACCGGTTGCCACGAAAAGGAGAGAAATTTTGTTCATTGAAGACCACCAGATTCCATCAAAGCAGAATTTCCCATCTGCTGGCTTAAGAGTTTCCATCTCATAATGTATATACAAGCACTCACCATCACTTGAATAGAACATAAAATGAAAGATGAAAGATTGGATCAAAGTTAAACATTTAAGAGGGACGAAAAATCCTCGGAGTATGAACAATTTCCACGGCTTGTCAACTATGTTAAGATCATTAGATGCCTTCAGATCTGAAGTGCAGCAGCTATCGAACTGGCAAGGCTAATAACTTCAAATGGTGGCTTGTTCATCACTTCTTTCACTGTGAATGGGCAAGAATCAGTAATCCAGAAGTAGGTCAGCCCATTCCCTGGATGACCTGTATAATTAAAGAAATTAGAAAGACTTCAGAGGACCTTAAAGGAAAATGCTACATATGTTCTTGTAGAACTTTCTCACTCTTTGATTTGGCAATTCATACATATAAACCCAATCCCACCTGTGAGCTTGGCATGACAAGGGGAAACAATTCATGGAGAGTAAAAATTATGCAGTAACTTTTCAGTTCTGTAAACATTATTCATCAGAGTATTACTCCATCACAAACTATAAAAGGTGGAAATATACGGCCAAAGTTCTCGATAAATTAACTATGGAAGAAACAACAAAAAGTGTAAATTAAACCCATATCTGTTTCACTCTAGCATCATAATATGTTGCAAGATTTGAAATTTGACTGAGACAGGCATCATGTGGAAATTGCTCACAAAGAAAGTAATGCCACTTGATCAAGACAGGCATCATGCGGAAATTGTTCACAAAGAAAGTAATGCCACTTGATCAAGACAGGCATCATGTGGAAATTGTAAATACAAAGAAAGTAATGTCATATTTCAAAATTTTCCAAACAGAACTTTCATCTATCATCTGCCCTCTTATAAACTTGCGGTTAAAGACAAAAAAAAAAAAAAAAAATGATATGTGGCTCCAAAGGTTAAGTAGCAATTGACAAGATGCATGTGATACCTCCATTATCAAATTCAAAGCGTTCCCACGACCTATTAGGAAAAATCCCATGTGTAACATATGCACTTATTCTTGATGCTCCATGGTTGGCCAATACTTTCTACAAAACAGGAGGACAAATGGAATAATTATCTGAATTCAAACTACATAAGGTTAGCTTTAAAAGAAATTCTTCTCTCTCTCTCTCTGTCAATGTAAGGAGGTACAACATCAGAAAAAACCTTAAATATGTTTAAGAAACAAACAGTTCACCATGTACAATTTGTCCAGCAAAAAGTAACTCCCATGTTGCGATACCAAACCCAAGATTTCCTAAATGTTCATTATGTAAGATGATTTTCCACTCTTTATCATGTCACATTTTGTATTCCACAACAAACATGCAAGTATTTGACATTCATAATTAGAACCTCAAACATAAAAGGATGGTCAAAACAGTAGAAAAAGAAATCCGTATAGGCATCAAATACCTGGCATTCAACAAGAGTGCCGCCTGACTGAACCAAATCATCAACAATCACAATGTGTCTTCCTTGAGGGTTCCCCTCCTTAATACGCACGATTCTTTTGTTTCCTTCCCGAACTTTAGCACAAACAATCTGTACGTAACAGGGTAAAAGATTTGCACAGTCAGCCCAATGTGAGATAAAAGCATGATAACTTACAAGAACATATGAAATTGTAGAATAGATGTAAGAATTACACATGGATGATATAATAGTAGAACAGAAAAATATTTAGTCGCACAGCTTAGGTTACATAAACAGATTTGAGTAGCACAAAAAAATGAACTGATTAAATTCATTGCATACTCTAGATGTCCAGCCTGATAATCAGATTCCCATGTACTTTTAGGAAGAAAGCAACCAGTTTGCCAAATGCAGTTTCATTAATCATTAAATGGGAATAAATAAACACTGTAGTACACAAGAATGCACAAGGATAAACAGAAGGATAAAATTAGAAATCCACAGAAAGGCATTTCTCAACTCCAGATATGACAAATGCAATTACAAACAAAATACGGTATCAGTTATTGCAATACCGTGGGGAAATGCTGCAGCTGCTTGTGAAATCGTTTCCATGCACCATCATCAGGAAAAGCTATTGCTATCTGAAATTTAAAGGTAGCAGCATATTTTCACAGCATGAGAAATAATAATCAATGTCATCAAAGAATAATCACCAGCTACCATAAAACCAATTAAAGTAAATAATTTGCATTCATGATAGTCACACCATATCAGTACTTTCATGAAGAACACCTCAAAAACAGAAGCACCAATCCTAAATAAAAGAGGAATGATAAAAATTTATGTCTCTCTCTCTCTCTCTCACATTGCCTACCATAACAAAGCCTTACATTATCAGAATCAGGGAGCTGCTGGAGCCGATTTTTAAGCAAAGGTATTCCACTCTCAAAGCAAGGTAAAATATTATCACCAAAGTAGAATCTCTCCTGAATTCAATAATAATAATAATAATAATAATAATAATATGATTAAATTGGCAAAAAAAAAAAAAAAAAAAAAAGGCTCAAGGGAAAAAACCCACAAAAGCACAAGTTAAACCAAACAACAAATATTAACCAAGAACCTGCAAGGCATGGATATCGAAAGTCACTATGCTAGTAGGACCTCCCCTTGAAGTTGGTATGTTAGACAAGATCCTAGCTAGAGTAAATGCAGTGGCAACATCTCCTTCATCTTCCATTCGCTCAGATGTTCCAGTGGGAAAAAATGGAAGGACAAGGGTGAAAGAAGAAATGAACAATTTGGGCAATGCGTAAATTATCGACAGCTGCTCAAAAATCACTTTTGGAGAACTAAACGAGGCCAGAAAAGCTACGTGTTGCCCGCGAATCGCTTGCGCATTAGGTATAAATAAATTGGGGAATCCATCTTCAAATGTCCTACAATTAATTCACATCTAATTTATCGAAAAAGCTATCTCCAATTTCACTCATTCAATGTATAAAGTGGAAATGATAAACGATAAATGATAAGATCACCTCCAGCTGATGGAGCGGAGCTCGATAGCGTCGGACTCCCCCGCGACACGCTCGGCCAATGCCCTAGTCTCGTCGCAGTAGAAAAGACAAACCTTTTTCACATTCTTGGAGGCTGATTCAGAAGCAGAAGTAGCGGCCATTGAAACAGAAGAGGAAAGGGAAAGAGAGGAGCTTTGAATTGAAGGAATGTGATCGGTTCCGGAAAGAAATCCCGCGTTCAAATTTTGCGGATGATTATCGCATCTTATAATGATACGGTTAGTTAAAGATTTGGGTTTTGATAAGTTGACTGCAAAAAGACACGAATCCTTGGTGATTTTGGCGGAGGCAGCGGCGGTGTTATTGCAGAGGTTTTTGAGTTGGGATTGGAATGGTGAAGTGGCCGCCATGTGTGGCGGGTGAGTGCTAGGTGGCGCTCTCTCAGTGTATATGTTATGTGGTTGTTTAGAATCGTAAAAGACTGCAATTTGCAGTTGAAGAATGAACTACTTCCTTCTGCTGGTATATAAAGGCACGTTTTTTGCGTTATTGGTTGACTCTGCGTAGGGACGTTTCATTTTAGTGTCTTAGATATGGGAAATAGAACACGGAGGCGGCAAATATTATTCCTCCAATAGAATGATTTCGATGAAATGACCATTAAGACATCTAGCAACATTCTTTTATTTCAAAATTGCCTAAAAGCTACAAAAATGACATACTTGAAATGAAATAAGAAGAAAATAATCAAAAATTGCAACAATCAATGGCTAATAACATGAGTATCCTTTCTTACGTTATTAACAATATATTTTTCTTAATGTTTTTGTTGTTTTTTATAAATAAATTTCAATTGATTATTGAGAGTTATATATACACATGACTAAACATGTGTTTTTGATATATAAGGAAAGTGTGAAGCTAATCAGACACACATTATCCATATAAGAAAAAGAAAAATATAGAGAGAGCCACATGTATTATTTTTTTCTAGGAATGTGTTGTTCGTTTAAGAAACTTAGTGCATATCATCTATGACATCCCGAACTAGTAAGCGATCTTAAGAGGGCGGGTAGAGCGAAGTTCTTTGCTAGTTTTTAGAATGGCATGTTAGCTATGAGTAGTAAAATGCGGGATATATGAATAAATCAAAAATTGAAAAATTAATCATCAGAGGCGCCTTTTAATGGAATGGGTTGGAGAGTTTGAAGAACTTCAGATTTAAGCGTGCTCATTTAATGAAAATCCTAAAATGGGTGACATTTCGATGGAATTGACTTGATCCAAAGCGGATAATTCAAGTATATAAAACTATCAAATATTATTGTTATGTAAAGAAAGCGTTAAGAGGGAAAAGAAAATGAAATTAATAAAGGAAATTTGGAGGTGAAAATTTTGTTTTTGACTCAAAAATAATGAAGGATGCTAAGAACTTTTTAATATTATTGAAAATTCATATATGGACGAAATTGATCCAAGTTACAGTTGCTTTCTTTTATGATAGTTTTCAATTATAGTCCGAGCTTTTTTTTTTTTTTTTTTTAGTGATGAAATCGAATCTAAATATATTATCAGATTGTATATATATTTATTATTAGACTGTGCCTCAGTGTGATGGTATGAGCTTTCTCATGATATCGAAGCTATTGCTCTTAATCATGTAAGTCTTTATTTTTTGAAATAAAATTATCCTTTCCTTCAAAAATGATAATAATAATGTCAAAGTCCGCGCAACATTTTGGTAGAGCTTTAAACAAAATAGTAATATCCCTGTTGGATTCTTATGGGTATGATGGTGTGGCCCCTATTCTTTAGTTGGGCCTCCAAGTTGATGAGCTTGTAGAGACAAGACTGGACCGATCTATATAATGGGCTCAAAAAAGTAAAAGTTGCCACAGGCATAGTTGTTCAAAAGAAAGCCCAAGTAAAAATAAGCCTGTCTAAATATTTGGGCTTACAAGGTATCTATCATTAGAAAATAAAGCACCACAAGTGGCAAGTCTGCAATGACCCTTTTTAATTTTAAAAAGATTAAAATTAATAAAAAACAATCCGCTGGCTTTATGGACTTTTTAAACATTAGGGAAAACATCCACGGCTGATAGTCAAATTAATACATGGGATTTTTTATTTTAAAAAACTGCCTACGAGATTAATAATTTTGATTATTTCATGCAAAATAAAAATATTAAAATGCTAATAAAATCATAAAATAAGAACTAAAGTATCATAAATTATAGGTTTCATTGTTAATTTGACTATAATTCAAAATTCAATTTCGTAATTAATTGCCAATTAAAAAAAAAGAGACTATTTTGAATGAAATGATGAAATTGTTAACAGAATTATAGATTAAAGACGTTATTATTAGTTTTTAAAAATAGAAATGCTCGCATGTTAATTAATTATTTTTCCTAAACATTATTAGTAATTAATTAATTATATATCCATCTTAAGGTTATCGTGATTAGATTGGTATCTAATCCATCCATGTCAGTTGTTTATCTATAAAAGGTTTAAAAAATGAATTCCATTTATAATATTATAGGCCTGTCCAAAGAAAATGAAACATTAGTAAGAGCCAATTGGATTAGGGAAATTATACTTTTATCTCCAACAAATTTTTACCTCTAATAAATGCTAAAGATAATATTTCATGAAAGACTTTCAATCTCTACTCGTTACTTCAAATATTACATTATAAAAATTGTGTTCTTAACATTATTATAAATATTATATTACATTTGTTTTAATAATTATATTCAAAATATTAAACTTTTATTTCCGAACATAGCAATTAAATTCAGTTGCATAGGTAACTCACGCCGATGTCAATATTTAGTCTCTGCAAATTCTGATAGAGACATTGCAATGATAAGACAATAAAATCCCCGGACCAGGAACTCGTTATCGACCAATAACTCATACTTTGAAGCTACACCACAATTACTGTATCAAAAAGTTTATCCTTTTGTTTCCAAAAATCAAAAGGACTAAATAATCCAATCTGCCATTTTTCAGTGGCTCTGGTGTTGCCATTGTGTTTTTGTCATGCCACATAAATACTAATATTATTTGGCTGACACAAAAATACTAGTAATATTTTCCAGTTACACGTTCTTTCTCTTGTGGATTAGAGAAACACTTGGCTTTAGTTCACGGGAGTTCACTGGAAAACTCGCAGCTGACTTTGCAGGTACCGACCCATTTCTACTGTATATCTATTATTATTATTGTTATTATCAAATCATTAATTTGAATCGTTCATCTCCGCTATCAGATTCTTGTAGTAGTTGGTGATCGCCAACGGTTAAATGGGTGTTTTTGGGTTGTGGGAACTCATACGTTGCTTGATTTTGAATTCTGAATTTGATATTTGTTGTTTTTTTCTTTTTCTTTTTTTTTAAAAAGAAAACCTACATGCTAAAAAGAATGGGTAGAGATCGTTGGTTTGTTTGTTATTCAGTCTGATTTTTGGAAAGTTGTAGTCTTGAAAATTTGGATTTGAAATTTCTTATTCTATTTTTGTTCGTGTGATTATTTTCATCTGTGTATATTGTAATGCTAGTTGTTTGAGGTATTTTGGTTCAAATCATGCTAGTGGGTTCTTGATGAAAAATGGATTTTTACACTGAGTCATTTTCTTGAGGATTAAAAGAGTAGTGCGGTATGGTATGGCCGTATTTGTATTTCACTTGATGGCTTGTTTTGTTTATATTCTAATGCATTCCAGTAAAATTTTCAGGTTAGGAACTGAGTTTCCTGTTTTTCTCGTTTTTTCAAAAAGGAGGGTAAACTATTATACACCATGGCGCCTAAACCGTTAGACTATGAATCTTTGAATGAAAATGTGAAGAAGGTTCAATATGCTGTCAGAGGAGAGCTGTATCTTCGAGCTTCTGAGCTTCAAAAGGAAGGAAAGAGGGTACACATATTTGATATACCTGAGCTATTTGATACACTCATACACTTGAGCTTTCTTAAGGAATGTGTTTTTCATTATTATTTTTTTGCCTTTCTTGCTCTTTGAAAAATTGGTCAGCCT
Source organism: Jatropha curcas (assembly GCF_041381405.1). Taxonomy (NCBI): domain Eukaryota; kingdom Viridiplantae; phylum Streptophyta; class Magnoliopsida; order Malpighiales; family Euphorbiaceae; genus Jatropha; species Jatropha curcas. The sequence goes on along the minus strand of NC_143153.1, from coordinate 1,711,629 downwards.
TGTCGTTTAGAGGCTTTCCATTAGTCTTGCTTCAATTTGCAATTAACTAGAATATGTGGATTTTCTTTTGAATTCATGGGAGAATTGCATATTTTGGTATTAGCATGGACTCCTTATTTTGGCATTTGCTTTTATGCTTATAATCTGCATTTAATTTGATAATAGAACTTAATAATTGTTTGCAATTGCATTTTGTTTCAAAATGGAAGACTCAAATTTCTAGCCGAAATTTTGATATCATAGTAGTGTAGTAGAATATTTATCAGTTTTCTTTTATTCCCTTATAAAGACGACTTGAGCAAACAGTATTAGAATTGTGCCTTCTAAATTTTAATGGTTAATTAGTTCAAATTTCATAAACAACTTGATTATTTCACATTAAATGATATTATCCTGTCTACATGGTTCTCTAAGCCTCACCAGTTCAAGTTTCCTTCCATAGATTATTTTCACAAATGTGGGCAACCCCCATGCTTTAGGACAAAAGCCGCTTACTTTTCCTCGTCAGGTACATTTGCCATTATTTTTATCAGTGTATATTAGGCATTATTGTCTATGCTGTCTGAGTTGAATAAATAAATATTCTATTGTTGTCTATATTCTATTGTAGGTTGTTGCTCTGTGCCAAGCTCCATTTCTACTAGATGATCCTAATGTAGGACTGATGTTCCCTGCAGATGCAATTGCAAGAGCTAAATATTATCTTTCACTGACTTCTGGTGGTCTAGGTATCATTTTGGCCTGCTTTGTACTCATGTTATCATAGAAAAAAAGATTAAATGGTCTGAAGCAACACTGCCAAGTCTCAATATGTCGTATGCAAGTGGAGATGGATTGTTGTTATGTAACTTATTTAATGAGAAAATCAAACTAATTAAACAATGGTTGTGCGGATAGTCTGACTTTTTCTATTATCCAATTTGTTAAGAGCCACATTTTATGCTGAATGGTGATAATTTTCCTTGATTGGTTCTATTTTTTTCCTCCACCTTGATGACCTCTTCTTGCAGTCTTGCATGTACTTGCAAAGCATTGTTAAAAATCCAGCTTCCCCAATTTCTAATTCTCTCTTTGCAATTCCCTTTTCAGCATGCCTTAAAGCAAGTTCATGGTTGTCTCTATTTCTACATATCTATCTAATAGAATGAAATTCCACCATGATGAAGCTCTTATGCGAATTATGTGATGAGTACATTTTATCATCTGTTTAGGTGCTTACAGTGACTCCCGAGGTATGCCAGGAATAAGAAAGGAGGTGGCAGAGTTCATTGAAAGGCGTGATGGATATCCAAGGTAATATACACTTATTATTTTTCTTCCTATTCCTTTTATCTTTGCTACTAAGTTGTGAGCTGAAGGGGTTTACTGATCCTGCTTTATTGACAGTGATCCAGAACATATATTTCTCACCGATGGTGCTAGCAAAGGAGTAATGCAGCTCTTGAATACAATAATCCGTGGTGAAGGTGATGGGGTAATAGACTTTCCTATAATGAGTGAAAATATATATTGCAACTCTTGGTAATATGTGTTTTTACTGTTTCATTTTGTCGTCCTTCTTTCATCTTTGATTATGCTTGATCTTTTCCTTAAACTCAATGCCATTTCAGGACATATCCTTCATGAAAATTTGTTTATTTTTCAGATTTTGGTTCCAGTCCCACAATACCCACTTTACTCTGCTGCCATATCTCTGTTTGGTGGTTCCCTCGTACCATATTACCTGGAAGAGACAGCAAATTGGGGTCTTGACATTAATGACCTGCGGCATGCAGTTGCTGAAGCTCGTGCTAAAGGAATAACTGTTAGTATGCTTTGACTCCTTATGTAAATATATAAATATCTGAAATCTATTTGGAACCTAAAGATGAAACTTGAAAAGTGGATAAATGGATGGATAGGAGAACAGCTTTGTTCCTCTTTTTTAAACTCTTCAGATTTTAGTTCTGGCTTGTCTTGCTTGGTGCTTTGAACTATCACCCATTGAAGTTCATGTATTGAAGATTCTTTTACTGTTCTTCTGCATTTGATATCATCTAACTTTCTTTTGGCATGTGCTTTTATTAGTTGAACTCCTGAGCCAACTTTCTTGTAATGTTCAGTATTGCTGACTAAATCTCATATATTTTGGAATTGATCACTGATCAGGTAAGAGCAATGGTGATTATTAACCCAGGTAACCCCACTGGTCAGTGTCTTAGTGAAGCTAATTTGAGGGAAATTTTGCGCTTTTGTTACCAAGAGAACTTGGCCCTTCTTGGAGATGAAGTTTATCAGCAGAACATATACCAGGATGAGCGCCCCTTTATTAGTGCTAGAAAGGTAAATATTCTCTTATTGCTATATCTAACTATTTGTTTTCCATGGTTTAACTGGTACTTATGCTCTATTTTCCTCATGATGTTTGCAGGTTTTGCTGGATATGGGGCCACCCATAAGCAAGGAAGTTCAGCTTGTTTCTTTCCACACAGTGTCCAAAGGATATTGGGGTGAATGCGGGCAGCGGGGTGGATACTTTGAAATGACCAACATTCCACCTAAGGTTTGCTTCTTTTCAATGCTCAATAAGTATTCAGGGTTTCTTGAGTTGCAAACTAGACATTTTTGCAAATACTAGTTCAGACATGCTCAAAGGTTTGCTTCTATTCATTTTTGTTTATCATGGTTTGATTCTGCAGACAGTTGATGAGATTTATAAGGTGGCATCTGTGTCACTCAGTCCAAATGTGCCTGCTCAGATATTTGTAAGTTGGACCTAAATTTGCCAGCTGCAATAATTATAGGTTACTGGGTGTTTGATTATGCTGCTATAATTATTTATAAAAGTGGTTCGAATTAATACTTAAATAATTCCTTTTCTTTCTTTATGTTCACAGATGGGTCTGATGGTCAATCCACCCAAACCTGGAGATATTTCATATGACCAGTTTGTTAGGGAAGGGTATGCCTGCTGAGACTTAGTTTGTGCTTTACTCATAAATAACAGTTACTCTTTTTGATGAGTTGATGAAATGAATAGCAAAATCTGATACGGCTTTCTGTTTTCAAGTTGAAGCTTTTGATGGATTAGTTATCGAAGAACTGTTTTTGTTCATTAACATAGCGGACATTTTCAGTGCGTGCATAATATACGGGAAAATATAAGATGTTTGACTTCTTGGATGTTAATGTCTGTCATCAAGTCAATAAGATGGCTGTTTTGAATAGTGAATAACCGTGTTTTATATACATCATCACATGCAGCAAAGGAATCCTTGAATCGCTGAGGAGAAGAGCAAGGCTAATGACCGACGGATTCAACAGCTGCAGAAATGTAGTTTGCAATTTCACAGAAGGTAAATAGTTGTTTTTCTTAAATATACAAAACTTTTGCATTTCAAAGGATTCCTTCCATTTTACAGTTGTTGGTTGTCATATGAACATTATAAATTTTGATCATAGGTGCTATGTATTCATTTCCTCAAATACGGTTGCCACCTAAAGCAATAGAGGCTGCTAAAAGGCTTGGAAAAGTTCCTGATGTTTTCTACTGTCTTAAGCTTTTGGAAGCTACTGGCATTTCCACCGTTCCTGGTTCCGGATTTGGACAAAAAGAAGGGTATTTATTACAGTATTTTTATTTAAATTGATGCCTTCTATGCTTGCGCATGTTTTTGGTGTCATATTCTATCTCTAAGCAGAGCAAAAGTGGCACTATCTAATGGGCTACGTTTCCCTTGTAGGGTCTTTCATTTAAGAACAACCATTTTACCGGCTGAGGAAGAAATGCCGGCAATTATGTCCAGTTTCAAAAAGTTCAATGATGAGTTCATGGAGCAATATGAAGATCATACGGGTTATTCAAGGATGTAAGCAATGTTTAAACCTCCATATATTGTATCATATTTTGTGGCTATCGCACACCATTTGGTAAATGCTCCTTGAATTTCTTACATTTCGCATAAACTCGGCTCTGTTGAAATATTTCTCTCACAATTCTATTTCGATCTTCATTATATTATGGCATCTCTACCGTGTTATATGTGATTCAACTGCAGCTTCAAGGAAAAGCAAGCAAGTTGCTATAATTTAAAAACTAAATTAATAGATAAAGCTAGCTCGTATTTTCTATCCTACTACTACTGCCAATTCAAATTGCCAATCTCTGTTGGTCCTGGGCCCACTTGAAGGCATGCAGTTGACAGATAAACATTTATAAAACCATTAGGTTGCCTCAGGATTTTTAACTGTACTTGACCAATTTCACTCCATTCCTGCTTCAAAATAAATACAGTTCTTGCCTCCTTGGTGCTTCCAGTAAATGAGAAATAAAACCGTAGGTGAAGAACTCTACCTTCTAGTTCTCCGCAAACTAATTACCATGTCTGTCATTGAGATTGAATCTGTTTTTTTCCCTGAAAATACCATTTTAGCTGTTAGAGAAAGCTGTTTAATTAGGAGTATTTATGATCATAAATATAATTTGTTTTGAAAAACAAACTTTAATGACCTCTAACTAAACATACCTTCGATAAACTTGGCATTAAGAATCATTTTATTCGAAAATATTAACTCTGATTCATCTATTTTTTGTAAAGACTTTCGAAGTTCTTTCAACTAGTAGTTGTAGAGTGTCTTTAGAATGAATTATGGATTAAATTTAGGTAGGAGAGGTGTGGATGGGAATGAAAAGCAGGATTAGGTGTGATGGTACAGCTGAGGAGGACCTACATTAACTTTGCCAACTGCAAGTTACAATCAGAAAACTGTCTAATTCTCCAAAGCAGAATGAAGCTTTTACTAAGATTTCACATCTAAAAAGGTGCAAAGTGCTTTCGGGAGCTGTAGGGGAAATGAATACAAGTCCATATGAAAGCATGGAATATCGAATATAAAAAAGTAACTCACCAATGAAAAAAATAGCATAGAATATAAGAAAGCAACTTTTGGAAACGAAATGAAACCTTTTAGCTTATCTATAATTGTAACATCTCCATTTACTGAGGAACTCTGTTTTTTCTTTTTTTTTTTTCTTTAAAAAAAAAATTTGAGAATTTTGTTGAGGGACTTTTAATAGGTTATCAACTCCCCTATTTCCATAATTCCAATTCAAATCATATAACATTTAATCTGAAATTCTCCAATTAGTGAAGCCTTTTATGGGAAATATTGTTTGTACATCCCATTAAAAGAGAATTGGACAATAGTCAAAAAGAGTAAGACTATGTCATCTCTACTGCTGTTGCAGCAGATACACGAGTTTGGAAATCTGCTTTTAACTTATCCAGAACTCCTTTATTAGCCACAAGAAACCAAAAGAGGAAACCTAAACACATTACTTGCACAGAGTACAGCAAAGATAAAGTTTTTTTTTATTTTTTTTATTTTTTTTTTATTTTTTATTTTTTATTTATTTTATTTTTTTTTTTTGCAAAGGAAATTTTTCCTTCTGGGTTTATCTGAGTAAAAGCCTGCTATTTTGCAACTCGTACAAGCACTAACATTCAACTCACTCACATCCCCATCAAACCAAACTATGCTTCATGCCATAGCCACATCACATTACAATAGAATAAGATAAATTTTATGAAAACCACAATTTGGTTTCGTGTCTTTTAGTCTTATTTTGTTAACAGTGACAAAGCTTGATTAGGTTCTTAATCATTAAATGAATTAAGAACAGAATCTTATGTACTCTTGATTATAGACATCATTTTTTTTTTTTTTTGTGGTGCAAAACAAATTCTTTAAGAATAAGATTCTCTTAGTTTAAATTCTTGATCTTTATTTATATAAGTATGTTTAGTTTCAAAACATATACTCCTTCCGTTCCATAATTTTTATCATGCTTTTCTTTATCATTTATCTTAAATTGTTGTTTTATTTCATTTTTCAGAAAGTTTATTATTTTATCCTAATTTAAAATGTTTCTTTTTATAAATATAATAATCAAACTATGCTATCATTAATTAAATCTTGATAAATAAAATTAAAATATAAACATTTGATCTTACAAGAAAACTCTAGTTAAGCAAATATTTGATTATAGTTTGATTAATTTCAAAGACAATTTAATATGGACCGTTTAATTTTAACAAGATATACTATTCTAACTAAATTTTTTTAATCTATTTGCAACTCAAACTAAGATAATATTGTAAGACAGAAGAATTATATTTATTTGATAGGATTCAGTGTTAATACGAAAAATAATATTTAATATTAAAAATAATTAGAATGATAGTAGTTTTATCGACAAATAATTATATTTTTTTTATCACCACACTAATTATCGTAGTATATAATTATAAATTTTATTATTAATGAATGATGACAATCTCCATACCAGCCCAAAAAACTTGGCGCCAAAAACTCCGAGTCAATCTCAGGGTTGCAGTAGCAGCTGCCCGCGGTCAGCAAATTTCACGGGCACTTTCTCTATCGTTCTTTCTACTTTCTATCTCTATAAAGTCTTGAGTTATATATTAATCTTGAATCAGCTTATGTCACGAGTTTCCTCGGGTTCTCTTTCTCTCTCTATATCTAATTGGTTTAAACAGAACATTGAACATTACACTTCCCTCATTTAAAGCTCTCATATGCTATATTTTCTTTTCTTTTTCAATTTCTTTTCTCTTCATTCCATTAATTAACCTCTCCTCTCTCTTTCTGGTAGACTGATATACGTCCCTTCACCTCCAAACTAGCTACCTTTCCATTTTCTTTTACACCTTTCTTTCTTTACCTTTCTTTTCTTTTTCTTGTTCTGGAATTCGCTTTCCTTCTTGTTTCTTTTGATTCTCAACCAATCGCTACAAGATCAAAAACCTAATCTTTAATTATACTTTTGCTCTTTATTCCTCACGCTCTCCTATATTCTGTTTCTATATTACTTATAAAGGTTTTGTTAGTTATTTTCTTGGATCCAAAACATGGGTTTTTCAGGTAAGCCTCAAGTGGATAATGGGTTAGAATTGGATTGTAAGAAATGGGTAATTGCAGGAATTCCTTTAAGAGCGCCATTAAAGAAGATATATACAAATCCAGTTGACAAAGAAAGCGAAAGTGATCATGACTGTTCAACAACTCCGACCAGCGAAGAATCGAGAATTTCGGCTAGACTTACGTGCCCGCCGGCTCCAAAGAAACGAAAGGCTACGTTGAAATGTAATTATAATGGCGTTAGAGAGTTCTTTACTCCTCCTGACTTGGATACTGTTTTTATACGTCATGTCGAAAGGGCTAACTGATTGATATATTTCTATATATCATCATCATCATCATCATCATCATCATCATCGTCATCATGATAAAAAATGCCTATTCATGAGATTTGCTTTCTTTTTTTTGGTGCCTTTAGAGTTTATAGTCTGTTTTTATTTTTGGGTTTTTGAGTTTAGGGCACTTTTTAGTGTTTAGGAGATAGAGGAGCTTGTGTACAGCTTGTATAAGTAATAAAAGCTACTACTACAGTTAATTTAGCAAGGTCCTTTACTGATTTGTTTCTCTCCCGCAAGCTTCTTGTTATGGCTAATTGTTAACAACGCTATCTAATTTACCATTTTTGTGTGTGTATGTGTTTCTTTTTCTTTTCCATTGGTTCCTCATGAATCATTCTTTGTTCTCCTTCAAAAAACTATTATCCTAGACTTTTATTTTATTAGTTTGAGGTTATTGCAATAAAAAAACAAATTCGTTTTGAATGTATACTGCATATCGATCCCTCATTATTAACATATTATAACCACTAAATTAAAATTTCTGTATGTGGAAAAAAAATGAATCACATATATATTTTTTTTCATAACAAAATATCTTTCTATATTAATATTTCTTGAACGCATATTTGTTAGTGGATATCCTAAAACTTGGCTTGTAAAATTGGTAAATTTGCCTAATTGTAGGTTTCAATTTATCTTATCCTCATTTCACACCTCAAATTAGTACAATTCTTTAATTTCAATTCTCTCTCTCTAGGTAGACTGTTCATGTTCATGCGTAGAAGTAAATGACGTACATGCAAGTCAACATCTAGACAAGCAGCCAAAAATTGTCAAATACAAGTTAAGTAAAAGGGGAATCATTTTCAGTGGGTAAGAATTAAAGAAAGAAGATAAATAGATGCTTCATGGTTGATTTTGACTAAGACAAATCCTTTACCAATTATGAACTACCCTTTTTAGGGTTTTTTAGCTATAGGTTGCAGAACCCAATTGAACCTTATGGACTCTACAAGTCTTAACCATCTATCTCTTTTTAATTTTTAGAGCCAAATTAGAGGTTTTGGTCTTTCTTGTGACCCACATGACCCCCCTTCACCCACCTTGATATAGTGGGAAGGTTCTCTATAGTGTGCTTTTAGTGATATCTCATTTAAAATAAAGACAAGTAACATGTGGATTGGTTTAGATTAGAATCCTATGTGGGTTTGAATGGACCTTGTTTATTACTTTCAACCTCAACTTTGCCTCTCCAATAATTGACAATGTCACTTGTATATTATATTTATATCCATTTAATCTAATATTTAGTGGTGATGTAATGTTGATAATTTATGACATTCTAATTAATATCAACACATTATATATATATATATATTTATTTATTTATTTATTTTATAAAATATAATACAGATACACAGATATAAGCTATCATATATCGTATTAAAGCTGTATTCGGTAACATAACGTTTATACTAGCTTTCAGATGTTACGGTAATATTTTATAAAAAGTTAGTCAAATAGCTAGCAGCTGTCAAAACAAATAATTTTATCAAATAAACTCTAAGAAATATATCGATATTATAGTTGTTTAGAATATTAATTAAAAACTTTTAAATAATTAATTAAATAAATTATTTTAATTATCTTTTTGGAAGGATTTAAAGCTAAAATTTTAGATAATTTTAAAAGCAAAAGTGTTGATAATTGATAATGTAGGTGCAGAACACATTAGAGAATGTTCATTGGTTTATTATATAGGGGAAGGAATGTGCATGATTAAGCAAGCAAGTGCTTGGATAATGAAAAGGGGAGACTCACCTAATATTTTGGGTTTACTTTTTTGTATTAAAGAAAGCTTTCTCGGGATCGGAGCAGTCACTCAAGCAATTGTATAGCAACACGTCAAAAGTTTGCTAATGCTTATTTGGCATTAAGTGGGTATTTTATGATTTAAATTAGTGGATTAAGTGCTAGTATTATTGCAGACCACATGAAGAGGTTATTTAAATACAACAATCATGCACGAATGTGCTAAGAGATTGAGTTTGGATTAATCGGTTTTGTTATTTCTAAATAGAACCGAATTTTTACCAGGTTGTTTTTATCTTCTTGAGTTTAACGGATAAACTCTGTAAGTTCAGGATTTCAATTTATAGAAAATCACGAATAATTACGAATTTTGAAATGAAATTAATATGATATTAGCAAAAAAATGCAGGAGCGAAATATCAAATTAAAAAAAATATATATTGAATATTAAAAAGGAGGGCGGAGAAAAATTGTTGGATGGGCATTAAATTAAGCAAGCAATATTTTGTTCCCTGAAAAAGTGGACAAGAAACTTGGTAGAAAACTTAAACGCAGAGTTGTCAGAATGAAATTTATTGGAAAGACTGAAAAACAAGTGTTCAATTGTCAATTTCCTGATGGTACTTTCAAGTTTCAACTCTGGGAGTTTGGGTACTTCTGTGGGCTCACACTCATACATAGGTTTGAACAACAAGAAATAAGCAGTTCCTATCAAGTTTAGATATATTCAATTTCAAGGGCTGACCCAATAATTTTTTAGTGGGCTTTTACTTCGGCCAGACATCAGAACACACAACAATCCATTTGCAATAAATGCTTCATAAAGGACACTCCTATTCTATTATTTGAATTTTTGATTTTTTTTAATGCAAATATTTCTTCTTCTTTTTTCTTCTTTTAAATAATTATTTCAAGCACTTATAGAATATTTAAGTAGACTATGGCATCTGTATATTATTTTCTTTTCAATTTGAAAGGAAAATAGGAGAAAATTAATTGAAAAAAAGTGAAGAAAATATTTATAAAAGCATTTCCAAATTGTTTTCCTCTCATATATCCAAACATTAAGAAAGAAGTTATCTTTGAAAAGGACCCCAAAGAAACGTTATTATTGAGAATTAAATTACGAAAATGAATAATTTTCTCATATTACTTGAACTTTTATATAAATTAGGTTAAAATGTATAAATTAAAAAATCTTAAACATCAAAGAAGTTAGCCATTGTTTAGATTTTTGATATTTTTATCATAAAACATATAATCATTCATTCCTTCCCATTTAATTTGCATGGTCTAACAAAATACGCATATTAAGAATTTAGTCAATAAATTTTTTTTTGCTTTTTTTTTTCTTTTTCACCCCTAACTTATTAAGATATTAATAAAAGTCTTTCGTTTAATGAATAATTATAAAAATTATAATGAAAAAAGTAATTATTTATATATATAGATTTAAAAATCTCACAAACATTTTGAGATATATTAAAAATAATAATAATTAAATAAAACGAAAAGGAATAAGTATTTAATCACTACACATTTAGGTCAATATTCTTATTAGTTAATTGGTAGCATGTGTAGTAGCCATCAAATTTGACCCACCCAGTAAATTAGATATTTTCCAAAAAGTGGTCAAAGTTTGATAAATAAATAAAAAATATATATATATATTCAAGTAATACGTACTCAAATAAAAAAAAAATTGTTTTCTCTTATTTATTCAGTTAAATTTTTCATTTTAAAATATTTTGATTTGTTTGCTCTCTTTCATCCCATATATTATACTTAATTAAAACTGTATTTGATAATAATTTTTTAAATAGCTCATCAAAATATTATTTATTTTTTTGTAGTTTTCAGTTTTAACTAATTTTAACTAAAACAACTAATATTATTATTAAAATGGAACGAAAAGAATATTTATCGTTGTTATATTAGGTAAAATATATAAGTATTTTCCTTTAAAATTAAGAGTACAATACATTAAAATAAAAACATAAAGGTGTAAATAGTGATAATACATGGAAAGATTTATATATTCTGAGGGTGCAGAATGCATATTAAATTAATTAAAAATAAAATTTTAATTTAAATGAACGCAATTATAATCATTCAATAAAAAAATATAAAATAATTTTTAAGAAGTCTTCAAAGATTGGCTCTGCGTTGTTTACAAGAAGCAGAGCCACCAAGTCTTAGTATCTAAATCTAAATAACCCAGCCTACCTAGATATCTGATGGTAGGTAGGGCCCCACACAAACTTAATGACCTCACTAAACACTAATGAGGCGGCAAAGTCTAACTATTGTCGATTAAACCCTTCATTAATATTGATAATTAATTAATTAATTATAATATCTCATATCGCTGTTTCTTTCCGTCCTCTGCTCACTCCAAGGAAACAAATTCCACTGTCTTTCTCTTTCCCTCCCTTCCCTTCCCACTTGCTTTTCTTGGAAGTGAAAGGAAAGGAGAAGAAAATGAAGCAGGGAACATGGCCTGCTCGATCGGGCTTATCTCGTTTCAAAGCCCTACCATTGGTAAACTTTCAATCCACCACTCGCCGCTCCAAAGTCCTTTCTAAATCATCAAGATCACCGCCTTTAATCGACGCTCCTGATTTCTCGGCGCTTCCGTTCGATATTTTAACCAAAATTGCGGCCTCCTTCACTCTTCCAAATCTCCAAGCGGTGTCTCTGGTTTGTCGCTCATGGAGGGACGCGCTTCGGCCTTTGAGAGAGGCGATGGTGCTTCTTCGATGGGGCAAGCGGTTCAAGCACGGCCGAGGTGGCGTGCGTCCTAATTTGGAGAAGGCTCTTGACTCGTTTTTGAAAGGCGCTGCTCGTGGGTCTACTCTGGCTATGGTTGATGCTGGACTTGTTTATTGGGAAATGGGCTGGAGAGAGAAGGCTATTGCCTTGTATCATAAAGCTGCCGAGCTTGGCGATCCTGCTGGACAGTGTAATTTGGGAATTTCTTACTTGCAAGGTAGCTCTTTTGGGAATTTCTTCCCCCTTTTGAATATTGGGTTTTTTCATGGGAATGAGATTGATGCTTGCTTGTGTAAACTTTAAATGATGATTGCAAATTAATACATGGAGTTCTTGCTTGTAATGTTTGTGTTTGTTACTGTCAATTTAGTTGTTTTTTTTTTTCTCTCTCTCGATTTTCGCTTGTTTTTAGGTTGATGGGTTCTGGTAATATGTGAACGTTGGAAATTTAAGTATAAAGAAGGAAATGTGGCAAAGAGACAGTTGTAACTTGGTAGCTTATATGGCACATGGCTCATGATTTTTTGTGGTGTTTGCAGCTGAACCTCCTAGGCCAAAGGAAGCCATAAAATGGTTATTTCAAGCTTCCATTGCTGGGCATGTTCGAGCTCAATACCAACTTGCTCTTTGTCTGCATCAAGGTCGTGGGGTGGATCATAATCTTCAGGAGGCCGTAAGCCTTCCCATTCCTTTTCCTTGTAATTGATGAGTTTGTTTTATCATTTTTTTTAAATGGGAGGGGGGTTGGCTAGGAATTTATGATGTGGTTCATCCTTTAGTTTATTTATATGTTAGAACTGTCCTTATTAGTTCTCCTTCATGCAGGCTAAATGGTATCTAAAGGCAGCTGCAGGTGGGTATGTACGTGCAATGTACAATGTTGCACTCTGTTACTCGATAGGGGAAGGATTGTCTCAGAATCGTCGACAAGCAAGGAAATGGATGAAGCGAGCTGCTGATTGTGGCCACAGTAAAGCACAATTTGAGCATGGACTTGGTCTCTTCTCCGTATGTAGCATATCCATATTGATTTACCAGCATTATGTGAATGTTTTTGGAAATATGAAGTATGAAGTGGATTCATTTAATTTGTGCTTAAAGCACAACAAATTATGGAAGGTCGAATGAAGCAATAAAAGATGTGTATAGGAGGGTTAAATTAGGATAGCAAAATATTACCACTTTCAATTTGATTCAATTGGCAATGTAGGGGCATAACTCTGGACTTCCATGGAATCTTTTACATTTTGAGTGGAGTGTGAGAAATGTGTGGTTCCCTTTTTCAATTTATTTCAAAAGATGGAATTTCCATGTTAGACATTGCCTTATTAATGGTTGGGTTCATCTTTGATGGCGGGTTTGCAGGATGGTGAGATGATGAAAGCTGTAGTTTACTTGGAACTTGCTACTCGTTCTGGTGAAACAGCAGCTGCTCATGTCAAGGATGTAATTCTCCAACAACTTTCAGCGCCTTCACGTGATCGTGCTATGCTTCTTGCTAACAACTGGCGTGCTTTGCCTTCACCTCATTGAGTTTATCAAAGTCATAGGTTTAAATCTTGAAATTATAGCTACTCTTCTTTTTGGCTTGTACATGTTTGGGGATTTACTGTTAACTATATTGTAACGAATTTTAGGTGTCATATTGAGTTATTTCTGTTTGAAATTTTGCTGTCTTTGATTCTAGTTTCTTTCTAGGTACTCTTCAGTTATTTTTGCCTTAAATTACAAACACATTTAATTGCTGTGCTAGATTACATCAGCAGAATTATAATAAACTAACTAAATATTTTCCTTGAGGTCTCAAAATGGAACTGAAGTATTTTAAATGTATGCTTTCTGTAAAGAATTCAACCTATTTTGTTTATTGAAAGTTTTGGTATAAATATAATCCTCATATTAGATTATGTATATCTCCTAGTAGCATTTACTCCTGTCGATAGTGTACTAACTATTTGATCGCTTTCTTGTGATCAGGATTATCATGTGGTACTACATTTGCAGTGGATAATTAACTTCGGGAATCTGAAGTCAATCATTTTAAAGGCTTGAAATTTGCTAGAGTTGTCACAAATCCATTTAAATGAGCATGCAATCTTCTCTTACTATCTGGCTGCCATGACCTTACCACATTTTTTGATCCTCTGTCAATTATTAATATAGAATATTCTCATGATCTACGCTGATAATTTGAGCCTCTTATTAATCTCTTGTTGGTGCACTAAAATTTCCTTACCTTCATGTTCCCAAGAAAGTGCAATATCCAGTTGTGGGAGAGCAATTGTGCAGTGTCATGTTTTCTGGTCTTTTTGGTGCTGTTTTGCTGCGTCATACAACATTTAATATGGATGAAGGCTACAACAGCAGTGTAAAAGGTTCCAAATATGGTGTATGGTGGTGCTCTTTGATAATTCTAGTTAAATGCAATGTGTTTTGCTATTAAGTTACGCGTGGAAGGGGTTTTGCAATGTATTGTCAATCGTGTTGCTAGGAATCACAACAAAGTTGGATGGGAGAAGAGTCGGTGTTGGTCTAACTTTGATGTAAAGTACAACATATTGTACAGTTTTGGATGAATCTATCTATGAAAATGTTAAGCTTTATTGCAATATTATGAATATTTAACAAGAAAACGTAGTTGCAATTGAATGTTTTAGTGAAATTGATTTTATATAGATTTATTGAACACACTTTGTGAAAAGAGATGAAAGTGACGATTGTATTACTGAGATTACTCGAGAAATAGACATGCGATAATAAGATTACGTGAAATGCAAAATAACTCTGAAATTCTTTAAACCCCAGGAGGATGTGAAAGTGAAACATACAGCTTGGCTTACACTATATTTGTCAAGGAAAATTCCATGGCAAGATTTGCACTTGCACCACTATGTAAAAAGAGTCTTCAAAACAATGCCAACTGCTGGGTTTTGGCCCTTTCATCCTTAAGTTAAGACGTTAACTTGTTGAAGCTTCAAGTTGCCAAATGTTTGGGCAACCATCAACTCAAATGATCCAATAAGGAAATCTAAAATTCCATGCCTGAAACTGAAAGATAGAAAGAGGAAAAGCAATAAGCCATACAGAGACCAGAAGCTTGGATAGGAAAATTGTGAGGTTTTGTAGTATCGAGTATGTACTTAATTAATTAAATTTAAGAATTACGTTAGGTTCATGAGCATAGGGTAGTTTGTATATATATTTGATGTTTTCTATAAGAAAATGCCATTTCTTTTATTTCTTATTGACCAGGAGGCTTAATCGATGTGCACTACATGATAGGTAAATCAATATTTTTTTTCTTTTACCATATTTTACCTAATTAACAATAGTTAGTACGTGGAAGGTTCCAGCTTGTCATTTCCCATTTTGCGCAAGATAGAAAAAACAAACTAATAATGTTATATAATTACATATCCATTATATTTGATTATTATTTTTTTTTTGAAAATATATTTTGATTGTAATTTTTATTCTTGAATCTAATTAATTAAATAATAAAAAAGAAATTGTGGATGATACTATGATGCATATTCTAATATTAATATGTGAATTGCTGTCACGATTAACTATTAATATGCATCTACAAAACAAACCGTCAACAACCAACTCATCCTCCAAAATTCTCGTTGCTCATTAAATTGCATTACCCTCTGAAAATGTATTCAAAAGACTGAGAAATTACCCTCTTCCATTGCATTTGAAATCTGCCTCTCCAGAACCTATTCATCGCATTGCAAACTGACACACACAATATCAAGGAAAGCAAAAATGTCAACAAGAAAAATCACCAAAACTATCCTAATTGTAATGCTTGTCATGTCTGTCTGCTTCGACGTTGGATAAGCCTGGGATTGGCCATGGTCAGAAACAAATGAAGAAACATTGTCACCAACAAATGAACAAGCATGGTCACCATCAAATGAACAGAATAACAACCCGGATTGTATCCAACAGTGCCTTTCAAAATGCATGTGGCCTCACGGAGACCAATATTCAGAAAAATGCAAAGAGGAGTACTGGCATGTATGTAGTAAGGGGAGCCAATCCTCGAAACATTACTAATAAATGAAGAATTATGATGATAACTTAAAGAAGTATCAGGGAAGAAGGGTTGCATCATTTGTCCGTCACGCTGAAATTGTAATGAATGATTCTTGAGTTCTTGATAATAATAGGCATTATGGAGCATTTTATCAGAGACAGATTTTTTAGGGATCCTTTTCTTTAGAATACCCTGATACATCACAAATGTACACATGTATTGCAAAATGTAAATTTTTTCCTTCAGCAATATACATGCAAATTCATACCAAAAAAATAAAAAGCAGACGCAAATGATAATTGCCATTGTTTAATACATTAATGCTTTCGGGACTGAGTGTCTCAAGTTGATTCAACTATAAAGTAACAAACAAAGAGGGAAGGAAGCCCAGGAAGCAAAACTTTTGGCACGAGAAGGCTTGCTAAAAATCAAATAATAAAATAAACTGGATAAATTGGGAGAGAAGACTGGTTAAATTTGATATCAAGTTGATTCAACTATAAAGTAACAAACAAATTTTACCAACTATTTTAATCAACTATCATTCTCCTATTGAATCCAACTCTATGTTTCTGTACGCCTTGTCCTTAAAATGCATCAGCCTGGTTCAACTATTAACATCAAAATAATTTCCAAAAAAATATTGACTCACCTAACCCGCGTTTAAAGCACTTACGAAAATCTTTGAGAATTAGTGCCAGTATGATAGAGGTTGGTGTGATATCTTGCCTTGTTCACCAATTCTCTCAACTCAGGATGTTGTGCAACCACTGTCCGTTCTTGTTCTACCCCCTCAAGGGCAGTCGACACCCTAGCTTGCACCAAAGCCTCATTATTGCCAGCATGTAATACAAGATAACAGAGGAGAATCAATCCATTCACTAGTGCTCTTTCATTCCCCCTCAGCAACTTCATCAAAGGCGGTACCCCATTGAACTCCACGATAGCCTTACAATGTGCATCACGCAGGAAATTATCAGGACAAGCAAACTTCCCTAGTGCTATGGCAGCTTCTGTTGCAACTTCTTGGTTCTTATTACTAAGATGAGAAACTAAAGGACCAATGACTCGAGTCTCTCTAGCTGGAAAAGTCCTAGCCAAAGAACCAATCGATTTTATGGCAGGAATTTGCAATCTCGGATTATCTAATTCTTTAATTACCCTCAAGAGTTGATCAATAACAGCCTTTGCAGCAGGGGAATTAGTTCTAAAAGCTGCACGTCTAAGATCAGCATTAGATTCAGCTGCTGCAGCTATCTCCTTTATAGTCATCAAGCAATTATATTGCAACTCTCCTTCTTCATTTTCAACCAATTTTGCCAGACAAAGCAACCCCTTTGTGTCCGTTATCCTTTTACTATTTGACACACTTCCACTAGCAAGCATCCATAAAGCCTCTGCACAACTAATTTTCAACTTAAGCTTAACTTCAGGACTCTCATTTTCCCTCTCTTTCCTATTTCCTCCCCTGCTGCTTCCTTCCGAATGAAAACTCGAAAATGAATTCGTATATGGCCTATGATGATGATTAATATTATTCTTCAATCCACTTATTGAGTTTTTCTCCATCTCTTTATTAATTTGAAAGATAGAATGGATACTCTGCTTACCGGACTGAAACATTTGATCGTCGGAGAAAGTCTCGAAAGAGAGCAATGTAACAAGCGGTCGAATAGCATTTTCTCTTGCAAAATCATCCTGGGCAAGTGAATCATGCTCCGCCATTCTTGCCACCAAACCAGCCATCAGAATTTGAACCCTCATCGGAGAATCCGCCAAAACCTTAACTATAAGCGGAACCCCTTGTTCGTTCACAATAGTCCTTACTCTCTCTTGATCATTAGCCAAGTACAGCAATGCGTTGGCTCCCGCAATTTGTGCCTCCGGCGAACCAGTCTCTTTTAAAAGCTTCAAAAACGGCGGCACTCCACCTTCTTCGACAATAATTTGTTTGTTCCGATCATTATCTTGAGCAAGCGATGCAAGTTGATTAGCAGCTTCAATTTTTTCAGGCAATGGTCGCCCATAAATAGAAGCTATAGAAGACCAAACCCAAGCAAGAATTGGATCATTACTTGCAGTTGGCGGTAGAGTAAGAACAATACCACCATCCTCGGCTCCATTACCAAAGCCTAAAAGACCATCCTCACCTCCATTATCAAAGCCTAAAATACTGCCAAGCCATTTAACATCACCAACAGAAGCTTCTAGATGATTTAACACTTTCCGAAAATCAGCGGCACTGATAATCGTAACAACCCGACGAAGCACACTCCGGCGCTTACACTTACGGACTAGGGTTAGGGCACGCTCGAGATTCTTACAAACCTCGGCGACAATACGGCGAACCGGCCGTTCATAGAACGACTGAGTAGAAGAAGTGAACCGGACAAGCGAGCGTAGTTTCTCAAGAAGCAAACCGGCGTAATTACCTATATTAGCACACTCAAGCTTGAATGAATCAGCCTCGTCGACAGCGGAGCGAAGTCGTTCAGCAAGCAGGATCGGAAAGGTGAGTTCCTCTCCGAGTCGTTTATCTTCCATCAATTCGTGGGGCGAGTAACTGACTGGTTGAATTGAATAAAAAATGGGCAAGTGGTAAGCTAAAATAGGACTGTTCGGGTTAGGAAGCGAGTCTAGAGCGAGTCAGAAAGAAAGAGGAAGAAAAGGAATTTGGTGTTTGGGTGATTTGCTTGGTAAGTTGGTTGGTAATGGTGCTGGTTCATTCTCTGGTGGCATGTTTTTGTGTACCTTTTTCCTGGGGAATTGTGTTTGTTTGTACTAGTTTTTATTTGTTTGAGAAGGGAAGCGCGTGGAGAGAAAGAGAAGGAAGAGGAGTAAAAAATAGTAACTCCCAAGAGAGAGAGAGAGAGCGGGTAACCGCCGTGGCGTGCTGCGTTATGGAATTGGCTGAGAAGTGGGGTGGGAAAGTGCGTGGAGAGTTGAAGGAGGAGGGCTAAAAGAGGCAGATTAGGTTATAAACTTGAAATGATTTCATTCTTTTATTTATTTCTTGCAAATAGCAGGGACCTATTGTTGTTTGTTTAATCTTTCAAATTAATTAAAATTTTTATGGTTAAAGATTTCCAACCAATTAGATCACAGTAAATCTAATTTTTAATTTTGAAAAAATAAACTATTTTTATACAGATAATTTTTAAATTTTATTGGTTTTAGTTACGTAATATATATTTTTTCTTTTTACGTTTTCATGTTGACCACATAAACTGAGAAAGGACATGGAAGTTGGAATCAACTCCGTCTCATACATTCACAAAGCTTCAGTCAATAGGTCAAATGAATCAATTTCACGATGAACTCGTTCGTTTTCAACCCAAGATATGATTTTATTAATTTCCAGGAAGCTGATCATTTAATACGCCCAAATCCTTGACGTTGATGAGAACGCTACGTCTCTCTCAAATCGTCTCATTTTCTCTCTCCCAATCAACACTTACCTTTTTTTTTTTTTTTCAAATTCTACATTTTCAAACCATTAATCAAAATCCTACTTATCAAGAATTCAACCACCTCTGATAGGATCATCACATTTTAATTTATCATAAATTACTAATTAAAACTAAATTAAAATTCATCAAGAAAATACATTCACTTGTAGTTAAAGCAATCTTTGGATATATTATTATTAAATGGCAAAGGAACATGTATACTTGAATCCGACAAATGGAAATGTTGGGTCCACCCCATTTCCAAATATACTGACAAGAGAAACACTTGATCTGCCAGCTACACTGACTTCTTATTATATAAAAATAAAAATATTTCAAGCATTAATATCCACATTACATGATATCAACAAACATAATCAAGATGGATTTCCTGTCATTAAGAGTCCTCTAGAAGCTACATCAAATGACTAGAGTAGCATAAAACATTCCCCCTCCTATCTAAGGATAATCAATCTGTCTGGGGTCTCGGCCTCTGCCACAACTCAAAAGGCACCCACAATAACATTTTTCCACAAAATCATCATTAACAAGACAAGCTATAGCAACATGATACAAAGACACAATGCAGTTTTGAAGATATAATTATCCAGACATTCGAAATAATCGAATAGCTTTTGCTGGAAGTTGGGCCAATGGCTCAATTATTCGAGCAAGAGTGGTTCCTCCATCAGTTCTAGAGCTTGGCGAGTAGTCCATTTTGGATTGGCTTCGCTGCTATCCCGCTGTCCTTTAGATCCAAATCACTTGCACTTGGAGGAACATCCACTGCTGGTGAGCAGTTAAAGAATCCATGTGGCTGCGTCACAATGGCAAAAAGATTAACATGAAGAAAACATACAATATGGAGAGTACAATTAGACTGTTTCTTTAAGGTCAACAAGCACTACTGATTCTGCAACTACAAATCATTCTCTTGTTTCATCATTCATTTTTCGCCATTCAATTAACGTAGTATGATTCTGAAAACCCACTTCAAGATGAGACATGAGCGTATCAGTACAAGCTATAAGATAATATGTAACTTTAATAGCGTTTGAAAACAAGTATAATAATCAAGGATTAAAAAAAAATAGGAAAGATTTGTAGGATTTCGATGCGTAACATACCATTAGCATAAAACCAATGCGTTCCACAGGCATGACAGGCCAGTCTTCTAACCGAGGAATGTGTGTCACTCCAAATACATACCTGTAAAATTTGAAATCATGTTAGATGTAATATGTTGATGCATTTTAATCAGAAAATCAGGAAACATTTTCCGTGAACAATGAACATAAAACACAATTTTTACTGCAGACAGATCATGTATATTAGAAAAGGAAGAAGAAAGGCAAAAAAATTGGATTCTCACCATAGAACTATATTTGTTTCTTCCAATGATCGGTTTTGCTTCACCCAAGTAGATAATCCCTCTCCGACACGAGGATTTTGATTGGGAAACTCCCCTCCAGGATACATTTCATCACGCGCATAAGGCGTTACCCAAAGATTATGTTTCAAAAAAGCAGCTCTTCTCAAGAATTTTGCCTCTGCACCCGCTAATGGTAAACAATTTGAACCAGGTACTAACTTGAAACCTGTAAGTTGTCCAGTCCTGTTGACAGTTCTTGTGTTTCTGATCCGAAAAACAAATTAGGGAGTGTAAACATAGAAAATTAGTTTCTCAAAAGAAAAAAAGGGAAAAAAAATCTGAAGGCAACATCAAAGCAAATCATTGATGTGACCTGGCACATTCAATGCTGGTAAATCAATTATACAAAAATAAGAATACATTCCAAGAAACCCAACTTACAGGAACTGAAAAATGTTCTTTAGTCCAATTGAATTAAAACAAGAAAAGCATTCATGCATTCATTACTACAATATTCAAACAAAGAACAATAAATAGAAAAAGCCACACCAAAAATTTGGAAGTGTTAACTCCTCATTTTCCCCAAAGTTCAATAAATTAGTAATTCAATCAATGCAAATATATATATATATATCTATATGTATGTAAAGTCTAATTTCTTGAATGATAAGTTGAATCCCAAGCAAACTAAGATAGCCACATGAAAGCCAAAACAACCAGGTTTTAATACTCTCTTCTTCTCAACTCAGGTCTCGAACAGATAGATGGTAAGAGGCCTGCTGCCACAATGAAAACAGTTTGTTAAATTTGATATTTACAAGGCAGCAAGGCAAAAAGATCTAAAAGGCCATCTAATTTTCTCACAGATTTGCATCGTTACTGAATGCATCTTCATACACCAAATTAAGACATGATTCATTATGAACGCCAACAAATATAGCCAAATGGAGAGAAAACTACTTCCCAACAATCTTCACAATTGAAAACCTAATCAAAGTGCACTACCATGGTCATTCTAAACTAAAAGGCCATAACAATACATTCCCAAGCAGATCATCAATATCCAACTTTCCTACATGCACCAGAGCTGTATGCACATAGATCTTGCAATTTAGGCACACAATGGTGAGAAACGTTACAACAATGTTAAAAGTACATACAATCCAGTGGCGAGCAGTTAATGGATTACAATCACGCATTGCTTGTAATTCAGATCGGAGAATTTCCTCTTCAGCATAGAATGCATTATTATGAACATTATCCTTTCCTGGTTCTTCAACTTTAACATTCACCTCAACAACCTATAAGAAAAGAAGATATCCCTCAGCAAATAGTCAAATACAAACACATAAGGAAAAATAATGTTTTAATCATAAATAGAAAGACATATTAAAGGGTAGAAGGTCTGAAACCACAACCACAAAGTTCAGATGTTGCAAGAGATCAACATGAAATGACAATAACAAAACAAGAACAATTACAGTTCTCACCAAAGGAACGAACCATCAGATTGTTTCCACCTTCTGAAGAGAACCAGCAGATCTTTCAATAAATAAGGACATTAATTTAAAGAGAAAGTTCATACAAAGCACATAGTAAGCTCCATAAAGCAACATATCACATGGGCTAACATCTCAGGGGAAAAAAATATATGTATTTGCCTTATTAGCAACAGGGAATTTTCCCTTTTAATCAGTCCAACAGAGAACATATTGACCAACACTTACAGAAAATTTCAAATCCCTCGAATAAAAAAAAAAAGAATAAACTACATCTTGCAAAGGAAACAACTCCTACAATCCAGGAACCTCCCAGAAAACACAACTTGTGAAGAGAAATAGGAAGGTATACACACAAAAAGAAAACAAAAAGAAGGAGAGGGGGGGGGGGGGGTGATTTTGTCAATAAAGCCTAGAAGTAAATCATTACAACAATATTATATGCAGTGAACTTACCTGATTGAATGTTTCACCAGGCTTACAGTCAACAGCCATATCCATACGTGCCACAAAAAAGTGTTGATGGACAGGTGCATACAGCCCAGGAGCAATAGTTGTACCATATTTCCGTACTTCCCCAGGTTGCAGTGCTCCTAAGCTGAGAATTCCAGTGAGTTTAACCTCAGCTTCAATTTTCCCATCCTAAAACAAAAAGGATAAACATCATTGAGATACTAACAAGAAATATTCTCAAAATTCTCACAAAATCCAAAAGGAGACAGCAGACCATAAGAAGAATTGACACCCTAACAATGAAAACTATGGAAATATTCCTCACTCAATAGTTATAATAACCTCATTTTCCCATTAAGATGGCAGCTGATCCAAGCTGTTGCAATCAAAAGGCTTTTGCACATAAAACTGATTATTCAGAAATGATATTGAGCAATCAACCCCATTTGCATAAACTGAGTAGATAAATCCAGGAGGAATTCAAGCCAGAGACTGAATTACCTGATAAAAGTGCCAGAAAAATGCATACTCATAATTAGCTACAGTGCATATAAAAGACACTGATAGCCTTCTAGAACGTCGGACTTCTGCTAATCCTGTTCTCCAGTCCTGATGCTTCCATAAGATTCCATGATCTTCTTCATGCAAACAAACACAATTTTCAATTGTTTCAACACCTCCAGAAAAATTTGTAAAATGTGCATCAAAGTACTTGATGAAGCCCAAACAATCACAATTCTGTACCACAACAGTTATGTCAATACTCAGTTTTCAAGTCAATCAAACAGGGAGATACAATTGATTCTATACCACAAATCAAGAAGAAAAGTAATGTCATTATTTTAAGAAAGCGAAAATAAAACCCCTCACCTTCTTAAGAGAATGTGCATTTTTACCCAATCCATCTTCCCCTGCATCAAATGCATTTTTCCTGTAGTGCGGATCATTGGGGTCTCCATAGGGAACCACCATTTCAACAAAACTTAACCTGTGGGCCACAGGTCTCCGACCTCGACTACCATCAACGTATGCAACAGAATAAATAACTAAACCCTCCCTGGGTGTGAAACCAATACGAAAATTCCACTGCCAAGAAAAACCAAATCAGTACTAAGTATGCATGTTGAAAATATACACTAGTGACTGATGCAATTCCACAAAGAACCAAGCACCTTCTGCCACTGAACAAAATGCCCATTAACACGAAAGCTTGGACCTTCAGGTTGAATGATCTGTAGAGGTTTCACATCACTTCTATCAACACCTCCTCGAGATTCACCAGCAGTGTAATTTCTTAAGGGATCAGCTGGTGGTAGTGGAACTAGTTTACGGTCCTCAAATTCAATCACATTCATATTTTGCATATCAACAAGAACATGGATTCCTTCGACCGGACGAGCATAACCATTTTCTACTGGACAGTCACTCTCAGTCCTGCAGAAGATAAGTGGTTTGGCAAGCCTGCGGCTTGGAGCATCGGCATCACTGTGATATCCAACACACCTAGAAGAACTAAAATGTTATACAAAAGTGCAACTCAAACATTGAAAACAGATTTTTCACAGATAAACACTGTAAGCTAACCAAGGGTCCACCATCACAAGATCCATATCTTCAATACCCCTCTTTTTCATTGCCTCCCGAAATGGAGGGAAGGCTTTCACCACCGCTTCACATTCCGCATATTCTACAGCATCCTGTAATTGTAAAAGCCAATTAAGAAGAAGGAATCTAGCTTGGATAATTATATGCAGAACCACATAGTAAATCATCCCAAATAGAACTTATCTTTAGATTCAAATTAACCCCAAAACAAAAACTACTCCATATACCATAGGAGGCTGAACGTCTGGAACAACTTTGGATGAAATGACTTTGCCCCTGTGGTGGCCACCTCGAGTTGCAGCATGTACTTCAGATAGTTCAACAATCCATATGCTTGTCTCATTTGATTTTTTATTGTAAACAACAAGTCTTGCTTTTCTAGGGGGAAGTTTAGTGGGAATTACAGGTCCACCTTTAGTTCTGGGAAGTAATGAAGGCTGGAAAGGAGGAAAGAAATATGCATCCGCCAATGCAACGACATTCTTGTCTGGCTCCAGCAAAACTACTTCAACAAAGCGCATGCTATCTCTCACCTGAGAGAAGTCTAATCAGTTAATTTCTTCCATTGATGAAATTCTATAAAATTGTAGAGGCAAATTACACAGACCACCATGAGGTATCTTTAGATTACAAAAATCATTTTTTATCTTGAAAAATATAGAGAATGTACACAGAAAATCCACCTGTAAACTGTGATTGCTATTCAATAATAAATTCTACGTATAAAAAACAAAACAGGCAGAAAGAGTTACGTTGTATAATAATAACTCATTTTAATAAGAATTCATTGTAAGGTGGTTTCTGTATATTTTTCCAAATGAAAAGGGTGTCTAATAATTTGAGGATACCTAAGCGTAAGTTCAGTTTACCCAATCATAAGTTACGATTTAAGATAAAAGTAATCATGCTATAATTAACCTCAGGAGTTGCTCCAGCAGCCCTAACAGTTCCCACTGCAACAGAAATTTCAGCAGCAGTTAAAGGATCCAAAGGGTGGCTGGTCTGTGCCCTCGCCATCACTGTAATTCCTATCCAAGAAAATAAACAAACTCAATAAGCAATTTTAAATAGGATAGGGCGAATGTTATTCAGCCAGTAAGATGACCTATCTAGAAGATAAATGCACAGCTTTACTCTCAGGTTTAATTGCTTTCTATAATCCATCGCTTTAACAATAAAACAACCAACCAGGTCATGAATGCGTGTCCTTAGATAAAAATAAGTTAATCAAGACAAAAATGGAAACGTAGACCGAAAGAAAAATCCCAGACCATATTCTAGTGGCAAATCAAGATAAGATGTATTACACAATACTTGTTAAATAGAACAACAACAACAACAAAAAAAAAAAAAAAAAAAAAGAACTGTTATGTTAACTTTTTACCTTTAGCGGAAGTGGGGTTAGGTGGAGGAGGAGGAGGAGGGTCAGTGAGGGGCTCAACAGGGCGGATCAGTGAAGCCATGGTAGCTTTCTTGTGGATCGGATCCTCTACCGGGTCACGTACTTCACCGACGCTCCAATCCTGCAAAACCTCAGTTTCAGCAGCGGCTTTTCTTGCAGAGGAAGAATTGGTGGAGGCGGTAGCAGAGCAACAAGAAGACGTCGCCTTTTCCTGAGCTGTGGCCATTGTAAAGGGTTAGCAACTTCACCGAATCCACCGTAGTAATTGTCACTGTAGTATTTCACTGACATACAGCAAATTCTAATCTAATTCTTACTTCTAAAACTTTCTTTTATTTCTCTTTCACCTAACCTTAATTAATTCTCTAGCACTTTCTCTCCCAGTCTCACTTTCCCGGAAAAGTGATCAGGTTAATCTTGTGAACTCTATTAGGATCGCTTTCGCTGGGATTTTATAGAAGGAAGATGTAGAGTAGATAACAAAATGGACTTGGCGAATAGAAAATAATTAAGAGAAAGTGGGTTTGGTGCTCTGCTTTATTTATAGATTATTTTGGTATATTTGTCAAGTACAGACAGGAACAGGATAGAAGAAGACGAGCAAGAATGGAGCTAAAGTGATAGGAGCATCCACTTGTAATTGTATGAGACGTCACATGCGTGATCTTGTAATTGACCTGCATTTTATCCTCTTACACACCGACCAGATGTCAAGCGGAAAGCATGGGCTGGCTTTTTCCGGGTACCTGGCAATAGCTATATTCAGGCCTTGTTTGGCGGGGAGTACGTAAAGGGAAAAAAATTGAAATTGGTCATTCAATTATAATCAAATTAGTACACGCTGACATCAATTTTTAAAACTAATTATAAGATTTTTAATTTATAATTTTATTCATATTTTAGTGCCTACGTATAAAATAGTTTTTTTAATGTCATTTCTCTAAATTATAGTCAAAAATTAATTATAAAATCCTTAGTCTATAATTTTCATCAACATTTTGATTCCTCTTTAAAATAAAATATTAAAGTGTTAATAAAATCATAATTTAAGAATTTCACGTTTTGATTTCTCTTTGACTGATTATGAGGTTTGAAAAGAACCGAATTGCAGTTAAAATACTGAATGATAGATTAGTTTGATAATTATACAAATAATAAAAATAATTAGTCAACATTTAATATGAGCTAGGATAAAAGAGAAAACAATTAAAATAATTGTTTCAGTTGTGTAGACTCTAATTTATATTTTAATGTTATTACTAATAATTTTCAACTATTTAAATTCATTAGTTAGTACATGCGTCCATGCTAAATTTATGGATTGATTATACTGGTTGAAAAAATAAGGGTATTTAATTTTGAATGGTTAATAATTTTCCCATTAAATATATATTCTTTAGTTAATATATTTAAATATAAAACTTTATATACAATTATGTTATTGCAAATGTGATTGAAATTTTTTATTTTAAATAATATATTATTTTATATACTATTTATTTTTTAAATGTAATAAGACTATAGTAAATATATGATAAAAATATGATTAATTATATCAAACGAGACCAAGTGGTTAGATAAATACGAATTACAATTTGCATTGATCATATTATTTTATTACTAAATAAATAAAGTTTATTTCAATAAATATATTCTATTAAGTTGTTATATATTTATTTACAATAAGTTCTATTAAGGGTAAGTTGATAACATAGTATTTTATATGCTATCAATTATATTATTTTCTATATTTTAAATATATTAAATTAATTATATATTATGAGTATTAATTGAGAAGTTTTATTCGATCCTAATTAGGAATTAGAATCTCGCCAAATTTATAAATTTGACCATAAACTTTCTAATAACGCTTGTGGCCCCTGAAATTTTATGAGGATTCAACCATGACTATAATTTTTTTATATTTTAATAATAATTATCTCATTTACCAAAATGAAATATCTTTGTAAGGTTTAATCATGATATTACGCTTCCGCATTTTATTTTAGGGAATGGCATAATTATTATTGAAATATGAAATTGTAGGATCATGATGGTTCCCTACATAGTTTAGGAGGCCACAAAAGTAATCGTTAAAAGTACATAGTTAAATTTATGCATTGAGCCTTTACAATTTCATTATGGAAAAGTTTTGTCCTATATATATATATATATATAATTTTAATTGTTTTTGACTATCAAGAATATGTTCTTATTGGCCTAATAATTGTTTTATGTATAACTGCATATGTTATTTAAATATGTTTTTAAATAAATTTATATTTTATTATATAATTTTTATATTTTATTTTAGAAAATAGTTATTACAGTCTATCACATTCAAATTCTAAATTCAAGAAAATAAATAGTTGAATATACCAAGTTAAATAATGGATTTAATTATTTGTAATATTGTGTATTCAAAATATTAATAAAATAAAAATTTGCAAGAAGAGGGTAAAATACTCGTGATATCAATCGATGATTTCAATATAATGTATCAGTTTATATTTATTTTGGCTTCATATTGAGACACCTTAACTGTCGTTCCAATCTGAATTTTGCTAAATCTTAAAAGTTATAAAGTAAATTAAGAAAAATATTGTAAAAATTATAAATTTAATTGTTAATTTCACATTTGATTAATTATTTGGCCAAGTCCAACCTTAAACAGTAATTTTAGAAACCCTAGCTATGACTTAGCTCAAACTAGTCCATATAAGTTAAACTTAATGAGGAAAATGGTGAATTAACAAGAGGTTTATAGATATATAAAAATTAAAATACAAGTGAGAACAACGAGTAACGTGTAATAAAAAATTTATATATGCAAACATAAAAATTACCAAACAATTAATTATTAATTCAAATAATTTACTATCAAAAATAAAAAAAAGTAATAATGAATTATGGTAATTAAAATTAGATTTAAAAAAAATATTGTTATTATAAAATAAAAAAGAGTAAAAAATATTATGAGTAAAAGCAAACACACGTTGAAGAAGACTAGTTTTCTCGAAAGGATGAAATAGTGTTAAACGAAACGACTAATTAAAATAGAGACCAAACTTTGTTATGTTTTATAATTTCCCCCCAATTTGATCTTTACATTAATTATTTTCCCCTTAATTTGACTTTTTATTGCAATCACGTCTTCAATTAGGCCCACACATTACGTCGAGTTTACATTTATCTTGTCTCTTTCAATGGCGACCCATGGACGGAAATTGGAATCTGGAAGTTGACAAATTATGAATTGAAACGCCACGTCAACAAGTCATGCGCAAGTAATTAACAAATGTATAGTTGTTCATTTTTCAAACACAGCCACCGTGTTTTACTACTCACCCTCCGAAGATTTCATTTTCAAGGCTGCGCTGCTGGTCTTTAGTGATCGTTCTCTCTCACAGATATGGCATAAGCAGCTTTTGTTATTTTTTAAATTAGGTACTCACCTCTTTATTTTTATTAGCTGTTACCTTCTGATTTGATAGGTATAGGTATTTTTCATGAATTTAAAACCTTCCATTCTATTTAAAATTTTCAATATTATCACAAGAAAATCATTTTGTGATTTGAGAGGAGAGAATTTATAGAAATTCAATAACTAATAAATAATATTGGAATAATAATATTGTGAGCTACACGATAAGGTGTAGTTCTTTTTTTCGCGCATTATACAGTAAAAGCTTTTTTTATTGGAATAAAGTGAAATCCAATTAAACATTCTAATCTTATTAAAAGTGAAAAAAAACTAGAATATATTTAATTCACGGATTCAAACATTCATTACTAATAATGTATGTCAAATGTTATTTAACCACTATTAAATTCAAAATTAGTTTAAAATAATTCAAATATATCAATATAATTATATTTAATTATTTATTATAATTTTAAATGTAATGGTTGATAAATTGATTATTGTATAAGGGCAAGTTCCCATTCACCATATTTTATAATATTAAGTAGATTTCAATTTCATATTAATTTTCAAAATAGAATAAGATTGCATAATATGCCCATGGAGTCTGCTTCGAACGGATCTTTCCTTCCTTCCATTTAGGAGAAAAGTGGGCCATATTTTCAATACAAGGCCTGCTTTTTTAACAAATAATATGAGCCCAGCTGATGGGCCCAGTTCAGTCCAAAAATGCGGTCCATTTTGCTTGGCTTGGTTTTGCTTCTTGCTAAACAAATGAAAATACCTATCAGATTAATTATTAATTATATATATATATATATATTTTTTTTTTTTTTTTGCTTTCGGGATATATTTATTATTAAATGAAAAACGACATCATATGCATAAATGTATCTGTCCCCACCATATGGAGTGATCCCATAGTATATAACTACTCTTCCTTCAATCCTAGAAGAAGGAAAGTCACCCTCCCTTCAACTCACGTGCTTCAGCACTACAAATGTGATAAACTGTACCATTTAACTGCTTTTCCTTCAACCCTAAAATAAAAGTAAAACACTCTCCCTTCCCTTCAACTCACATGCTTCAGCAGCTCACCAGAAAAAACCAGTTTACCAAGAAGTCAAGAACAACAAAACCCTATACACTTATAGTATATGCTAAGAAGCCTACACATTTGGAGTAATAAACTCGTTCACACCATATATTTATAACCCCGTATATGAACTAAATCAATAGAAATAATATTTTTTTTGAAAATTATTTCAACTTTATTGTTTTTTTTAGTATATGATGAAAAATACTATCGTTTCAACAATAAAATTATTTTTCATTAGTTTAATTCATGTGTGGAGAAAAGACGTGATTTAGGCAAATAATCTCGTGCTGTACCGTAAATGAATTTTACATGTTTAATGTTATACATGATAATTAAAAAAAAGAAATGAATAAACAAGTTAAAGAAATTACAGGGACTCGATAAAATTAAGTAATTAAGAAAAATTAAAAGTATACTAATTTAAATTAGTTACAGATAAATAAAATTAATGGAAGCAAAATATTGTGTATATGTACAAGTCATTAATAATTTTTTTAATGAAACTATTATTGTTATTTTATTTTTTAAAAAAATTATTTACTTTTCATAATTAAACAGGTGGAGGGAATAATCCAAATTGGAACCCCTCCTATATAAGTGCGGTAAATTTCTTGCAATTCCGATAGTAAAACCCATATCTGTCTCTTGCAGTCCATATAATATGGAAGAGTCAAGCCACCCACTTCTCTCCCCAAGAGAAGACCAAAACCAATCGCTGTTACTTCCTACATCAACGCCCAACACTTCTTCTGCCGCTACCTTTGACGCCGGCGCTGATGACATTTCTCCAATTAACGGTGCCCGCGATTTCTTTAGAGAATTCTACAGGGAGTCCAAGAAGCTCTGGTTCCTGGCAGGCCCTGCCATCTTCACCTCCGTATGCCAGTATTCCACAGGCGCCGTCACTCTACTGTTCGCCGGACATGTTAGCACCATTGCCCTTGCTGCCATAGCCATCGAAAACAATGTCGTTGCCGGTTTCTGCTACGGCGCCCTGGTAATTAACAACATTCCATTTCCCTGCCTATGCTTAGGGATTTGAAAATATTATTAATGTAATTAGGAAATTTTAACAGCTAGGAATGGGAAGTGCGCTTGAAACGCTATGTGGGCAAGCTTTTGGAGCAGGTCAGATGGAAATGATAGGAGTCTACTTGCAGAGATCATGGGTCATTCTTGGCACCACATCAATACTACTAAGCTTGTTATATATATTCTCAGCGTCATTGTTAAAGCTTATCGGGCAACAAGCAGAAATAGCTGATGTTGCAGGAATGCTCGCTATCTGGTTGATACCGCAATTGTTCGCTTATGCTATGAATTTTCCTATGGCAAAGTTCTTGCAGGCGCAGAGCAAGATTATGGTAATGGCTTTGATAGCCGCTGGGGCATTGGTATTCCATACAATTCTGTGCTGGTTGTTGATGTTGAAATTGGGGTGGGGATTGGTAGGCGCAGCGGTGGTTTTGAATTTGTCGTGGTGGTTGAGTGATGTGTCTCAGTTTTTGTATATAATTAGTGGAACTTGTGGTGAAGCTTGGAATGGGTTTTCATGGAAGGCCTTCCAAAATCTTTGGAGTTTTGTTAGGCTCTCTATTGCTTCTGCTGTCATGCTCTGGTGAGTTGCTTTCCCAATTTCAAGTGTATTTATTTCCTTCCAATAGCGAAGAATCCAAATATGCAAAGCAAAAAAGCTGCGCTCTTGATTTATCATCTGTCATCTTTTTGCAGCTTAGAGATTTGGTATTTGATGTTATTAATACTCTTTGCCGGATACTTGAAGAATGCAGAGGTTGCAGTTGATGTTATGTCCATATGGTAAGCTTTTTATTTATATTACTCCACTATTATTATTATTATTATTATTATTATTATTATTATTATTAAATAGATTAATTAGGAGCCTAATTTTTAATTAAGAAAAAGCTCAGGATTCGTGTGATTAGCGGATTAATGGGTTAGAAATTTCTGCAGCTCGAACATATGGGGCTGGACATTCATGGTTGGTCTTGGAATCAATGCAGCCATAAGGTCTGTACTATAACCTCAATATTCTATATGCCAAAAATAGATTAAGCTTAAAGATAAATAATTTATTTGCTTTATGCAGTGTCAGAGTATCAAATGAACTAGGCGCAGGTCACCCAAGAACAGCAAAATTTGCAGTAATGGTGGCTGTAGTGACATCACTAGTCATTTCTATTCTTCTTTCTCTCATTCTCCTTATCGAAAAAAATAATTACCCATCTCTATTCTCGAATAATTCAGAAGTCAAACAACAAGTTAGTCAACTAACGCCATTGTTAGCTGCTACCATAGTTCTTAACAACATTCAGCCTGTTCTTTCTGGTAATAATTAATTTTTCTAACTGTTTGATAAAAGTTAATTTCATGTTATTAATTTTTTTTTTCCGAAAAAAAATAATTACTTAGGAGTGGCCGTTGGAGCTGGATGGCAAGCTATTGTAGCTTATGTAAATGTAATAGCTTATTATGCCTTTGGGATGCCATTGGGTCTTGTATTTGGTTTCAAGCTTGACATGGGAGTCAAGGTAATTAATCTCTTAATTAATTAAGCCTATTGAATCAAAATTGTCACTAATCATATTATTTATTTATTTATTATTAATTTTTAGGGAATTTGGATTGGAATGATGATTGGGGTTATCATACAGACTTGTGTCCTCTTCGGTTTAACTTATAAAACGGATTGGAACAAAGAGGTAATTAACCTTTAACCTTTAATAGTAATTAATAATTAACATTAGTATTATTTTTTTTTTTTTTTTTTTTTGTACGAGATGCAGGCTTCTGTTGCCATAGATAGGATAAAGAAATGGGGAGGACATGGAGATTCTTCCACTATTGAGAAACAAAATGGCAGTACATTGCCAAGTACTCATTAGAATGCTAATAATCCATTAGTTAAAAAATTCTTGCTTGTAGTTGTACTATTTGTAGTGAACCGTAATGGAACATATAGAATGTAATACGACCAAAGACATTTATAACGTAAATACTACAGTATAAATGTCTTTTATTACACTCTTCTACTACGGACTCACCAAATATAATGTTAGTTTGGGTAATTTTTTGAACATTCCTTGGGTAAACAAGGAAATATTTTCTTTTATTTTAAATGATGTATTTAACTTATCTTTTGCATTATGAGACTTATGAGTTGAAATCTTCTATCAAAGTAACCATCCCCCCCTTCCAAAAAAAAAAAAACTCATCTTCTTGACCTCTTGATTGTGTTGGCAGTAACATTTTAAATAACTTTTAGCATTTTGACTAATCAAAATGTTAAAAATACTATAATTTTTAGTGTTTTTTAACGTATTATTTGAATTTAACTTTTAAAAGTTAAGGTAATTTTTTATAAAAGGTTATCCCATATAACGTTTAACTTTATGTTTTATGAAAAAATTGATCAAACAGTTAAATGCTACTAAAATAACTAACAACTATCAAAACAGTGCATTTTGTCGAAAAAACCCTTTATATCAAGCATGATGTTGTTGTTAGCATCATGTGTTCAAAAGCAGAACATGAAAATTTGAAAACAAAACACTAAAAGCAAAGCAGTTGACTATTAGCTATCTCTCCTATATTATTATTAGTGTTGAATATATATATATATATATATATATATATATATATATATATATATATATATATATATTGTCTCTTTTATTATTATTATTATTAATTTTTGTTGATATGCACATGTTGTGTTCATAATTATAGATTAATAAGTAGAATTTCATTTCAAATCAACATTCTTCTTTAATGTTAATGATCCGTCGTTTTCATGCCACTTATCACAAGGAGACCTAAAAGAGAAGGGGAAGAAATACCAGGTTGGTCCAAACTTCTAAAGGTACTCCTCGATTGTTGGGTCACCTTGTCATTATTGCCCATTTAAGGTCATAATTGAACAAAGAAATTTGATTATCTCTATTTTTTTTCTTTTCTTTTTCACACGGATTTTTACACCCGATTTTTACACCCAAGCTAAGAGTGATATTTAAATCAAATTCTCTCAATTGCCAGCAAAAAAACATAAATAAGTTAAAGGTTTTTAATGATTGCGTTAAGCAGACTTAGTAAATACTATAAGAGATTCAAGTATTTTAAAAAAATTTAATCTAAAGAAAATAAAGGATGGAACAATTATTTTTATATTTCAGAAAGAAAATTATTTAGTTTTAATTTCATTAGAAAATTTTTAAATCGATTTGGTTCAATATGAATTTGGTTATTCTAAATCAAATTAACTATTTTGTATTAAAAATAAATTTGGTTAATTATATATGGTAACTAAATCAAAAGTAAAAAGACTAAACCGTTTTATATATATATCCAAACTGATTAGTAACTGAGTTCTAAAAGAACTTTTTGAATCTGATCTAAATGAGTTGGTTTGATTCGATTCTCGATTAAAAATCGAGAATTGTTCTCTCTTTAGTTGTTAGTTGATGAAAATTAGTTGTTTGATAAACATTTGATAGGAGTTGTTTTGAAATCTAATACTCCCTTCGTCCCATTTTATTTGCATGTTTGATAAAATAGCATATTAAAATTTAACCAACAAAATTTATGTTGCCAATTGTTTACCCTTAACTCATTAAGATATTAATAAAAGTTATTCATTTAATGAACAATCATAAATGTTATTATGAAAAAAATAATTATTTAAATGTATAAATTTAGAAATCTTGTAAATATTTTGGGACATCCTAAATAGAATAACAAGCAAACAAATAGGACAAATGGAGTAATTACTTTCAAAAAAATTATAATGAATTACATAAATATTTCATTTTTTAAGGTAAAATATATATTTTTTGAGAATAAGGTAAATATATTTTTATTTTAATGTTATAAAAAATATTATATTATTTTTTTAATAGCAGGTAATAGTTTATCTATTAATTCAAAATAATGATAAATAAAATGATCATATAAAAAATACTAATTTTAAAAAATTAATCGTTAATCTTTTAGAATATTAATTACCTCCTTTCTCCAAAGCAGGAAAACCAGGACGAAACACATACGCTTAGTTCCTTTACCTCGTCATCCGTCTCCGAAATCGATGACATCCCTCCAATCAAAGGCGTTGGCGATTTCTTCAGAGAATACTGTAGAGAGTACAAAAAACTCTGGTATCTTGCTGGCCCTGCCATCTTTACCAACATTGGCCAATTCTCTCTTGGCGCCATTACTCAAGCATTTTCCGGTCAAATAGGCCCTCTAGCCCTCGCTGCCGTCTTAGCTGAAATCTCCATTATTACCGCCTTTTCCTGCGCTGCAGTGGTATATGTATATTCACGTAAATAGTAACTTTGACAGAATTTATCAATTAAGGGTTTTGATATCAGTTGTTGGGATTATAACTTATCCCGAGCGAGGTCCATGAAAAATACTTCAATAATTACGTATTGGATATTAACGATCGAATTTATCAGAATAATAACCACGGTAAAAATTAAATAATTACCGTAGATGCCAGATGAAAAATAAGAGCATCGAGATTTACGTGGTTCACCCTTCAACTGTTATAGACTACGTCCACGGGACAAAAACTCCGAATAATTCTTCTACTAAAAATAGTAGTTACAAAAAGAGATTACAAAAATAGTGACACTCTAAGTATTTCAAAAAAAAAAAAACACCCCAAAATTATAATCCTCACTATTTTCTCTCTTTCCCAATGTTAGGAACCCTTTCCTAAAATTATAATCTTCGTTTTTTATTTTGTTTTTGTACATTTTCATTGAAAAAATCTTCTCCTATTTATAGGAGAAGGGGATGCGTTTAATCAACGCATCCACCAACTTTTGTTGAAAAAAAGAATGTGTGCTCATTCTTTATTTTTCATGTATCCTTTGAACAACAAAAACGTGCCTATTTTCTTTTTATTCATTTATACGTGTGTGGGTCTCTTCTTTCTCTTTTTCTTCTTTGTTCAAACATTGTATGGGTCCCACATGTTGGAGGGACCCCACAACAACTAGATATTTATAACCCGAGAACTATATCAATCGAAATAATAATTTTTTTTAAAATTGTTTCAACTTTATTATTTTTTTTAGTATATGATAAAAAATATTATTGTTTTAACAATAAAATTATTTTTCATTAGTTTAATTTATGAGTGGAGAAAAGGCATGATTTAGGTAAATAATCTCATGATGTACCGTAAATGAATTTTACATGTTTAATGTTATACATGATAATTAAAAAAAGAAATGAATAAACAAGTTAATGAAATTAAAGGGACTCAATAAAATTAAGTAATTAATAAAAATTAAAAGTATACTAATTTAAATTAGTTACAGATAAATAAAATTAATGGAAGCAAAATATTGTGTATATGTACAAGTCATTAATAATTTTTTTAATGAAACTATTATTGTTATTTTATTTTTTAAAAAAATTATTTACTTTTCATAATTAAACAGGTGGAGGGAATAATCCAAATTGGAACCCCTCCTATATAAGTGCGGTGCGGTAACATTTCTTGCAATTCCGATAGCAAAACCCATATCTGTCTCTTGCAGTCCATATAATATGGAAGAGTCAAGCCACCCACTTCTCTCCCCAACAGAAGACCAAAACCAATCGCTGTTACTTCCTACATCAACACCGAACACTTCTTCTGCCGCTACCTTTGACGCCGGCGCTGATGACATTTCTCCAATTAACGGTGCCCGCGATTTCTTTAGAGAATTCTACAGGGAGTCCAAGAAGCTCTGGTTCCTGGCAGGCCCTGCCATCTTCACCTCCGTATGCCAGTTTTCCACCGGCGCCGTCACTCTACTGTTCGCCGGACATGTTAGCACCATTGCCCTTGCTGCCATCGCCATCGAAAACAATGTCGTTTCCTGTTTCTGCTACGGCGCCCTGGTAATTAACAACATTCCATTTCCCTGCCTATGCTTAGGGATTTGAAAATATTATTAATGTAATTAGGAAATTTTAACAGCTAGGAATGGGAAGTGCGCTTGAAACGCTATGTGGGCAAGCTTTTGGAGCAGGTCAGATGGAAATGATAGGAGTCTACTTGCAGAGATCATGGGTCATTCTTGGCACCACATCAATACTACTAAGCTTGTTATATATATTCTCAGCTTCATTGTTAAAGCTTATCGGGCAAAACGCAGAAATAGCTGAGGTTGCAGGAATGTTCGCTATCTGGATGATACCGCAATTGTTCGCTTATGCTATGAGTTTTCCTATGGCAAAGTTCTTGCAGGCGCAGAGCAAGATTATGGCAATGGCTTTGATAGCCGCTGGGGCATTGGTATTCCATACAATTCTGTGCTGGTTGTTGATGTTGAAATTGGGGTGGGGATTGGTAGGCGCAGCGGTGGTTTTGAATTTGTCGTGGTGGTTGAGTGATGTGTCTCAGTTTTTGTATATAATTAGTGGAACTTGTGGTGAAGCTTGGAATGGGTTTTCATTGAAGGCCTTCCAAAATCTTTGGAGTTTTGTTAGGCTCTCTATTGCTTCTGCTGTCATGCTCTGGTGAGTTGCTTTCCCAACTTCAAGTGTATTTATTTCCTTCCAATAGCGAAGAATCCAAATATGCAAAGCAAAAAAGCTGCGCTCTTGATTTATCATCTGTCATCTTTTTGCAGCTTAGAGATTTGGTATTTGATGTTATTAGTACTCTTTGCCGGATACATGAAGAATGCAGAGGTTGCAGTTGATGTTATGTCCATATGGTAAGCTTTTTATTTATATTACTCCACTATTAGTATTATTATTTTTAAATAAATTAATTAGGAGCCTAATTTTTAATTAAGAAAAAAGCTCAGGACTCGTGTGATTAGCGGATTAATGTGTTAGAAATTTCTGCAGCTCGAACATATGGGGCTGGACATTCATGGTTGGTATTGGAATGAATGCAGCTATAAGGTCTGTACTATAACCTCAATATTCTATATGCCAAAAACAGATTAAGCTTAAAGATAAATAATTTATTTGCTTTATGCAGTGTAAGAGTATCAAATGAACTAGGCGCAGGTCACCCAAGAACAGCAAAATTTGCAGTAATGGTGGCTGTAGTGACATCACTTGTCATTTCTATTCTTCTTTCTCTCATTCTCCTTATCGAAAAAAATAATTACCCATCTCTATTCTCGAATAATTCAGAAGTCAAACAACAAGTTAGTGAACTAACGCCATTGTTAGCTGCTACCATAGTTCTTAACAACATTCAGCCTGTTCTTTCTGGTAATAATTAATTTTTCTAACTGTTTGATAAAAGTTAATTTCATGTTATAAATTTTTTTTTCCAAAAAAAAAAAATTACTTAGGAGTGGCCGTTGGAGCTGGATGGCAAGCTATTGTAGCTTATGTAAATGTAATAGCTTATTATGCCTTTGGGATGCCATTGGGTCTTGTATTTGGTTTCAAGCTTGACATGGGAGTCAAGGTAATTAATCTCTTAATTAATTAAGCCTATTGAATCAAAATTGTCACTAATCATATTATTTATTTGTTTATTATTAATTTTTAGGGAATTTGGATTGGAATGATGATTGGGGTTATCATACAGACTTGTGTCCTCTTCGGTTTAACTTATACAACGGATTGGAACAAAGAGGTAATTAACCTTTAAGCTCTAATAGTAATTAATAATTAACATTAGTATTAATTATAATTTTTTTGTTTTTGGTATGAGATGCAGGCTTCTGTTGCGAAAAATAGGATAAAGAAATGGGGAGGACATGGAGATTCTTCCACTATTGAGAAACAAAATGGCAGTACATTGCCAAGTACTCATTAGAATGCTAATAATCCATTAGTTAAAAAATTCTTGCTTGTACTTGTACTATTTGTAGTGAACCGTAATGGAACATATAGAATGTAATACGACCAAAGACATTTATAACGTAAATACTACAGTATAAATGTCTTTTATTACACTCTTCTACTACGGACTCACCAAATATAATGTTAGTTTGGGTAATTTTTTGAACATTCCTTGGGTAAACAAGGAAATATTTTCTTTTATTTTAAATGATGTATTTAAGTTATCTTTTGCATTATGAGACTTATGAGTTGAAATCTTCTATCAAAGTAACCATCCCCCCTCCCAAAAAAAAAAAACCCATCTTCTTGACCTCTTGATTGTGTTGGCAGTAACATTTTAAATAACTTTTAGCGTTTTGACTAATCAAAATGTTAAAAACACTATAATTTTTAGTGTTTTTTAACGTATTATTTGAATTTAACTTTTAAAAGTTAAGGTAGCATTTTATAAAAAGTTATTTCATGTAACGTTTAGCTTTTATATTTTATGATAAAATTAATCAAACACCTAAATGTCAGTAAGATGACTATCAAAATAATTAATTTTATATTCAGCATGATAGATACTGTTGTCAGCATCTTGCGTTCAGAGTTACTCTCA
The DNA here is from genome assembly GCF_041381405.1 of Jatropha curcas. Taxonomy (NCBI): domain Eukaryota; kingdom Viridiplantae; phylum Streptophyta; class Magnoliopsida; order Malpighiales; family Euphorbiaceae; genus Jatropha; species Jatropha curcas. The sequence continues at coordinate 1,672,068 of NC_143153.1, read as the reverse complement.
GACCCGAAGAATCTAACACGTTCGTTGCTAAACAGAACTAACATTCATGAAAATTTGAAAAACAAAACACTAAAAGCAAAGCAGTTGACTGTTAGCTATCTCTCCTATATTATTATTAGTGTTGAATATATATATATATATATATATATATATATATATATATATATTTTTTGTCTCATGTTGTGCCCATATCACTTTTATTATGGACTGTACGGAAAGAGTTGCAAAATTCGCCTTGTTTTCTTTAATTTAAATTTCATTTATTATTATTATTATTAATTTTTGTTGATATATACATGTTGTGATCATTATTATAGACTAATAAGTAGAGTTTCATGTCAAGACAACATTCTTCTTTAACGTTAATGATCCGTCGTTTTCATACCAATTATCACAACAAAGTTATTTACAAAAATTCTTTAAGGAGACCTAAAAGAGAAGGGGAAGAAATACCACGTTGGTCCATACTTCTAAAGGTACTCCTCGATTGTTGGGTCACCTTCTCATTATTGCCCATGTAAGGTCATAATTTAACAAAGAAATTTGATTATCTCTATTTTTTTTTTCCTTTTCTTTTTCACACGGGTTTTTCCACCCGAGTCAAGAGTAATATTTAAATCAAATTCTCTCACCCGCGTGCAAAAGAACATATTCTACATAAATATGTTAGAGGTTTTTAATGATTGTGTTAAGCAGACATAGCAAATACTATAAGAGATTCAAGTATTTTAACAAAATTTCATCTAATGAAAATAAAGGATGGAACAATTATTTTTATATTTCAGAAAGAAAATTATTTAGTTTTAATTTCATTAGAAAATTTTTAAATCGATTTGGTTTAGTATGAATTCGGTTATTCCAAATCAAATTAACTATTTTGTATTAAAAATAAATTTGATTAGTTATATATGGTAACTAAATCAAAAGTAAAAAGACCAAATGATTTTATTTATGTATCCAAACTGATTGGTAATTGAGTTCTAAAAGAATTATTTGAATATAATATAAATGAGTCTGTTTGATTCGATTCTTGATTAAAAACCGAGAATTGTTCTCTCTTTAGTTGTTAGTTGATGAAAATTAATTAGTTGTTTGATAAACATTTGATAGGAGTTGTTTTGAAATCTAATACTCCATTTGTCCCATTTTATTTACATGATTTGACAAAATAGCATATTAACATTTAACCAACAAAATTTATTTTCCCAATTTTTTACCCTTAACTCATTAAGATATTAATAAATTTCTTCATTTAATGAACAATCATAAAGGTTATTATGGAAAAATAATTATTTAAATGTGTAAATTTAGAAATCTTGCAAACATTTTGGGACATCCTAAATGGAATAACAAGCAAATAAAATAGGAAGAATGGAGTAATTATTTTCAAAAAAATTATAATGAATTACATACATATTTCATTCTTTAAGGTAAAATATATATTTTTTGAGAATAAGGTAAATATATTTTTATTTTAATGTTATAAAAAATATTATATTATTTTTTAATAGTAGTTAATAGTTTATCTATTAATTCAAAATAATGATAAATAAAATGATCATATAAAAATACTAATTTTAAAAAATTAATCGTTAATCTTTTAGAATATTAATTACCTCCTTTCTCCAAAGCAGGAAAGCCAGGACGAAACACATACGCTTAGTTCCTTTTCCTCGTCATCCGTCTCCGAAACCGATGACATCCCTCCAATCAAAGGCGTTGGCGATTTCTTCAGAGAATTCTGTATCTGGTATCTTGCTGGCCCTGCCATCTTTACCAAGGTTGGCCAATTCTCTCTTGGCGCCATTACTCAAGCATTTTCCGGTCAAATAGGCCCTCTCGCCCTCGCTTCCGTCTTAGCTGAAATCTCCATTATTACCGCCTTTTCCTGTGCTGTAGTGGTATATATATATATATATATACACATCTCATATCTACACCTTTCTTTTTTTGAAGAAACAATATCTACATTTGGTTAAACAGATTTTGATGATTTATGTATATGTTAACGATTAATTAACGGTATGGGATGGGAAGTGCACTGGAAATATTATGTGGGCAAGCATTTGGAGCAGGACAGCTAGTTATGCTTGGAATATATTTACAGAGATCATGGCTCATTCTTGGTAAAGCAGCTTCATTACTGTGCTTGTTTAATGTATTTGCAGCTCCATTTTTGAGACTGATTGGGCAAACTGAAAGTATATTGATATGAATTCAGTTTTTATCCTGCGGGTCTAATTTATTTTCACTAGGTTACAGCTATCTCAGCCAGCTAGCAGTGACGGTTACTTTTAACGCTCTTAGTTTTAGCTTATCAGATAGACTAATATAAATATAACAAGGTGAGTATCTTCTTCAATGTAACAGAGACTTCAATTAGAGAAACTCTCTTTGTATTTTCAATTCTCTCTCAAGTAAATTGATTTCTTCTTCTTGACTGCGATTACCATGAATTAGCTCATCACAAACAGCTGCAATATCAAAAACAGCAGGAATTTTCTCTCTTTGGATGATACCTCAGTTATTCGCTTTCGCAATGAACTTTCCTGTCGCAAGATATTTACAGGCTCAAAGCAAAATCATGGACATGGCGGAAATCACCGCCACAGCCTTGGTTTTGCACATAATTTTTAGTTGGTTGTTGATGCTGAAGTTAGGGTGGGGATTGGTGGGCGCTGCGGTGGTGCTAACTGCTAAATGCATCGTGGTGGTTTATTGTTTTGTCGCAGTTTTTGTATATAACTAGTGGAAATTGTGGCAGAGCTTGGAATGGATTTTCATGCAAAGCTTTCCAAAACTTGTGGGGTTTTGTTAAGCTGTCTGTAGGATCAGCTTTATGCTAATTAAAAACACGGTAGCTTTATGCTAATTAAAAACATAATTTCCATTTTTTTATAATTCGCTTTTCGATTTTTTAATTTTCGATCTCTAGAAAATAAAAAATAGAAATTAGAAAAAGAGTTTTCCCACAAATGAACTAAATTGCTAGAAAGAACCTAAAAATAAAATTTTTATTATTTCCATCCAAACATATGATGTTTTAAATGTTATTTTTCAGACACATACTGTATTAGAAATGCTTATTTTCATAAAAGTAATATTTATCAGTACATGAAAAGAAAAATGTATATGCATAGATTTGATTTTGATGAATTGATGCAGTGTGAGGGTATGAAATGAACTTGGCGCTGGGCATCCAAGAACAGCAAAATTTCCACTATTAGTGGCTACTGTATCATCGTTCATTATTGGTTTACTCTTCTCTATCATTCTCATAGTTACAAGAAACTCAAGTCCAAGAAACTAGTTAAGGAGCTTACACCAATGTTGTCTTTTTGCATCATTTTAACAATGTCCAACCAGTTCTCTTTGGTAAGTTGTTTAGTTAGAAATGTAAAATTATAAACTTGGTATGGGTGTTTGTAGAGTAAGTCCCACCTTCTCCTCTCTACCACACCTAATTTCTGATAATTAAGCATATGATTAATACTAATTGGGTCAAAGAAAACATTTAAAAAGAAAAAGAAAATCCATATGGTGCAGTTCATTTATTTGGTATCTAATAATTTTGTCGCTTTGTCTTTTAAAAGGAGATTTGGTATGAAATGATGTTAGGGACTGTTATACAATCATGTGCTCTTTTTTTTTTTTTTTTTTTTTTTTTTTGTAGTTGTTTGGATTGTATAGATTCTTGTAGTAAATAGTTGTTTGCTTTACAAGAAACTGATATCCATAAAAAGGCGATAACTTATGGGGGAAAGCATCAACAAAATAAAATTCAAGCTCCGGTAATTGGTATCTTCGTAACAGTAAGGATCATTTCTTTCGCATTTTGAGGATGGAGCTATGGATTTTCATTTACATAAAGACTTTTCTATTATCTCTCATCATCACCGAGTAATATTATAAAGAAATCTATGTTGAGAGGTAAATAAAGGATTGATACGGTATCTCACGAAATAAATATAGTGACTCAGAATGACAATTTCTAATCGAGTAACTCATCTGATGAATTATGAGAATGAAATCATAATATACGTTAAGTTTTTCTTAAATTGAATTCTATAACTTCTCTTAAAAAATTTGAATTCTATGGATTTAAAGGCCAATTTTCGCCCTTATTTAAATCCAAAATATTTCTTTTAGCTTAATTTCATAAGTGACCTTTTAATTTTAATTTTGTCTTCATTATATCAAATTTTTACTAAAAGTTACTCTCTTCGATAACAGATGCATCTCGTTTAAGTTTTTTTTTTCAAAAGTGATTAAGTATTTTATTTCACACTATTAATTTGATTAGAATAGTTTTAGAAAATTTGTATAAATAATTATTTTGTTTAAAATAAAAAAGAATAAAATTAGCAAATACTCATTTATTATTCTTTAATATTTTCAAACCCACAAACATTTTTGAAGAAAAAAATTACCTCAAATATTTTTGAATCCTAGTTATATCTGGTGATCGATCATGGATGGACAACCGCTTCTGATTCAAGGCTGCTTGCTTAGAATTGGGAATTAATAAATAATTATTGGCTTTCAGACGTGACAGTGATTTTTCGCAAGTGTACGAAAATCGCCACAAGTAATATAGAATGAGTAGAGTATCGTTTCCACAGAGATTGTATATCAAGTACCAAAATTATGTTAACCTATTATTATTTAAACGGCAATAACAGGAATTATTTTAAGAAATTAAGTTAAACAAATTAAAAAAAAAGAACAAAAAGAAATCAAGCAACAATATTTGACAAAAAGAAATCAAGGATCTAAAACTACTAGGGATTTTGACTTCACTTAATTCTATCTAATTTATTTTATTAGTTTAATAATCAATTTTAATTGTTTAAGTAGGGGAAACAACCCTAAAATCACTAACAAGCTCTCCCGATGTGTTGTTAGCTATTTTAATCCGGTCTAATTACCTATCTTCCAATAGCGCAATCAAAGATGAATTAAATCATTAAGTTTTATGGTTTGTTTATGAATTCATAACCTAAGGTCATTAACTTATTAAAACCCCCCATAAGTCAAACCATATAGCTTCCACATCAAGTTATTATTCCTGATAGTGATTAACGAAATAAATCTTGAATACTTAAAGTCTTGAAGAGAGAGAAAACAATAGAACAAAAGATGGAATGTACAATGAATCGTTCCCTTTACTATGGCGAGTCTCTTTATTTATATAGACTTTTCTAGAATATCTTTCTGTTCGTTTAGAAAAGTGAATCTTTATTGAGTAAGAAATCTTTTAGAGATAGAGAACTGTTTAGGCTTTGTATTTCTTCCCAATTAGGACTCTCCCAATGCCTAGATAGGAAATAAGCTGGTTTCCTACAAAAATTCTGTAAAATTCCTCAAGATCAGTTGAAATATGATTTAAGGAAGCTTTACACAAAAATATAAATAAAACTAAATAAAAACTAATTAAAGTAATTAAAAAATACTAAAAATCCTAATAAAACTATATTAAAAATACTAAAAAAATACCAACTATCAACATGTAAACTCTCCATATATCCTGTCTCCTAACAATACCGGAATGGAAGAAATTTATATTGTGGACCTTATAGATAAGAGTGGTAGCAGGTGGGACATGGAGACTTTAAGTGCACTATTTACTTGGCTGGAGATTTATTTGGTTCAAAGGGTCCCGTTATGATAGCAATCATGCCAAGATGGTTGGATGTGGCAATATGATTTGAAAGGCATGTATACGGTTAGAGATAAAGAAATGGGGAGGAAATACACATAACAAATAGACCAACATTAACAAAATAACCTTACAAAATAATTTTAAAAGCATTTAATATAAATAGATGAAAGGAAAGAAATTAATAATCTAATTACAATAAGCTTTGAAAAGGTGGTGATTTAATTCAATTTGTAAAATAAAAAAAAAAGTTTTATATATATATTGCGTTTAGAGTAAGAATTAAAATTTACAAAAGAAATAAGTTGGTAGAAAAATTAATTAAATGAAGTTATATATAGTGTCTTATATTTACAGGGAAGGAAACAACTCTGCTGATTCGCTTGCTCACTCTGAAGCAAATCTAACTACTGGTTTCCATGTTCTTGATCAGCCTCCTCATGACTTCCTTTGTTTGATTTTTCATAACATCTGTAGGATTTCATATCCTAGAGGCATTGTACTGTGATTTGGTTAATAAACTCTCCTTCATTCAAAAAAAAAAAAAAAAAAAAAAAAAAAGAGGAAGTAAATAGATATCAAGAGGACAAGATCATTAAATGATAAGTTAAAACATACCATCACAAGAATTACTCCAATTTAAATTTTGTTATTTTTTTTTTAAAATATGGTTTTCTAAATACCATCATACTCGTAAGTATGATTATGGTTCTCGAATCGCCAGTTTTGTTTTGAAAACCATAGGTTTTGATTCTACTTTTCTTATAATTGCCTCCACTTTTGAAAATATTTTTAAAATATAAGTTCCGATTTTATTCTGAATTGAAATTGAAATTAGATCATTTTTATTAAGTTTTTTAATTTTTTTCAGATTTATAGCTTGAATAATAATAATAAATAGTACTATTAAAAAATTATATTAAAATGAAAAATGAAAAATGAATTGAAACTTTCTTTAAAAGTTTTTTTTTTTTTTTTCACAGCTTTAAATCAAACCATCGATTTGATTTTAGAAAATGAACAGCTGAAACCCATCGATACAGGTTATGGTGACAGTTTGGTATCGATTTTTACCTATTTGAAAGTAGTTTTTATTACTATACATTTAATTACGGCACTCATGCAAATATTTATAGTTTTTTTAATGACAAGTATTTTTCAGAGCTTTTATATATTTGGTCCTCTCTTTATGAAAAACACATAGCTCTCCCTTTTCCCCTGCCATGGATGATTCAAGGCAGCCACTTCTTTCTCCAAGGCAGGAGGACCAAGACCAAATACAGTCACTCAATTCCTTTACCTCGTCATTCGTCCCTGACGCCGATGACATCCCTCCAATCAAAGATGTCGGCGATTTCTTCAGAGAATTCTATAGAGAGTCCAAAAAACTCTGGTACCTTGCTGGCCCTGCCATCTTCACCTCCATTTGCCAATACTCTCTTGGCGCCATCACTCAGGTCTTTTCCGGTCAAGTCGGCACTCTCGAACTCGCTGCCGTCTCAGTTGAAAATTCCGTCATTGCCGGCTTTTCCTTCGGCGTAATGGTATATATACACACCATATCTACATTTTTGTTAGAACAGATTTTTAGAATGTGTTAAATTAAAATTTTAAAACAATTAATTGAATTGAGGACTTAAATCTCTGTTTTACAGTTTATGAGATTGTCGATTTGAGTTTCAGTCAGAGTCTAATTAATTAACTAACAGAAAAATTATATAAAGCTAATGAGTTTATATATTTGTTAATGATTGATTAACAGCTTGGGATGGGAAGTGCTCTGGAAACTTTATGTGGACAAGCATTTGGAGCAGGGCAGCTAGATATGCTTGGAATATATTTACAGAGATCATGGGTCATTCTTGGCACAACAGCTTCATTACTTTGCTTGTTATATGTATTTGCAGCTCAACTCCTAAAACTGATTGGACAAACAGCTGCAATATCCAAAACAGCAGGAATTTTCTCTATCTGGATGATACCTCAATTATTCGCTTACGCGATGAATTTTCCTATGGCAAAATTTTTACAGGCTCAAAGCAAAATCATGGTCATGGCGGTGATCGCCGCCGCAGCCTTGGTTTTGCATACTGTTTTTAGTTGGCTGTTGATGCTGAAGTTAGGGTGGGGATTGGTCGGCGCTGCGGTGGTGCTAGATGCGTCGTGGTGGTTTATTGATTTGTCGCAGTTTTTGTATATAATTAGCGGAACATGCGGTAGAGCCTGGAATGGATTTTCATGGAAGGCTTTCCAAAACGTCTGGGGTTTTGTTAGGTTGTCCTTAGCCTCTGCTGTTATGCTCTGGTGAGTTCTCTTTTTCCCCTTTTTTTTTTTTTTGGTTATCTTTGTTTTTTTTTTTTTTTTTTTTTTAAAAAAAAGAACTTTTGGAGAATTTGTTTTTTTGTTGGTGTTTACATGTTTAAGAAGTAAACTCCAACACGCAGTAGACTGGTTGTTGAGTCCGCGAAGGTTAACTAAGAGGTAAAAATAAAATTTGTAAACGAATTGGAAATTTATTAACAAACTTTTATCTTTGCACGATACTTGTGATTTGTTGAAATTAATCATTTAAGCTCTTTCTACTCAAAATGATTAAGAATATTTTAGAACACAAAATGATTTACAATTATTATAAGATGCCGGGAGTGTTATTTAATTTAAAAATTAATTTTTGCTTTCAGTACAATAAATTTAGGATAAAATGTATTTTGATTGAAAAGATTTATTAGCGAAACGAAAGCAAATGATAAGGACCTATTAATATATTATTAGAAAGCGGTGTTTAAATAATTAATATATAAAGAGTATCACAAGATTCAAATGACTTGTTAAATTTGTATTGCAAACCAAAAATATATATATATATATATAAGTTGATCAACTGAAATAAGTTTACTCAAAAGATATGCTACAGTTATAATAGTATTATAATTAAATTATATATTAAAATCTAAAATCTGACATGTGTGCAGCTTAGAAGTTTGGTACTTCATGGCATTGATACTGTTTGCTGGATACTTAAAGAACGCTGAAGTTTCAGTGGATGCCTTGTCCATATGGTGAGTCTTTATTTTCATTATTTCCTTTACGTACACAATGCATTAAATTAACTGTAATTGATGATTTGGTTGTTGTGATCGCTCCAATATGTGGGATCCATATACATTTGAAAAAAAAAAAAACACGTTTTGTTTTTATTTGTTGGGCAAAGAAAAAAAAGAAAAAAAAAAGGAGAAAAACACGTGTTGTTTAAAAGTTCAAAGAAAGCTCACCTATAAAAATAAAAATGGATGCGTTAATTGTGTAGACGCATTGATTAACGCATCCACTTCTCCTATAAATAGGAGAAATTTTCTTCACGTATAAAAACATATAGAATAAGAATACATAATTGAGTGTAGAAAATTTTAGGAAAATGTTCCTAAAATTGGGAAAGAGAGAAAATAGTGAGGATTGTAATTTTGGGGTGTTTTTTTTTAAACACTTAGAGTGCCACCATTTTTATAATTTCTTTTGTACCTACTATTTTTAGTAGAAGAATTATTCAAAGTTTTTGTCCCGTGGATATAGCCTATAACAGTTGAAGAATGAACCACGTAAATCTTAATGTTCTTATTTTTCATCTGACATTTACGGTAATTATTTAAATTTTACCGTAGTTATTATTTCTGGTGGATTCGATCGTCAATATCCACTACTAAATTATTGGAGGTATATGTGGTAATAGTAATTTTATTTTACTTTTATCACTTATATTTTTCCGCGGGCCCACTCGGATCAGTTATAATCCCAACGTTGGTGTATTGGAGGTTAATCTACCTGCTTCGTATCTTTAAATAAACCCTAGCTGCTCTGATCTAAGATAAGAAGATGTATAAATCGCATGCAACGCCAATTCTATTACATCATCGGAGTAGTTGGGAAATGGCTAACATTAATTTTCTTTCCTGTTGTTTTTGTATGGGCTCTCAAAAAGACTCTTAAGTATGAACAGCAAAAAGACTTTTCTTTTAGTAATTTTTTAGTCATCCGGTATGGATTATTAGTATTTTTAACTTGATGAAAAAGGTCGACTATAATTAAATTGTTCGAAATCCAATCCTTTTGTATTGAAAAATTGCAATCTCCTGCTTTTAAAATATATATGTCCAATTAATGCAATGAACTATTGACTTGCAGTATGAACATTTTGGGCTGGACGATCATGGTGGCACTGGGAGTGAATGCTGCTATAAGGTTTGTCTCTGCACATATATATATATATATATACATATTTCATTTTCAATTGTGCATATGAGGTTCTTTACATATATGTGATGTTCATCAATCAATGCAGTGTAAGAGTATCAAATGAACTAGGTGCAGGTCATCCAAGAACAGCAAAATTTTCACTGGTAGTAGCTGTTATATCATCGGTCATTATTGGTCTCATCCTCTCTGCCATTCTCATAGTTACAAGAAACATTTATCCTTCTTTGTTTTCTAAAGATTCTCAAGTCCAAGAACTAGTCAGAGAGCTAACACCGTTGTTAGCTCTTTGCATTATCATTAACAATGTTCAGCCTGTTCTTTCCGGTAAGTTATTTAATAAGAAATGTAAATTACAACTTTTTTTTTTTTTTCTGTTGTTCTTAAGATTAGGCAATGAATTATATAGAGTTGTTTGACAAAAATTTACTTGTAAGATGAATTTTATTTATCTTAATCATAAAAACTTGAAAATAGCTAAACAAATTCATAGTGAGATAGATAAATAAAATTATATAAAAACTTGTAAGATGATTATTTGCTAATATTATTTAAATTTATTTCATCTAAGGTGTGGCAATTGGAGCTGGATGGCAAGCTATTGTGGCATATGTAAATATAGGTTGTTACTACGTATTTGGGATTCCTTTAGGTCTTATACTGGGTTACAAGCTTGAATTGGGTGTCAGAGTAAGTTTTTTTTTTTTTTTTTTAATTTTTCCTAATTTCTTATTTATCTTAATTATATTCAATTAAGGCTTTCAATAGTTCACTAATAATTAATGAAAATTGCTAATTATTTTGTTGATTGATTTTGGGATCTGATTATTTTGTTGTTTTGGCATTTTAAAGGGGATTTGGTATGGAATGATGTCAGGGACAGCGGTACAAACTTGTGCTCTTTTTTGGATGGTTTATAGAACTAACTGGAACAAAGAGGTAACTAAATTTCACATTGATTAGAATATTTCTTTTGTTTTTAGTACTTAAATTTTCTATTTCAACAATCAATTAAACCATTTATATATTTATTTAATGAAATGCAGGCTTCAATTGCTGAAGATAGGATAAGGAAATGGGGAGGACATGCAGATAACAAAGAGAACAACATTGACAAAATAACCTTGTCCTGAGAGTGAAATGAAGAAATAAATGAAATGAAGAAAATTAATAATTAATTACCATAAATAATTATTTATATGTTTTCCACTAAGGGTGTTCAAAACTGCCCATAAACTTTGGTTTTGGAAGAGTGGTGATTTGGTTTGGTTTGTAAATTTTTTTTTAAAAAACAATTTATAAGAGGAAAAATTTATAACAATTAGTTAAAAGGAAGGGTAAACTGATATCAATGTGTAAGATGCTTAAAGCAGAAACAAAAAACACCATTGATATGAGTTCTTTGAATCTAATCTTTATATATAAAAAGTTGAAATTCATGTTTTAAGATTATTCGTGAAACATATATTAATACACATTATATACAATTATATATAGGTTAAGCTCGAGTTTTTTATAATTTTTTTCATAATAAATAAAGAAAGAACGTGGATAGCATAATATACTGTTAGCCTTTCAATTATAAATTGATAAATTATTTAATTTTGGCTCGGTTTATTTCCGTAAACTAACTTGCAGGAAAATATTTTTCACAATTTTCCGTTATTTGGAGAGCTCAAGAAAATATCTATCGGAAAATATTTTTCTGGTCAAAGAAAAATACTTTTTTAAGAAAAATAACTTCTTATCTTCGAGAGAGTAAAACATTTTCTAGACATTGACAAACTTTATAAATCATATTTTTTTAACTTATTAATCATCATAGTCGTTACCACCAGTCACCATTTACCGCCGACTACCACCACCAGCTACCATCACCGACCACCGACTACTTTCATAATTTATATATTTTTTTGCATTCTTTTCATATTTAACAATAAAATTTCTAAATTATAAAATTTCTATTATTATTAATATTTTTTATGGTCTTATGAAATAAAGACTTTAATATTTTTAACTAATTTTCAATATTACAACTAAACAACGGAAAATAAGTTATTTGGAAAATATTTTTCAAGGAAAATGTTTTCCATGAAAATATTTTTCAGCAAGTTATTTTCCTATTAATTATTTTACGGAAACAAACGGAGCCTTAATGATCTAGTGAATAATTAGAACATGAAAATAAATGTAACATTGAAGAAAAATAAATATAATTATTAATTTTATTGTCAAAAAAATGGATGCAATTCAAACTTTTTGCATATTCTTTATTCATAGAATATATAAAAACCATCCAAATTGCTTTAATCAAATCAAAATTTAGTTAAACTTCACTAGACATGGGCCTGGGCCTGGATATCTTCTTGCAAATATCAAAATTAAAATTTAGTTGGTTTGAATATTTTAATTTCATAATTTGGTTCAACTTAAAATTTTTATAAATTGCTATTATAAATTTAATTTATAGAACATCCCAACTCCACATAGAACAAGTTTAGATAAGATATGCAATCGCAAGCGTGAAGCCATACATTTCTACTGGCTGCTTTTAGATGCTGAACTGATAGCTGCTTTGCCGTATAGAACGAAACGATTGAGAGCTTTCAGTTTCAGGGATATTCTGTTGTCATTTTAAAATGGTAGTTCGATGACTGAATAATTAAAAATATATATATTAATTGATTTGATTTTTTTTTTTTTTTTGGTGGAAAAAAGAAGCGGTGGATACAGAACTTAAAATATGCTACACCAATAGCAAAAAGATTAATTCATACAAGACAATTAATCTGATTGTTGATTATACTTCAAATGGTCATTGTTTTTTTTTTTAAGATTGAATTATGTAAGAGTTAAAATATTAATGAGATGCAACAATAATGATGACTTAAAATTCAAAGTACATATATATATAAAATTAAAGTATACTTTTAAGTACATATGCAAGTAACTAATAAATCTCCAATTATGGATTTAGCAATTCAACAATTGATTATTTGATTTGATTCTTTCTTTTTTACTCATGTTTTTATTAATGAATTTTATTTTATTTAAATTGAAAATTACAGTAATTTTTTGCTTATTTGTCCACGCGGATATAAACTGGCAAACGACTAAATAAACAACAAACTAATAAAAAATATAAGTTTGAAGTTCTGATTAGCTAGTAAGTAATTAATAAATCTCCAATTACGGGTTTAGTAGTTGAAAAATCAAATTATTTGATTTGATTCTTTCTTTTTTACTCAAGTTTCTATTAATGAATTTTCTTTCATTTAAATTGAAAATTACAGCAAATTTTTGCATATTTGTCCATATGAATGTGAGCCAGCAAACGATGAAAATTAATAATAAAAAATAAATCCGAGTTAATAATTAACAAAATTGAAAATATAGACTAAATTTGTCAAAAATAGGCTATTTTAGTGATTTATCCTAAATTATATGTGGCGCCTACGTTTAAGGGTAAGTTTGCCTTCTTCCTACACAATAATTTGATGCGAAAAAACAAATTATTCTTCTAATTAAGACAACCATCCATCACAAAACTCTCTCTTTTATGGAGGAACAAAAGCAGCCTCTTCTCACCCCAGCAAATGAGTCCCAAAACACTTCCATCTCCACTCCAGACTCTGAAGACATTCCTCCAATCAATGGTTTCCATGATTTCTCCAAACAATTCTATGCAGAGTTCAAGAAACTATGGTACCTGGCAGGCCCTGCCACCTTCACTTCTCTGTGTCAATATTCTCTTGGTGCTATCACTCAAGTCTTCGCCGGACATGTCAGTACAATTGCCTTGGCTGCTGTCTCTGTCGAAAACTCGGCCATCGCCGGATTCTCTTTTGGCCTCATGGTGCTGCAACTACTTCAATACTATATATTTGATGGTTTCAATACTTTATTAAAGCTCATTAGTTTTTGTTTTTCTGAATTGAATCAGCTTGGAATGGGGAGTGCATTGGAAACCCTTTGCGGGCAAGCATTCGGTGCAGGACAGGTTGATATGCTAGGAATTTATATGCAGAGATCGTGGGTGATTCTAAACACTACAGCTTTAATACTTTGTTTCCTATACATATTTGCTGGGCCTTTTTTGAATCTGATTGGTCAAACAGAAGCAATATCAAAAGCAGCAGGAACATTTACACTATGGATGATACCTCAGTTATTTGCTTATGCAATGAATTTTCCACTTGCAAAATTCTTACAAGCTCAAAGCAAGATGATGGCTATGGCTTTAATATCAGTTGCAGCCTTGGCTTTGCATACCCTTTTTAGCTGGTTATTGATGTTGAAGATGGGATGGGGTCTAGTGGGTGCAGCTTTGGTGCTAAACTCATCTTGGTGGCTTATAGTGGTGGCCCAGTTTTTGTATATTTTGGGTGGTACTTGTGGAAGAACTTGGACTGGATTTTCATGGAAAGCTTTCCAGAACTTGTGGGCATTTGTCAGATTGTCACTAGCATCTGCTGTAATGCTCTGGTGAGAGAGTTTAGTGATTGCATTAATTCATTTTGGCCAATATTATTTATTCTGAACATTTTTTTGTCAGTTTATGGTCAGAACAAAACATTTGATTTTGGTCAGTTTTTCCTTGCAGCTTGGAGGTTTGGTACTATATGGCATTAATAGTTTTTGCAGGATATCTAAAGAATGCAGAAGTCTCTGTAGGTGCCTTTTCTGTAAGGTTAGCTTCTTTTTCTTCTGTTTGATTTATTTTATGTTGGAGTTATAATTAATTTTTTGTTTCATTTTTTCAACAATATATCAGATAGATAAAAATTGTTTTTTGCCTCTATGGGACTAAAAATTTAGTACTGAACTAAGTAGCATGGAAAAGGAAATAAGAAAAATGGAAAAGCAAACCATTTTCAGAAACATATGGAAAAGAATTGTGGGGAAATGCTTAAATATAAAAAATTACCGGGGTATATGAAAAAGATTATAAAGAGTATATCTGTAATTATAAAGGAGAAACAATTAAAAATAAATTAATCATTATATTTCTTTTTTTTTTCAAATTAAAGAAACGAGTTTTCAAGAGTGAAAATTCATTCTCAGAATACCCAATTACACATTTCGAGAATTTGGAATGCAGAAATGTCTACCATATGCATCTCCAATATTACAGTTATAAAAATATAAAACTAATGGTAATTTCAAATATAAAACTCTAAATATGTAATTTGCAAGAAAATATATATAAAAAAAAAAATTCTTTTATTTTCTTGGGATCATAATTTCCATCTGCAAAAATGTAAGATTGCTGTATTATGTCACTGGGTTTTAATCAGGCGTCATGACGACACCGTTGTGATAAGATTTGTTGGATTAGATAAGAAAGATAACCTTATAGTTCTTTCTTCCACACTATTTTATATTATGCAAGAAAAGAACAGACACCACCGAACCGATAATGCAGAAAAAGAAGAAAATTACAAAGCTTAATTTCGTGTCCAATTTGAATATTGGTTCCTCTCTTCTCTTCTGCTAATCCATCAGCTGAAGAAGATGGAGCCTCATTCATCATTTCGTAAGAAAAACGACAACAACGATTTTGGATTGATCAGTTGATTTAACACTACATTTCAAATTATTTATTGCCACCACCAACGATTTGGTCCCCCTAGTACACGTTAATTTCTCTTCTTAGCAAAGGTATTTCTTACATAGGACTTGATATTTGGATTTTTGAGGAAATTTTCCTGAGTTGGAAAGAAAAAGAAAATGAGGAAACATAGAGTTGCATTATTGCAACCAAACCTAGAGCCTTACCGCAAGAAAGCTAAATCTTGCTTGAAGTATGTGCTTCACGGACTATACAAGCCATGGCATGGGGTTTGGAATTGGACCCTACTCATCTGTCTCTGTCTATGGTCCTTGAAGTTTCTGCCACATGCAAGAAAAATCCATACACATAATATTACAATATTGTTATTTCATTGTGTTGTGTGTTTGATGTAGAGTAATAAAAATTTCTTATTCAATTTTGCTCTGGCACTAGTTTATGGACTATACTTACCTACATTATGTTTAGCCCGGATCATGAAAATAATAATTTTTAAAAATTGCTTTTATATATATATATATATATATATGGTTAGAAACACCTTTGTCGTAATAAAAAAATAATTTTTTATTAATTTGATCCATAAATGAATTCATAGGCCAAATTTAGGTAAACCAATCTCAGTTTTAATGGTCATTGTGTTATAAAATGTTTGATTTTGCAGCATTAACATTCTGGGGTGGACAGTCATGTTATCTCTTGGAATCAATGCAGCCATAAGGTAATATAATATATTTTTTTTAATTTATTAGATACTGGGCATAAGATATGATCCTACGAGTTTTTTTTTTTTTTTTCCAAAAAATTGATGAAAAAAAAAATTCTGGAGTGAATATATAATGTATTGCAGCGTTCGAGTGTCGAATGAACTAGGGGCAGGGCATCCAAGAAGCGCAAGGTTTTCTTTAGTTGTAGCTGTAGTGTCTTCTTTCCTTATTGGGGTCTTCGTCTCGATGGCTTTAATCATATCGAGAAACAAGTACCCAGAATTATTTTCCAGTGACAATGAAGTTAAGAGCCTTGTTAAAGATCTGACGCCTTTGCTTTCTCTCTCTATAATCATTAATAACGTTCAACCTGTTCTCTCTGGTAAAGAGCAGCATTTTCCCTCCCCACGTTTGCATTTCTTCAGAAAAAATGGCAACTTTACTGCATTATATTTTGACAGGGGTAGCCATTGGAGCTGGATGGCAAGCTGCTGTTGCTTATGTAAACGTTGGGTGTTACTATCTATTTGGAATCCCACTGGGCCTTGTTCTGGTTTATAAAGGAGATATGGGTATCCGGGTAAGTCTACGTCTCCATTCTCTTAAGTTATAACCAGCTTTATGAATTCTGATGGGAAGTGTCAAATACAGGTTCTGATCCCATTACAAATGATTTAACTTGCAGGGAATTTGGTATGGTATGCTGTCAGGAACAGTCCTACAGACTTGTATTCTTTTCTGGATGGTTGGTAAAACAAACTGGAATAAAGAGGTAAAACTTCATATTTTGTTCAAAACTAACACTCTTCGAATGAACAAAGCATTTTTATCCAAATTGAGGCCCAACATAAATTTCCTGCAGGCCGCAATCGCTGAAGAGAGGATAAGGAAATGGGGAGGGCAGACAAACTTCAAAGAGATCGATGCTGAACATTAGCAGAAGATGAGACCAGGAAGTGCAAATGACCGAGTCACATTTCCCCATTGTATGACTAGTGATGATTTTTCATTTGAGCATAGAAATAATAAATGATTTTTCCCAAAAGATTATAGGTTACTATCCATGTATAATTTCACCTTTTCAATCAATGTCATCTTCTTCAGATCAAAACAATCCAATCCATACAAAATAAAAATCCCTGCAAGGCTGACCGCAAGCCCCAAGTAAGTAGATCTAGCATCAATTCTGAAAGTGATTGGCAAATAAAACATCTAAGCTAAAATCAGCTAGAATCGCGACAGCAAATGAAATGATTTACGGTAACCCAAAGAGCAGCAATATGCAAACCAACAAATTATGCAAAGCACTTGCTACAAATTCTACCTTAGTTGCACTTGCATGCTATTTTTGGCCCGTTTTATTAAGTGCTAAGAACAAGTATGCTGTGCTTACAGTCATAGATATCAACAAGATATTATTCATCCCTATCAATTTGAAGCATTCATCAGCACACTTTCATTCAAAAATTTTCATAAGGCATGATTAAAATTAAAGTACTCAAAAATCTGAATGCTTCCAAAGACACCAAAAACTTCAAATGAGATAGCAAAAATAAGAAAAACAAAGGTAAAACTTAGAACACTGACATCAATATCCTAAAGCATGAAGATGGCAGGGACTATGCTTTTTTAACAATCAGCATCGCAACTCAGGTTAATACATCATTTCAAATCATTGTCATGCTAAGCCTTCATAGTACACCAGAATGATAAGGTTCAGTAAGGGGCTTGCCTATAAGGATAGCGTCCTAGCAGGATCCAACATTTTAATGCTGCTAACTATCCGTTCGCTTTAAAGAAAACAAAATGGCAGGCACACTAGGATATCAGCCAACAGTGACAAAGCACAACAGGAACTCCGGCACGGAGATAGCCCCCATTTTTTATACCCTAAGGAACATCAGCAAAGGCAGAGTGCAAGACTCCATTGCAATTATTCATCTCCAACACATTTTCTCTAACACAGAGAGCAAAACAAAATTACCCATTTCTCATGCATGAGATAACCAACATGTGAGCTACAAGCCCAGGTAAACATAAACAACCACCAAGCTAAAAACGATCGAAATGAAAAAGAACCAGAAGATTGCACGCTACAATTAAGCAAAATTACGGGTAAGCAATTAAAGAAAAATGGGGAATGGGTTACCATGCAAGGACACATCTCAAGTTATAATACTCCCATCAAATTATAAAGCTCCCTCTGTTACCTGTTAAATTTATTCGACAGTCTTCTCTAGAATAGAGGTGATTCAATCATTTTCTAAATTCCTGTGCAAAGTCTAAAACGGTCCAATTTAACAGAAATGAGGGAGTAATGAATAGCAAGCAAAATAGGCATGATGGCATCAAGTCAATTACTCAACTAAAACCAGCTCTTTAATCCTAAATAGATCCACAAAACTAGTTGCAAGCATAATCGGCATACAAAGTAAAAATTCCGAATATTAATATCTAAATATCCAGAAATTATAACAAAAATAACTTCTTAAACAATTCCAAAACATCATATCATTATAGCAAAAAAACCAAAAACACAAAATCGCTAACCTAGGCAGTAAGAATAACAGCTCCACCAGCCTCCTTGATCTTCTTTTCGGCAATCTTTGAAACAAGCTTAGCCTTCACCGCGATCGGTTGATTCTCCGGCAAAACACCTTTTCCCAAAACTTTGAAGTACCCAAACTGGGTAACATCGAGCAATGGCACATTATCCTTAGAAGCCTTGTCCTTCGCCTCCTGAGGAATCAAGGACCAGAGCTTGTCTATGTTGACGATAGGACAGTAGAACTTGTTGCGGAGCTTGTGGAAGTAGCGCATACCAACCTTACCAAAATACCCCGGATGGTACTTGTCAAAGAGAATTCTGTGGTGGTGCATGCCTCCGGCGTTACCGCGACCACCCGGATGCTTCCTGTGCTTTCCGATACGGCCGTGGCCAGCGCTCACATGGCCTCTCTTCTTGCGGTTCTTCTTGAAACGGGTTGTCATTTTGAGGAAAGGTGTGAATCTGCTAGGATGCGAGCGGCTGCGTTGGGGATGAGAGGTGTGAGTTTAGGGCTTTGGAGAATTTATTTGGCAGAGGAAATGAGTGGGTACTATTGTTTGACAGTTCTGTCCTCTAGGGTTTTCGAGATTTGGAGATGTTGTAAGGACGAAATGGGATTTTGAACAGATGGGCTTGGGAAACTGGGCCTGAAATTTTGTTAACAACTCCTTGTTTGTCAGATTGGGTTTCGCCGAATTACACCAAAATCTGCTTCAAATTGATCATTGATGCATTAGCATTAAAATTATCCTCGTTGGTTTATACATAAGAAAAAAACACATATATATAAATCAATGAATTTTAATTGTCTAATTTGGTTTATTTTTTTAGTCTTTAGATTGTAAGTTTGTAACTGAGAAGTATTAGATTTCAAATTGAGACTCGTAGTATATCAATGAGGAAGGACACAAAATTAAAAAAAAACAAAAAAAAGAAAAAAAAAAAAAGAAAGAAAGAAAAAACTACGTAAGGCACCTAAATATAACAAGAATACGACGACAATGTTATGTTTAACACATAAGCCATTACATCTATGCCAAAAGCATTTATACTGGATGAAAATGTCAAAGAAATATTTAAGCATATTTTAAACGACATGTTGTTTCAACAAATGGCTTAATTTCAGTTTCTGATGACCGGTCATTTGGGTGCAATTAAACGCCGTCGTCCAAACCTAACCGGCATTTTCCCAGATTGTTAAGCAGCCCCGCTTGCGAAGGAATGACTGACCATAAGTGTGCAACTTAAAAAACTTTACAAGGTATATAATTTTAGAGGCCTTTTTAAATTAAACAAAACCTCTGAATAAAAAAAAAAAAAAAAAACTATTAAATCTCTATAAAATGAAAATTCTTTCAAAACAAGAAGCAAAAGGGAATTCAAAGCATTGACCAAACGGGTTCCTGTTATTACAGGAGTAATTAGAGAGATTATTATTAGGTAAAACAAGAAAGTAAAATCCAACAAGAAGTAGATCTAAACTGATAAATGAAATTTCTTTCGGCTTTATACATACATACAATAATATCACAATGGAATTAGCACAATAAGTGGTGGACAACATATAAACAATGGAATGGACGTTGTAACCAAGCAGTTCAAAAAAATAATAAAAATAATAACCAAGAAATACAATATGAAGTGTTTGATTCATCTTTGAAGAAAGAGGGCAGCTCCAACCAAGCCAAACCATAATGTTAAAGCTACCCAGAAAGCTTGGTTTTTATCCAAATCGATAGGAGGTCGCCACACCAGAAAGTCCCCTAAATAATCTCTTGAGGATGGCAGCTGATTCGTAGTACCTTGATTCTTGTCCTTGTTTTTGTCAGTCCATGTTGCTGCATAGCTGCAACAAATTCACATCCGTGTTCTCAATTAGATCAAAGTCTTGAAAGAATATAGATTGCTGAACATTGAGACCTGGTCAACTTGTCTTTTATTTATTCACCGTGATTAAAAGAAGACAAAAAAGAAGGGTTTCCCCCCTCCCTGAGACATGGAGAAAAGATAACATAAAAACCAAACAAAGAATAATGCTAGACAAAGCTCAAAATGAAGGCAGGGCAAGACATACAAACCAGACAGAGTCAAGGAATGTATCTAGTTATTAAGAAGAAATAGTATGAATGATATGCAACTTGTCAACAACACCTTCCTAGCACTTTCAATAAAAATGGCAAAGTGATCCAAACTCCTTTCTTCAATCATGGCAGACACATGACACTGGATTTAGAATATGCACATATCAGCAAATAATTCAAGGAAAAACATCCCCAACATCCATCATTTAGTAGGATTTCATTATATGCATATTGCTTCTTTTCTTGCTTCGGAAAAGCCCTATTGCTACAATACACAAAACCAATTCCAAACGGTATTTTTAAAGATAAAATGCCAATATAGTCCAATCAAATGGATGAATAGCCAATAAAGAGTGAACTATAGGGACAGTATGCATACAGACACAAAATGACCAAGATATTAGGTCATAACATGTTCAGAACATAACCAACGACAAAAATGACAAGTAAATTGATTATATGAAGGCAATATTAATTTGATGCATATAGATATCAATACAACATCATGGATCGCCAAAGACGAGTTGACTGACAGAGGAAGAGAGAATTAAATTCAGCTGAATGAAAAAGATACCAGCTAGGTGGAACATTTTAAGCTGATGAAATTATCAGCATTGGTCGTACTGCAAATAGCTGTGACTCTGGAAATAACACACATCACATGCACATTTGCAAGAGATTAAGAAACCCTTCTGTGCTTGTCGTTATTCACAAACAAAGATCGCAACCATAAAATGAGAAGCAGTTTCACTGCCCCGCTTGGATTCCAACAAATCAAGAATTAGATATGTAAGGTAGCCACGGCAGTCACAGTAAGTTAAAGAACGGTTAATATGGAAAAGCTACATCCTGCTAAATTGTTCAGTCAGTAGCAAAACCAACTGAAAGGCAACCTCAACTACTCTTCACGACAGCATGAAGAGAGGAAGCTACTGCCAGATTGAAATGAATTAGCAATCCATCTCGTGTAGCATCCATAAGAGAATACTGAGGAGCTTAGGTTTAAAATCTGTATCATATTTAAGAGCATTGTTACTGAACAATAACAAAAGAAATGATATAAATACTACGCTGCTCTAGATTTACTCAAGGCAATATCATAGTTTTATGCCGGCCTAACAATGGAATGAAATGGAGTTTCTTTAATTAAAATTATTATGCTGTACTGCCTTCTACTAAATATTTAATAAGTTTCTTAGGAATCTATAACATGCATATCTGTCATTATATGAAGGAACACCCACCATTGATAGAGATCAAAAATATCAAAATTTAAACATTACGTATCATAATTTAGATCACTGAGCAAAAAGAATAAAATTTCACCTGTCATAACTTGAACCAATTAGTGGAATGGTAACCATCTCCTCCTGCGATATCTTGAGCTTAGGTGCTTGCAAAATATAGCGAAGATCTGCAGCTTGGCGCCTGATACTGAGACTTGGGTGCTGCTCTTCCAGTTGCTGGTAAAGAGCAATGCAATCTGCATGGCGGTTATTAGCGTCATAAGCCATAGCCAGCCATATTTGAATCTGAGCAACCACCGAAAAAAAAGCTCTCATTTCAGTCCATATTGGAAACATAAAAACTGCCCCAAAAGCTAACGTCACTAGTTATTAGAAATCCAACCTCACCACCAAACAAAGTGAGTCTTGGAATTATTGTGAGTGCCGCTTCAAGAAACTCAATAGCCCGCGAATACATGCCCTTTCCATAAGCCTTTTGTCCCAATTCAAACATCAATTGAGCCGTCGCTCTCCTCTCTGCCTGTTCCTGAGCAACCTGCTCTTGCATAATCAACCAAATCAGCCAAATGGAAACAAATCAACTTTCTTTACTTTATTTTTTTTTTTTTTTCAAAAGAAGAGTTTATAATGGATAAAGAAGTGACCTTTTCGAGTTCTTTTCTCACTCTCATCTTCTTTTCTTCTTCAGTCTCCTCTCTACCCTCATCTTCACTGTCCTCTGCTTTATTCTGCAACTCCTCTGCCTTCTTCTCCAACTCTCTCATATCCTCAATCTCCTTTACTCTCTTTTTCATCTCCTTCTCCCAATCGAATTCCTCCTCTTCTCCCTCTGCGTTACCTTTTGCATCTCCGTTCTCTTCATCGCTATCAAAATCCACACCGTTCATTTTCGAATAAGCTTTTCCTCGCGCAACCACTCTTTGACTCCTCCCTTCGCCATCTGATTCAAAGCTCTTATTGATCAGACAAGCAGCATAGGCGTGATATCTCTTTGGAAGGTTCAAAACTACGTCGATTGCTACTGGTCGGGTCTTCCGGTCCGGAATTATGGTTCGAGGAGAGGCCAAGTCTAGTAATAAAGTTAGATTTCCAACAACCACAGCCATGGTGGCGCCGCCGCCGGAGAGAGGAGAAATTGTATGGAGTTGTTTTATTGACACGTCTGTGGTGCAGATATTTTAGCGGGTTTAAATACGTAATGACTAAAATATCCTTGTCTTAATAATGCCTATCTGGTGAATATCCAAGGATATTTCCGTCTGGAAGAATGTGAACGTGGCGCTACGTAGACGAGACTCGAGAGGCGTGTCTGGAAACTGTTGCAGTCGCCAATCTGTGCATTGGCTCACGGAAGCCTAACGTTGATTTATGTACTCTTGTCAAACACGTCACTTCAATATTCAGCTTCTACAAACGGCGTCATTTTGTCGCAATTATCAGGACGATCCGACGGTCCTGATTCAATGGCTACCGGTTCTGTTCTAGAGTAGTAGAATTATACATAGTAGAGTAAAATGAATTAATTAATAATTAATCATAAACCAGAGATATTTTAATATACGTTTAGCTATAACGCTACAAAAAAATTTTAAAATTTAAAAAATATTTAATTATGATAAAGATAAAATATTTTTTCTCATTTGAGATAATCTAAAGGATTTTAATTAAGAGAATATATATATATATATATATATATATATATATATATATATATAATTTAATTTTTAAAAAATTTATATAGGATTTGATTATCGAAACTGGATATTATTTCACGTAAAAACTCATTGCTTCATCTGTAAGAGCATATGCATGTTGATTGTTTAACAAAAGTTTAGTTGTGCATTGGCTCACGGAAGCCTAACGTTGATTTATGTACTCTTGTCAAACACGTCACTTCAATATTCAGCTTCTACAAACGGCGTCATTTTGTCGCAATTATCAGGACGATCCGACGGTCCTGATTCAATGGCTACCGGTTCTGTTCTAGAGTAGTAGAATTATACATAGTAGAGTAAAATGAATTAATTAATAATTAATCATAAACCAGAGATATTTTAATATACGTTTAGCTATAACGCTACAAAAAAATTTTAAAATTTAAAAAATATTTAATTATGATAAAGATAAAATATTTTTTCTCATTTGAGATAATCTAAAGGATTTTAATTAAGAGAATATATATATATATATATATATATATATATATATATAATTTAATTTTTAAAAAATTTATATAGGATTTGATTATCGAAACTGGATATTATTTCACGTAAAAACTCATTGCTTCATCTGTAAGAGCATATGCATGTTGATTGTTTAACAAAAGTTTAGTGTCGACGCTATTACTATATATATTTTTGTTATATGTAAGTGCAAATATTATTTTATAACATTAATTAACGTTTTCATAACAGTATTCAGTAGTTGTTGTTTTCAAATGATGATTAAATAAAATGATTATGTAAAAATATCAATTTGAAAAAAATAATTTTATTAGTATTTTTAAAAATTAATATATTGAAATATAATTTGAATATAAATAATTTGTAACTGATAAAATTACTTTCCAAATAGAACTGATTAAATTAATCGTTAGAAATACATTTATTAACTATTAATTGTTTTATAATAGTTAATAAAACAATTATAAAATTTATCTTTCAAATACAACCGATTCATGATATAATTGAGAATAATCCTTTATTGAATTCATTAGCGATAATGTTTTATAATATTAAATCTAATTCTTAATTATAAATTTTTTGCTTCAAGTATTATTTTGTATTTTGTTTTTACATTTTGTAAGTTTTGTAGTTTGTTATAATCATAAGTTTGTCATTCTTAATTTTATAGTTGAAACTAGTTTTAATCAGGAGTAAATATAATGAATATAAATAAAACGGACATTAAAAAATTAATATGTAATATATAATAATATAACTAATGAATATATAAATATATTATTATTACAATATATAATATAAATATATTGAAATAATAATATATTAAAGAAGTATTTTTACAAAATAATATAATTATTAGATATAATAATAAATAAATTTAAATAATTACAGAAGATAGAAGAATTAATCGATCATTTAATCATTAAATAAAACAAGATGTTGATTTAATTAATCCTATTATTTCCTTTTATTAAAGATTATGGAAAGACAGATTAGAGACAGAGAATATTCTATTTATATATATTCTAGAATTTTTGCCCACCAAAAAATTTCAGTTCGTTTCATTTCGCTCCTGCTTGTTCAGAATCGATGGCTCTGCGGCCTCTGCTACTGTGCAATGCACAGCGCCACTTCGTCTCTTGGCGTCACTACAAACAACAACAGCCTCCTCTCAATTTCCGTTCAGCTGCCAATAACAAACTCCGATTTTCTCCTTCAAGCTTTTCTCGTAGCAGTAAACTACGTCGTTTCTGTCCTCTGAAGTCTTCTTCAGTTAACGGATATTCCATACGGAAGGATAATAATACAGAACTGTATGAAGAAGATCAGAGTGAGGACAATCTTGAGTTGCATGAGAGGATTCTGAAGTTTTTTGAGTTCCTCCCATCAATTTTGCCTGGTGGAAATTGGTGGAGCTTCTCTGAAGATGTGGAGGTAAAATATTTGGCCAATCCAGTGACCTTGTGGCAGGCGCTTGGCCGCATGTGGCAGTTGGTGGCTCAGGATCGCTGGGTCATTTTTGCAGCTTTCTCTGCTTTAATTGTTGCAGCGGTGAGTGTTCTCTGTATTTTGCCGTGCGATTATTTTCAGAACGTTATACTTTGTGGACATATTATCACTATTCACTGGTATGATTGTTCTTTGGTTGGGATTGGAGTGAAGAATGTTATGAAGTTATGATATTCTTTCTAGTTACCTGAAAAATATTGAAGCAAAAATTGTAGTTCTATTATTCCCTGATAGGTTAACCATTTGGTTGGATTCAGTAAATCTTACTTTCTTGAAATTCTTCTTTTGCTATGATGTTGGTCTTGTGTTGGATTTTCACTGCTGCACTCTGAGCTAACTTGAGTGGGGATTTAACAATTGAGATAAGCTGTTATAGTGTTATGATATAATGTTCTTGATTATTTGCTGTTTTGCTAACTTCTTCCTGTGCTTGGCTCAGGTTTCACAGATCTCAATACCACATTACTTGACAGCATCAATCTTTTCTGCACAAAGTACTGAAATTGCAGTTTTCCACCGAAACGTGCGTCTGCTGGTGTTGTTTTGTCTGGTAGCTGGAATATCCAGGTCAAAATCTTGTATGGACAAACTCCCTTATTCTATAAGTTGTAAACTGCATCATGACTCTTTTTACATTTCTCAGTGTCCGATTGATTAGAGTTTATACTACAATTTGTATTTACCAGTTCGCTCTGTTTTCATTTACACTCACTACATACTATTCATGAGTCATTAACTTGTTATCTGGTTGAAAAGTAAAGAACAAATGCTGTCCTTCTAGCAATGTCTTAACACTTTCTGTTAGATATTAACATATGCCTCACATAAACCTTTTACTTTCTGTCTGTGGAACTTGATCTTTCTTGATGAACCATCTGTCAATCCAACTGATCCTGTAATCTTTTTATATTGTATTTCAGTGGTTTACGAGGTTGCTTGTTTGGCATTGCAAATATGATCCTTGTAAGTTGTTGATGTTCTATTGTTAACTTCCTCAAATAATGGAATATCACGTCTATTTTTGGTCTTCCTTTGTGTTTTGTGGCAATATTTGTAGTGTTTTCAATCCTATTCTATGATTCCAAAACATCTTGTTTGGGTTTAAAAAAAATGCAGAGCAATTAGATTTTGCCCGGATGATAGGCAAGGGAATGTTATTAAAAACGATATTTTCTCCTTCAAAGTATGCGAGGCTGACTTGTTTCTTGACATTTTGCAGGTGAAGCGAATGAGGGAAACATTATATTCTGCTCTTCTTCTTCAGGTTTATTTTTATTTGATCATTATGATGCTATTTGCATCTAATAATGCTATTGCAAGCTGTGGTTGGCTTGATATTATGACTTATGGATTGGTGGTACATCTGTTGTAGGATATATCATTTTTTGACATTGAAACAGTTGGTGACTTGACAAGTAGGCTTGGGTCAGATTGTCAGCAAGTGTCTCGAGTTATTGGAAATGATCTTAATTTGATAGCACGCAATGCTGTACAGGTTATTTTTTGATAAACTTGTCAACTACACTCATTTACGTACAACAGGAGAAACTAACTTCTTGTCTATGCCTCTATTCTAGGGTACAGGTGCCTTGATCTACTTGCTAATTTTGTCCTGGCCACTTGGTTTATGTACGCTTGTGATATGCTCAACTATAGCTGCTTTAATGATGATATATGGCATGTAAGATTTTGTACTTTAATCGTTGCTTTTCCTTGACTATACTTGAACTATCCGTACTGAAAGTGCACAATCATAATTGATTCTGATAGAAAAAGAAAATATTGTTGGGAACAATTACAAGATGAGAAGTCATATTTTGGAAATACAAATATGGATTTGGGAATGACTTATTTGATTAATGTGATGAAGTTTTTTTGTAAATTTCATCTAGGGAAAGGATTATTAATCTAATAGTGGGTTGAAGTTTGGGGAAAAATATTGTTCCTTAAGGCTTTGTAGAAGATATTGACTTTGACATCATGTTGCATAGATACATTTAAAATTTACTGCTTTTAGGGAAATTGTAATATGTATTCTGCCTTTTGTCTATTTTTTGAACTTAGTTTGGAATGCTTGTGGTTATTACTTATGTTTTCTTTGTTAGGTACCAGAAGAAGGCAGCAAAGTTAACTCAGGAGTTCACTGCTTCTGCTAATCAAGTAGAAAAAAACAAATTATGTCTAAGTTATAGAGAATGTAAATTTTTTGTAGGTAGTTTGAGAAAAATTGAAATTACATTGTTTTTATTTAGGTGGCACAAGAGACATTCTCTTTGATGAGAATCGTTCGCATTTATGGAACGGAAAAACTAGAACTTGAAAGGTAAATTGTTTTGAACCTTAATCTCTGCTTTGAAAGCATGTCTAGTTTGGGAACGTTTCCCCTAAGAACTAGCTTACATGTTTGATATAGCTGAATTGCTTCTAATAAAAAGGATTTGCATCTTTGGTCCATAGGTATAAGCTGTGGCTGGAAAAATTGGCTGATATAAGCTTGCGGCAAAGTGCAGCATATGGATTTTGGAATATGAGCTTCAACACACTTTATCACTCCACGCAGGTCCAACTCTTTTTTTTTTCTTTTCTTGAGAAAAAAAAATTTTACTGTTATCAAAATGTTTCACTCAATGTTTCAAACTGAATTAGCTTATATATTTTGCATTTTAAATAGCTATTTCATGAAAGTAATTTATCATTGATCTGATGTTGTAGGTGCTGATCAAGCATTTGATTGGCACATTCTGGAATCCTTAATTTATTTGTCAACTTTCTTGCTGGTATCCTTTGACTTCATTGACAAATGTCAAAACTCTAAGTTTCGAGTTTTTTAAGTATATCATTAAGGTTAGATGATTTATTTTTTATCATTCCAAGCATGAGAAATGAATTATTTGTTTGAAATGTAGGCTTAGGTAATTCCTCTTTGGTCTTGTTTGCATTTTGGAAATTTTTATTTTCTTATATTGGCATATTGTATCTTTGTAGATCATTGTTGTGCTAGTAGGAGGAATGTCTATTCTGGCTGGTCATATTACAGCGGAGAAACTGACAAAGTTCATATTGTATAGCGAAACGCTGATATATGCTACATGGTGGGTTGGGGATAATTTATCATCTCTGATGCAGTCAGTTGGGGCAAGTGAAAAGGTCTTCCAATTGATGGATCTCTTGCCAAGTGACCAATTCACATCGAAAGGTGAGCAGCATGCTAACTTTAACAGTTCTCTCAGATGATTAGATTCTTTTCATTCTTTCTTGATTTTGATTTATGGATTAATGAATGTTTTTAGAAATTGCAACATAAAATGCATTTACATGCTCATTTCCTCTTGGGTTCTGGATGGTTTTACAAATTGTGGAAAAAAAATTGGAAGACCTTGCATCCTCCTGTTCATTCTCAACGAATGCCTGCTGATATTTTATGATGCTTTTTGAGTTTTTCCAATTAAACACTTTGGGTTTGCTACTTGAACCTTAGTCAAAAACTGAATTGGTTAAATAACTCTCACCAATGTAGCCTTGTAGATTGTTCAAGAAAAAAATGCACCGAGGACATTTCCTTCGTTCTTCTTATTCTTTTTTCTTGTTCTAACAATTTGTTTAAGCTAGGCATGGTCAGTTCATTAAGTTTCTAAAATATTGAATCTGAACTGGCCTTTAAACAGTCGGTTTTGGCGTGGTTCCGATGAACCAACGGTTATGGCTCTAGCAATATGCGTAGTGTTTTTCGGAAAAAAAAAAAAAAATGTTAGAGTTGGTTCCAGAGTTACGTCTTTTTTCCCAAAAAAAAAATTTATGTGAATTTTAAAAAATATCAGTAAATTTTATTTTAAATAACATTTAGAATGCTTAGAGTCATATAAAAGAAATAAAGTTTATTAATTTTACAAATAAATACAAAATAATCAAATAAATTATAATTTTATTTTGTCTAAATGTTATTAATTAAATAAATTGTTAGAAAAATTGAAAAATATTTCAAACAATGTAATTTTGGACTTAGTAAAAAAAATGTTGTTAAACTCCTCTTTGTGAATTGGATCATGTAGTAACATATTTATTTAGACTCTTAGAGGTGTGCAGAATAGTTTAATTGATTATAAATTTTTAAAAATAAAAATAAAATTTTCTGGTTCAAATCGGACTGAACTGTTGGTTCCGGGCCAGTTCAGATTCATTTTGTAACATTAATATGAACCTTAACCGGCTCGTAAATTGCTGGTCCTGATTGAAAATTTTGAACCAATGGTTTCAGTCTGATTCAGGTTCATGTACAATACAGTTTGGTTCCAGTTCAAACCTTACCGGTGGCCATGCCTAGTGTAAGCAAGTATGTAATGTTAATATAAGTATAAAGATAAGTTTGGCTTCTATAGGATGCACTCAGGAACCGACTTTTCTGCATGTCTTCTTCTTTACTTGTGACTTCCTTGTGATACTAGTTTTATTGTTTGGATATGTATGTTATTGTATTATAGGATTGAAGTTGCAGAGACTGATGGGAAATATAGAGTTTGTAAATTTATCTTTTCATTATCCAGCAAGGGCAGAGGTATGATTCTTATCTTCAGCATCTGGCAACTAATATTTTACTCCTTTTCTGTTTCCTAATGTACTCCCTTACGCTACCTTTGGATGAGGTAGAGATATTGATAGACCCGTAAATGTCAACTTGCCTGCAAAAATATTTTAATGGCCCTTATTGTAGTGAACGATCTATTTAAGTGATAGAGAACTTTTTGGAGAATATGATATGTAGCAGTTCTAGCTTTCTTTTCGGTTCCTGTCAGAATGTCACGATTGCTTGGTTACTTATTCCATGGAATTTTTTAGTAATGCTGCATTATATTTTAATCTGTAACTAACCTGCACTGAGATCTCTTGGACAGGTTCCTGTTCTGCAACATGTAAAAATTTCTGTGCTTCCGGGTGAAGTCGTTGCAGTTGTAAGTGTATTAAGTATTAGTTGGCACCACCTCTTGCTTCTACACGAATGTTGGAAATTGTTTTTCTTTAATTTGTCAGGTTGGTCTCAGTGGTAGTGGGAAAAGCACATTGGTGAATCTATTGCTTCGTCTGTATGAGCCAACAAATGGTCAGGTAAAAATGTCTGAGATGGATGGACTTTTGTGCTGTATAATTGCGTATTTAAATTACACGGAAGTGTTTAGGTGAGGTTCTCTAGGCTTTTCTTGGTCTGTGCTATGCATCTCTTTATGGTTGCTTAATGCTAACGGATGAATATTAGCATCTGCTATTATTTATTCACTATCAGCTTTCTAAGAAGGCAGCGGTTAAATTTAACATCAACCACTTCATTTAATTATAATAGAAAATACATTCTGGAAGGACCTGTACCCCTTCCCTTTTCCATGTAAGAGTCAGGGTTTTAAATGAAATTTGTTATGTTATCTTTCTATTTGTAGTTTTTGCATCATTTGAAAACAGAGTGCCTAGTTATTAAAACTTTTATTCCCTGTCTCATATTAAATTATTCAATTTATTGACATTCTGCAATTGGGAAAGTGATTTAATTCTAATTTTAATTGTCGACTAATGCTTCCTCCTGGAGAATGTCAGATGGATACCATATTGTTTGAATTTTTCTAAGCATATGTTGCTTTAATTGCAGATTTTAATCGATGGCTTCTCTCTTAAAGAGTTGGACATAAAGTGGTTCAGGGAAAGAATTGGATATGTGGGACAGGTCCATTTACTTCTAGCATTAATGCATTTCTGCAAATTGAACAGATTTCCTTCTTGAATAATAATAATAATAATATAATGAGCCAAAAATTTTTTTTAATAATTTTTTTAACAGGAACCAAAACTTTTCCGTATGGATATCAGTTCAAATATTAGATATGGTTGTCCTCGAGATATAGACCAGAAAGATGTTGAATGGGCTGCCAAGCAGGCATATGCTCATGATTTCATCTTGTCTCTGCCCAATGGTTATGAAACACTTGTTGATGATGATTTGCTCAGTGGTGGTCAGAAGCAGCGAATTGCCATTGCTCGGGCTATTCTTAGGGATCCATCAATTTTGATCCTTGATGAAGCTACTAGTGCTCTTGATGCAGAGAGTGAACACAATATTAAGGTATCTACATTTAGGCTGTTGGCAAATACTTACAACCTCCCATTACTGCTTTTACTGCAAGGATAAAAAGAAAATAAAGAAGTAAAGGAATTTGGAAACTTGAGTTGCTTTCTCTAATGTGTCATTTGCCACCATGTCTAGGGTGTTCTTAGTGCTGTTAGAAGTGACTTGACGACAAAGAGAACTGTCATAGTAATTGCACACAGGTAGACTTTAACTGACCTCCTTCAAGTGTCCTTTATATGAGTTGGTGTTTATTGGTTCACTTTTTGCAGACTTTCCACAATACAAGCTGCTGACAGGATAGTGGTGATGAATGGTGGTAAAGTTGTTGAGGTTGGTACTTTGTCAATTTCGTTGGAACTCTTTCATGTTATGCTATCCTTTTAATGT
This sequence comes from Jatropha curcas, assembly GCF_041381405.1. Lineage (NCBI taxonomy): Eukaryota > Viridiplantae > Streptophyta > Magnoliopsida > Malpighiales > Euphorbiaceae > Jatropha > Jatropha curcas. Next base: position 1,639,818 of record NC_143153.1, on the reverse strand, counting down.
TTTCTGCATACCAAATCTTTGATGTTAATACCGTCCTATCTTGTGCACTTGAACAAAATCTTGTTTTCTCCATACAAATTAATAACAAAGTACTGCTTAAAAAGACATCGCTTGGTAAAAGAGTCTTAAAGGCTATTATTCTTATGGGAAGAAAGAGCATGGGTGTTTAACCCATAATCCTAGCTGCAGTCACCTTCAGGTATAACTGACTAGCCAATCCTGGTTGGTTACTTCAGTTCCATGTTTAGAGTTATCTGTCTTGTTTCATCCTACTGGTGTAATTGGACCACCTTGATGTTTTGAAAATGCTGTTGAACATAGGCAACTTGGAATCATATTCTGAATTGGCTATATGCATAATTTTGCTTTTTCCACCATGCAGATGGGCAGTCACCGGGAGCTTCTTCATCAAGATGGCCTCTATGCGCAATTGACTAGAAGACAGGCCGATGCTGTTGCTTGATTATTTCCTACTATCACGTGTAGGATTTCCAGTAATGCATTTAATTCATTTCTTCAAACACAGAGGCTCGAGGAACCTTCACCGCTGACTCATTTTTTCTTTATATTCCATCCAATTTGAAATGTCTTGTAATGAGAAAGCTAACACAAAGGAACTGCTCAGAAAACAGAATGAAGAACTCTTAAGAAGGTTGTATATTATAGTGTTACAGAATGAAATGCAGCCACATGGTACACAAACTCTGTGATAGGTTTAATTTACATCCTTTGATAGTAAATGTATCGATCTGTTTATCGCAATTGGAACTTGAAAAATGTAAAAGCTTGATTCTTGATAAGGACAGCGCTATAGAAGTACGAGTTATTACTGTTGATGTATGGATGGACTGATTGGGATCTGATTTCATCACACACAAGTTTGCCTCTGAAGCCGTATGAACCTCGTTAAAATTTGTAATATATTTTGTAATATATTTTGGGGGAGGAGATCATAAAATGTTATGAAATGCTAATTAAACATTTAATAGCTATTACGATGGTTAATATCTATTAAAACATTTAACTTTGCCGAATATATCTTATATATTGGATTTCAATTTACGAAAATTTATGTCCATTAAAACATTTAATTTTGCCAAATATACTATACATTTAGGATTTTAATTTATCACTTCATTGATGCATTTCTCTGGATGATTATTTTTGATTTATTGTATAATCCACCATCACTTATTACAAGAGATTATTATAATTTTATTATTTTTATGTACTTTTTCAAAATTTAACCATAAATTTTGGAAGTATGAAACTTTTATAATCTTATAAATTAGAAGTTGAAAATTTTCTAATTATAACTAAACGATAGAAAATGAAATAAGAAAAATTCTTCAGCAATTTGTTTTCCACAAAAGTTTATTCTAATTTTGATTAACCGTCCATGAAGTTATGCACGACCGATGAGTGATAGCCATATTCAAGTGCATCCGGTGCGATAGGCCTTAGTGAGACTGCTATGCATCCTTTGTTTCGTGAATCGTGTTAACAGAATCCCCCCTCTTTCAAAGGCCCAAACCCTTCGTAGTAGTCGTAAAATCAAAACCCACACAACCTACACAGGCGAATATGGATGCTTACCAACAGCATCATAGGTACATGAGACCACCGCAACAGCAACCGCAACAGCCACCGCCACCGCCACCTATGCCACCTTCGGCTGCGGATCCCCACCATTATCTCCACCATCAACCTAGACCCCCGTTTCCTCCACAAGGCACGTGGTACTCCAACCAATTCCAGTACCACCCACCACCACCACCTCCACCTGCAACATCTTCTCACTCTCCATCTCCTTCACCTTCTCAACAGTGGGCCGTGTCCCCGCACTCTGACCATATCGCTCCACCCCCTCCTCCTTCCTCTGCTTATCCTCCTCCTCCTCCTCCACCCCCGTACACCTATCCATCTCACCTCCCACCTCAAAACCACCAGTTCCCTCCTCCTCGCCCTCATTTACCTGGTCCTCCTCATTCTCAGATTCCCCAACCTTACGCTCAGGTTAATCAAGTAATTTCAATTATCTATATCTCCATTTTTTGGTTCTAATTTCTTTGATAGATTGGTTTATCGTTGTAGCTGATGTGGATTTCGTTAGAATGTTAGCTTTACTTTCTGATTCCGATGCTGAAGGATTGATTGGTTTACTATGTGGAGTTAGGGTTACATGCACGCTCTGCATGTATTTGCTATTTATTTTTCAGTATTTCTCTAGATTTTTACTGTTGATCAGTCGCTTATTTATTTAATCTTTCTCAGGAATGGGGAAATCAAAACTGGGGGCAACAGCAAAGTTGGGATTATCAAGGTCTGTTGTTTTACCCATGTTCATTTTATGCTTGAAGTGAGTTTGTTTCATGACGTTAATGACAAATGTTAGCTGGATATGCAATCTTTTCATCTTGGTTTCTGTTGAATGAATGAGTTTGCGCCTTCTTATTTTTCATCTATTTGAGAGTGTACTTGTTTACTCAAGGGAGAGGTGTTCTAGTTTTTTAACTATAGAGATAGTAATGGTCAATTTGTAATTCAATGAGAAGCTGGTGAAAGCTTCACTCTAATATAGAATTGGAAGGAGAAAGTAGTCACATTCGGCTTTTCGAAATCTAATTTATAGCATATACATGACATCATTACAGTGTTAATTTAAAATCAAATTCTTAACACCTGCTTCTTTAATTTACGTTCAGAAACGGCTCTGTGAGTTTCCTGTTGGATTGAAGGTAAAGCATTACCTTAAATGGCTCTCATAGTAGAATTGTCCATCACATTGAGTGATCTAACCTGTAATCTGGGAACTAATTTCTACTTTTAGGTCTTCTGCTTTAGTGATCATTTCCCCTTCTTTTATGCATGTTTCTTCCAGCAGAATTTCCTGGGGTTTATTTTAATTCTAAGTGCTATTGGTTGAACTTTTTGTGATGATATGTTGCAATGGCAGCCCATAACAATGTGGAGGACTGGGCTGCTAGAGCCAGAGCGTGGGCAGCACAAAAAGCAGCCATGGAGGATCACCATTCTCAGTCTCAATTTACGCAGGCTGGCAGAACAGAAGAACAAAGTCGGTTTCATGACCAGTACCCTCAAGCTGCTGATTCTCATTATCAAGATATTCAGCAACAACCATTCCATTCATCAGGCTATCAACAGTATCAAGTTTCAGCAGCACCTGTTCACCAGCCATCAATAGCTTATTCACTAGAGAATGCCTCTTTCAATCATGGACAATCTTCTAATGCTTCTACTGAAGGGGGTATGTCTTACATTCTTGGAGGTGGAACTTCAGCTGGAGCACCAACTACAAGTCCATCTGTTCTTCAGCAGGAGGTACCTTCTAGTTATTCTTCTGTTACAGGTAATAATTCATTTAGCATATCGTACTTGCATGTATTTGAGAACTACTCCTATGTGGAGCACTGTTCTTAATAGGTTCTGCCTTTTCAATTATGCTGGTTCTTATCAATTCGACCTAATAGAGACACAATGCAGATGGAACATATGATATATCCTTTGCAGACCTAAGTGATCTGTATGTAGACTGGAATTTGACTGAGTGAGAAACCTTGTGTTGTTTTTATCCTCGAGGTGGTAGTATTTGGTTTATTTCCTTGTTGTAAGGCTTGTTTCAATTATGTCTTTTTCATTTAAATTAGCTGATTGTTGGCACAACTTGTAATTTTTTCCATGTTGTTCCACAATATATATATATATATATATATATATATATATGCAAGTTAGGCTCTAAATTTGTTTTGCAATATTTTTGGACCCCATCAGCTTGTACTTATACGTCCATGTGAATAACTAAACTACTCTATTGACCAAAGAGGTGGAAAGTAGTATGATTGAGATTTTCCTTTTTATGGGTATATGTGAATGTAGTTCCTTTTATTGGATGCAAGCAAGTAGAATTGGTGTTAAAAAAGAATGATTAGTAGAAAATGCTATTCCACTTTATTAATCCTTTTGTACATAAATGAAAAAGACCAAAACACCTGTTTCTGTAAAATTTTCCGAAAATAAATTTTTGCTGTTTCCAGAATCATATATAAAATATTCAATGCTTCAAGTTCAGATGGTCTTTAGGATTCATACAGAAAACTGATTATTATATGACAAGATGAGCTTCCTTTAGCCCTAAGGTTTTATTTCATTTTTCATTATTAGATTAGCTGTTTGACTGCCTTCTACATGGCAGGTAAAGAAGAGACCATAGATCAAAAGGATCAGGTGTACAAATCTTCGCCTTTGCTCATATCCTCAACTCCAGAAGGACACCATCGTATGCAACCATCATTGCCTGCTGTTGGTGGATCTGTTATGACTGAACAGTCATTTGCATATGGCAATCCAGGAGCTGACCACGCTGTCGACCCTAGCAATCAGCCATTAGAATTTGCACCCAGTTTTATCCGTAATCATGACCCACATATGCAATCCAGTTATGCTGCTCATCATGATTCAGCAGGAAATGTAAGAGGCCTTGGCCCCGTCACCCCATTATCTTCGGTTAACTCTTGGAATCCTGCTGTTGCAGCTGGTGCTGTTTATTCGTCAATCCCTCCAGGTGTGCCATCAGTGCCTCAGGTATTGATTACAGTTCTGTAGAATGTCCTTCAATTTGATAGATTTTGCATTGCTATTCTAATATTTCTATTTTTTCAGCATGATTCTTCTGTAGCCATACCTTCTCCTGTTCCTGGACATGCTGCGCCACCATTTGGAAGCTTCCCTGGATCAAGTTTTCAGCCAACAATTCCATCTGCTGCATTGCCTTATGGTCTTGGTCCAGGAACTTCAATTCATCCTACAACTGGCTTTCCAGGTGATGCTTATGGTGTTTCTAATGTTTCTGAGCGGCCTAAAAAGGTAGGTACTATCTGTAGACTGGTTTTGTTGTTATTGAAAATGATAGTTATTAAGTAGCTGCATCCAAAATTCCCAGGTTTCTGTTCCCAATTGGCTAAAAGAAGAAATAATAAAGAGTGCGTCTGTTATCACGAGGTCATCTTTAGAACACCCAAAAGAGGAAACAAAGTCCATTGAGGATGAAGGTGTTGATAAACCTTTTGGGAAGGGTGACCAAGCAGATAGCAAAAGTATTGATTCTTTTAGGTCGACTGAAGAAGAGGATGAAGATGAGGTTCTTGTGTTACTCTAAAGATTGTTTATCAGCTTTCAATTTATTTTGCTGATCAATTTTCCAAAAAGTGAAAGTCCTTCTAACTCTCCAAGATTTTTAAAAATAAATTTCATTGAATTTGTCATCTTATCCTTTGTTTTTCACTGAATTTTGAGAAGCAATCATCCCCTCCTAATTTTATCCTTTCTGTTCTGTTTCTGCAGGACGATGAGGAAACTGCAAGAACTGCAGCTATTAATCAAGAAATAAAACGTGTTCTTACCGAAGTTCTTTTAAAGGTTGGCTGTTTAAAGTCTAATGGTCTTCTAGTTTCTTTTATTTTCTTTTCTTATGGTAGCTGAAACTTACTTTTCTTAGGTTACTGATGAGCTTTTTGATGAAATTGCAACGGAAGTTCTTAATGAAGATGATCTTCCTATTGGAGGTGATTGTTCAAAAGTCAATGATCTCTGGTTTTCTTCTTTTCTTATTCTTTTTCTTTTTTTTGAATGTATTTGTTGGCCAGCTCCTGAAGTTCACTAAGTTCTTTCTGTTATTTTGAGGTTCTCATCTACAGTACTAGATTTTGGTTTTTCAGGTGAGCAGAATACTTTCTCCTCAAATCATAAGGTATCTCCATCTCCTCCAGAAATCCCAACTCCTAAGGCATCTGCAAAGGTTCTAGTTCCAGTTAAAGCCAGAGAGTCTGATACTGAAGATGTCAGTGAAAAATCCAGTTCTGGGGCCCCTGGAAATGTGTTGGGTCTTGCTAACTATGCATCTGACGATGAAGATGATGATGATGAAATCAAGAGTTCCAGCATGTTAAGTTTTAGGAAAAATGATGCACTTCAGCAATCTAGCATTCCAAAGTTTTCAGAAGACATGCATGACCCAGCTGAAAATGGCAATGTACCGATAGAACAAGGAATGAACATTACAGGACAGACAAATTTGGAGAGGAAAACCAGTTCAATTGAGTCCAAAAATGCTGCTAGTAGTGGGTTTAGGGAAACCAAGTTACTTTCTGGAGCTAGGGATGTTGAAATTGGTCCTGGTAGTGAAAAAGCAGTACATATGAATAATGATTCTGGTTTGAAAGCTACTCATGGAGAAAAGGTTACGGATGTTCAGATTAGGGAAAACAGGATGACATTAAATGAAGATCACCGACATGAAAGTAAAAAGAGTTATTCTGGAAAGGACATTGAAGAGGCAGAGCATGGGAGTAAGCCAGGTGAGAAAGCTGACAGTAACCGTAAGAAACAGGATGAGAGAAACCTAAGAAAGGAAAATACAGATGATCAAAATGGCTCAAAAGAAAGAATGAAAGAGCAAGGTGATAAGGCTGCAGAAAAAGGAAAAGAACCTGAATCAAGAAAAAGATCAACCCGTCTTGATGTCAAGGAGGATAGGAAAGGGGGAGACAAAATTCATAGATCAAGTACTAAAGAAGATAACAACAGAAAAAGAGGACGAGCAAAAGATAAGGAGGAAGATGGAGCAAGACATAAGCGTACTAGTGAGTCGAGCAGGCATAAGAGAAGGCGCTCCTCTTCAACTAGCAGTAGGGGCAGGAACAGCAAGGACAACGATTCAGTTGATGAAGCATCGGATGATTCTAAGAGGTTTGCCCTCAAATCTCATACATTTCTTAACTGTATCCAAATATTTTATGTATATTCTCATTCTGTTTTCTGTTCTGCAGAAAACAACATTCAAGAAAGCGGAACTTATCACCATCACCTGTCAGGTCTAGAAGAAGGTACCCACTTATAGTATTTCTCTTCACTTATTTAAGTTCCATGATTTTTATTTGCCTCTGCAGATTTTATTGTGAAATTCTAATGGGATGTTAGGAAGAATTCTGGTGAAAACAAATATATTGTTCAATATTTAGGTAATTTTTTGAAAAAGCTACTGGTTGGCATTCTTCAGAGCAGTAGTGGACAATTAGGTTCATGTAGATGTCATCTTAATCTGCAAATTACTTATTAAGGCTGCCAACTGGTTGGCCTTCTTCAAGAACTGTAGCGAACAACTAGGTTCACAGACTTGGGTGAGATATCTAATGAATTTTGAAATCCCAGTTAACTTTTGTGTTACAACCTAAATATATTATTGCAGGTACTTTTACTATTCATTGGTTTATTCTAATCCCGTAGAATTGTTTGTGCTTCAGTGGGTGGTTATTCTGGACCTGATATATGGATGTTTGGGCATATGTTTTTGTTTGGTTAATACTATGAAATGATTAAAGAGTTTCTTATTTCAATACTGATAGAAAGCTTGAGTTAATTTTCTTGCTACATGTTTGTCTGTTTCCCATAATGCATAGCATCAAAGGAAGAAAACAAATTTTGGTGTCGTGAATATGAAATTAGGAGCCTGATGAAAAGTTGATGAATACCTTCTGTATATATTTGGATGACAGGGTGGACTTCAGCCTCTTTGACTTGACACTTATTGTAAATACATTATGTTGACTACTGATGCATGTTACATGAGTCAACATTTGGAGCAATTGTGTAGTGTTACATAACAATGCAAACAAGAATGCATGGTAGTTTGTTTCCCATGTGTACTTCATTTATGTCTTGTGGGATTTTATTTCAAGACCGGGTAGCTCTCTGTATTTGCAAGATACACAACCTGCTTTTAGTATATCATAAAATTCCTTCTTTTTTATCAACATATACTTGCACATCATTTGCAGCCGAATTCTTTTCCCTCATGCAGTTTCTTTTGGCTCTTTGTAGGCTAACCTTCTGTGTATCTAACATTTGAACAAAATTTTAGTGTCAGATCTTGAACTGGTTTAATCTGCAACCAGTGGGAGTTCATCCACTTTTTCGCCTTCTGGTCCAACATCTTCATTGGTTTAACCCCCTTGTACATTTATTTGTTATTTAATTTTAGCTTCAGATCTTGAACTGGTTTAATGTGCAACCAGTGGGGAGTTCGTTCACTCTTTCCTCTTCTAACAGCTTCATTGGTTTAATCCCCTTGTACATTTATTTGTTATACTGCTCTACATTTTTTCCTCAGCACGCCAATGTTAGTTTCCTGACATTTTTTCCCTTATTTTTTTCTATTGGAGGTAATATGATAGGCTGATTAGAAGTGAAGTAACTAGATTTTGATGGTCATGCTATGGTTAGCTAGTAGTAACACCACCAGTCCAAGATCTGGACTTAAAATCCTCCCTTGCCCAGCTACCAAAATGAAATGACAGCAATGGATGTACCGTTCTCACGTTCTTGATATTTCATGATCATCATGTTTGTTTCATGGGTTTATATAATGTGTTAATATAATATGAAGCGAGTAATTTTCACTCTTGATAGGGCTGAATTCAACAATGTGGCTTCTTGATGGTGTTTGATTATATAAATCCTGTTTGTATCCTATTACTAGCAGAAGTTGATGCTCAGGATAATTCTTATGACGTTTACCTCTTTTTGAGGCTAAGAATTTATCTCTTGAGTTCTGTATGTCACTCACCGAATAAGTATGATGGGTGTTTTCATTTCTAGACAAGTTTCGCGGTCACCTCATAGCAAGCATTCACAGCGCAGGCATTCTCCCTACTCTTCTCTTGAGTCTTCCAGGTATGTTGCTGTGCAGTCTGTAAGATTAAGATTGTATTAGTGTTTTTCAGAACAGCATGCTCAACAGGTGAAAGCATCAGGCTTCATAATTTGTTAGTTGAAATATCTTCAGTTTGCTGACTCTGCTAATTTCTTGCAGGGGAAGGAGGTCGAGGTCCAAATCACCTGTGAGGCGGCACAGATAATTTTAGTTGAGCATCTATTGGGATGGTTCAGGCAATGAAATACAAGTTGGAGGCTCTTGAAGATCTGCCGAGCTGTGAAATTAACCAATCAACCCTAAAGGCAGGGATAAGGACTAACGTACAAAATCGAAGCAATGGAGGAAGGCCTCTGGTATCGGGACTGCTCAGGAAGGTTTTATGGATCCTACAGAATATTGTTGATGAATATGCTTGGCCAGGTTTCTGCTGTCTTCAATGGGCAGGAATTTTAGTTTGTAACATGTAATTTCTTTAGTCGAACAGCCGGCAAGCAATATTGTTATCTGTTGTATAGTTTTGCCATTGCAAAGAGGGGAATTATGTTGTTTTAGGATTTAAGACAATTATTTTGTGTATCAAGAGCTAAATTGACAGTTCACAATGAATAGCTATTAGCTCTGCATCGGAGCCCAGAATACTGGTGATGGAGCTTTGGATTGAACGTCTGACAGGTAATCGATCCACACTGATTTGGAGCGAGCTGAGATGAGTTTGATTGTAGTGTTTGAACCGAGTTCTCAGCCTCTATTGAAAATCTAAGGTTCATTAAATGCCCGGACGTTTGTCCAAAACGTTGTACTCGTCTATTCTAGCCGATGACGCTGTTATCTCTATTTTCTGGTTCTCCCCTGTTATGAGATTGGAACTTGTAGGATTAATGACCAGAAAGCATCTTGCTTCCTTTTTCAAACACAGAAAAGTAGAAAAAGCATTTCCTGCAAATTTCAAAGGACGTGTTAAGTTATTACCGATGTGAGGGAAAGTGTTAGGTCTGATTACGGATGTGATGTGGGAAAATGTTAGGTAAAATTAGTTGTTTTAGTAGTTTTCAGCACTTTAAACATTAGTATAAGAACTCGTATTTTTGTTAACTCTAAAACATTAGTATACAAACTATGACATTGAACACTTCAAGTGAACTATGCCATTATCTCTATTTTACTATCATGAAATTCACTTTCCAATAAAATATATGCGTTTTATGTTTTGCAAAAAAAAAAAAAAAAAGGCTCTATTTATCTTATTTGGTTATATTTGAAATAAATATTATTCAATTTGATAGAATTCATAAATAAATATATAAATTTGTAAAAAAAATAAGTTTGAGTTGATTAATGTTAATTAATAAATTATATTTTTAATGATTACGATATCAAAAATTATGTTTTATTTTGCAAATAAAATAAGTTTTACATTCAAATGTACTTTATATAAAAAGTTAAATCTATTATTATAACTTGAATTTTTCGAGTAGATATAATATCAATTTAAGTTGATTTTCGTGGTATTAATATCGTAATTATGAGCTCAAATAGTGGCAGCACCCTAAAATACAATATAACACAACAATGAGACCCACTTATGAATTTAGATTAATTTAATTTAATTTTTAAACTCAGTCGATAGTGAAAACATAAACCAACAAATGTCAGAACTAAATTGATAATAAGATGCCAATCAGACGATGGTCTGGTTGGTTTTTCATTCAAATGAAAAGTGAAAAGTCTCGAATTTAAGTCTTCTTGACCACAGTTGTTTTCACCAATTTGGTGAGTTAAGGGGAGAGTTATCTTCTGTTACGTAGCTCATAGTGTTATTTTGACCATAAATTAAAAATAAAAAAATTGAGAATAAGATAGAAGGTCAGGCGTATATGATATTGAAGTTTCAAGATCCTGCCGTTTTTAAACCACGAAGGAAATGGTGCCAATTGGTGTGGACCAGAAAATAGAAACGTTGAATTTTGTAAATGTTGAAAACGAAAAGAAAAAAAAAAAAAAAAAAAAGAAAACAAATTGAGTCAACTCACCGTCGTCTAAAATAAAATAATTTTTAAACTGATAAAACGGCAACGTTTCCTCAAGACGCTGCTTGTATCTCCCACACCGGCGTAACCTCAGACCTCTAAGGAACTGGAATTTGACTGCGTAGTAGCTAGGAGGCAAAAGTTTCGTTATTCAAATCTGAGAAATGGCAAAGTATAATGGAAAGCTGACGTGTCTTTGACTTCACAATCTCACATCACATGGTCCCTAACTCCGTCATCTTCCTCCCCCCGTCTTGGTGCTGCTGAACTGCCTGCCTCCTGTATTGTAAGTTTGTTGTTTTTCCAATTCTTTTTCAGTTAAAGTTCCAGTTTTTGCTCTCTCTTTCACGCATTAAACTTTTTTTTCTCTCTATTTCCATTCTTGACATCACCAATGAAGGTCCTTTATCTTTTCTTGTCTCTCTCAATTCATCCTTTTTCTCTTCAGTAACTCTCTTCTGAATTCATATTTTTAACTTCTTTTTTTGAATTTTACAGGCAACTCGGGTGGGTCTCTGGTCCGTTTGGCTATATGGGCTTGTTCTTATTGCTTTCTCTTTGTACACTACTCAGATGTTACCTTCCTTTAACGATGATGAAATTCAAACGTCGATCGTCGATTTGGGCAATCCTAAAATTACAATCTTTTCAGCTCCTCTTCCTTTTTCTGGTTCAGCTAAGGATAGGCAGAGTCTTGCTATTCGTTCTTGGCTTGCATTATCTTCTCAAATCACTGTCATTCTTTTCACCCAAGATTCTTCTGCTGTTTCTTTTGCCTCTGCCTTTGGTTTACGGGTTTTAGTCGATTCCAGTATCGATTTCACGTAAGCAAATTATATTTCTTGCTTCTCGAATTCAATTTATTATTTTTTCATATGAATTATTTTCCAATTTACTAGTTGGGTGTTTACAGGTTTTTCGGTACCCCTTTCTTTCATTCAATGATTGAAAGATCACGGGAATTTGAAACAGACGTATCTGTTTCTGTCAACCCAGAGACTGTTCTTTTTCCTGATTTCATTTCCACCTTAAATCATGCTTATAAACTTGACCAAGATTGGCTTCTTGTGGCTTCAACGCGAAATGTTTCTCACTTCCCTTTTCAATTGGATGATTTTGGGAGACATTGGCTAAGAGAGGATGGTAAATGGATTAGACCTCAGGAGGTATGGAGGAATCTATTGTTTGAAACTGTCTTCTTGTTTCATAGAAATGGATTTTAAGTGTAGAATTCATTGTAAATGATATAATTGGGATTAGTTATGTTAAATTCGTTAAAACTAAAATTTATGGGATTGAAATGAACATTTCCTTTCACACCAAATATGATAAAGCACGGAATTTCAAATGAATTTCACAAAATTCATTTCTCCCAAACAAAGACTGCAAGTTGATTGACTATTTCTGGACAACAACATTAACACCATTTCTTAATTCTATCAGTTGCAGGAGATGCTGCTTGGTCAGAATTGGGAATGGAGTCATTCTGATGATAAAATGATTATGGCATGGAACAGCAAAAATGTACCTTTACATAATGGAGTACTACCTCCTTTTTTGTATGGAAAAGGGATTCATAATCACTGGGTCTTTAATGAGGCCGCATTATCTGAATTCCGGTTTGTATTTGATGCAAGTTGGGCTATGTCAAGTTTCTATCTGAATGATCATGGATCTCAGTCTAATAAGTCTGTGAAGGACTATGGTTTTTCACATATTTTAAACAGAAGCTGGGAAAATGTTGGGAATTCTCATCTTGGTGCAGCATATGGGTCATTATATTTCCATGAAATTAATTATTCTAGCTTATTAAAACTTGTGAAATGTGATGGGCAATATCTTTTTGTTGACATAACTGAAGACGTTGCCTATCCATTTAAGGACCAGGGACTGAGGAATAGAAGGGTTTTGCATTCCAGGACAAAAAAGAAAAATATTGCTTGTGTTCACAATATTAAATCACAAGAAAGAATGGTAGATTGCTCTTTGAGAGATCAGTTGAACTATTTGGCACCATTAGATTTTCCATTTTCCTTAGAGTCACTTCTTTCAGCAACTGCAGATAAGAATAAAACAATTGTGCTTGCTGTTGCTGGGTATAGTTACAAGGACATGCTAATGAGTTGGGTGTGCAGACTTCGCCACCTCCAAGTCACAAACTTCTTGGTTTGTGCGCTTGACCATGAAACTTATCAGTTCTCTGTCTTACAGGTACTTTTGGATTTATTGTTCTCCATTTCTTTTCCGGTCTCATTTTCTATCTTAGTTGCAAATAAGTTCTCGTTTATCATTTAGATGGACAATAACTACATGCATATATGTTTGTTTCCGATACATTTAGGTTTTCATAATTGGTAACCAACTTTATATTAGAGTACTTCCAAAAAATTGAAACTGCAAGCAATCGTATTGGAGATTTTCACATAGGCGAGAACTTGACCATATAGGATGATCATTGTATCATGTATCTCATGCATGGCCTTTTGTTTGGACTGTCTTGTATTTAAATCTAGACTAGAAACATTTGTATAATCAGTAGCAGTAAATACATTTGGCCCCTTGACTTTTTGCAGATTGTGCTGAAACTATATCTCGTTTTGGTTTCCCGACTTCTTTGCTTACAGTTGGCTGTTGCTTTATGTCTCCATTGAATATTTCTGTTTTCTGCTAGGGCCTACCTGTTTTCCATGATCCATCAGCTCCGAGTAACATTAGCTTTGATGATTGCCATTTTGGAACCAAATGCTTTCAGAGGGTGACCAAAGTGAAGTCCAGAATGGTTCTGCAGATATTGAAGCTAGGATACAATGTACTTCTGAGTGATGTGGATGTGTATTGGTTTGCAAATCCATTGCCAATGCTTTATTCTTTTGGTCCAGCAGTTCTCATGGCACAGTCTGATGAATACAATAAAACAGGTGTTAATCTAAGCATGAATTGTCTAATAACTACCTTTATTACAGTAGCTTAGAATGTGGACTGCATCTGCATTCAAGGATCAGAAGGAAAAAAAAAAAAAAAAAACAGTATATTAAATGAGCCGAATGTCTTGTTAAAAAGTTTGGTGCAACTTGTTCATGATTTCTTTCCCATAATCCTTTTTTGTGAGCGATAAAAGAAAGGCTATGCTGCCGGCTTTTTTCCTCTTGACTCCTCTATCAATGTGATTAGTTATCACTAATATTATATTTTCATTCTGGTTTTGTCTCTGCAGGACCTGTGAACTTGCCTAGGCGCTTGAACTCTGGCTTTTACTTTGCCCGTTCTGATGGTTCAACAATTGCTGCTATGGAGAAGGTGGTAAAGCACGCAGCAACTTCAGGCCTGTCTGAGCAGCCAAGTTTCTATGACACATTATGTGGGGAAGGTGGATCCAATCGCATTGGAGATGATAGATGCTTGGAACCTGAAACAAATCTGACAGTTCATTTCTTGAATAGAAACCTCTTTCCTAATGGTGCATACTTAGACTTGTGGCAGAAAAAAAATGTGGGAAAAGCCTGTAAAAAGAAGGGCTGTCTAATTCTTCATAACAATTGGATTAGTGGAAGGATGAAGAAGCTGGAGCGTCAGATTTTGTCAGGTTTATGGGAGTATGATAATAGCAAAAGAATGTGCTGCAGGGGTTGCTCAGTTCTACATTGACCTGGTTAGTGTTCAATTGATATTTTCTTGTCCTCTGTCCACAGCTAACTTTGATTTGTGAATGAGAATGGAGAAGATAAGAACTAATTCCCTCCATCTAAGTTACGAGCAAGGTCTTAAATTGTGGACATGGTAATAGTGTAGATGCATCAGTATCTCACGGCTGTAATGGTCACGATCAGTGCTATGTGAAATTATGGTATCGACTATGTCAATATGATTCAGCATTGCTGTTTGTTACTGTGCCTTGAATTTTGAAGCCACCCTCAAGCCCATGATTTCCGCCAACACATGTGCTTGCCATACAAAGTTGAATGCTTCACTTTGAAGAATAGCAAGTCAGTGTTATTTTTGCAAGATGAGCAAGTTTACCATCCTTCATTGTAAAGAACTTGAAGTTGGCCAAAACTGACTTTGGCACTGTATGAAATGTGGATGTAGCTCTTTGAGAGAAAATTTTGTTAGATTCATTTTCTTCTCCTAGTTTAGGACGGTAATTTTATTCCAATATTTAGCTATTGCCGTTACAATTTTAAGAGAGAAAATATTGTGATCGGGTGTACTTGGAATCAGGGTTGAGCAAGCCTCCACTTATTTTGTAATTCGCCCGTGGATGTAGGCGTAAGCCGAACCACGTAAATTTTCTCTCTTTTATTTTTATCTGCTATATTTTATTTAACCCAAATAAATATCGGTTCTGTTCTAATGCTCTTCTGTCTGTTCAGTTGGTACGTTATATAATTGCCAACTTAAAACCTTAGTTTAAATGTCCTAATTAAGCCTCAGTGTCCGTTTATGGGAAACGGTATCGAAGCATATACTGCCGAGGTAGCGCCATTGGCAAATTGACTTCAAATTTTTAAACCTGGTCAGTGTTCTGTTTGATATTTTCTTATTGGTACTTGGTAACTTTGATTTTTCCGTGAATGAGATGAATAGAAGGATTATTCCCTTCTTCTAGGTACTGTGTCCTAAGCCTTGGTTTTATCTTGGTCTTTGTGGAATAAAAAGACTGCCGGCTCTGCAGAACAATTGTGTACCCACCTTGCCAAGAGATAACGATATTCAAATACCTATAACTGAAAAAAAAGAAAAGAAAAGAAACTCCTTCCCTATTTGCTGTGGCTGTTCTTGTGCACTGTGATGAACACTTGAATCTGAAGCTTTTTTGATTGCCAGCTATGCTCAAGGCCTGTAGAGGGTGTTTAGGCAATAATCGAGGCTCTCACAAAGAATCCAGAAAGAAAAAAGAATTGGGCAGAGCTTCTTTATCATTGGACTTGCAGTTGCAATCAAAGGACATCTTTGTCCGGATAGTTCATGCTGGTGGGAGGGAGGAGTTGTATCAATATGCAGTTACTGCGTCTCACTTGATGGAAAAATATCCGGGAATGTGCGTTGCGCGGCCGGAAGTTTTCAGAGATGCTCAACAGTCCTTTTTATGGCCAGATGAGAATTTGTTGCCTGGAAATAAATATCTCATTATTCCATTTTCTACTGCTCGGAAATTGAGAAGAACACAAATGAAGAAGGCAAAATTCACAGGAAATGCTGAAGGTAAAGATGAGACGTCAGATGTAAATATCACTTGGGATGCCAGTAGAGATATTACAGATGAATCTATTTCTTCTGCAAAGGAATTTTACACCAAAAAAGGTAGATCGCCAAGAGACTCGAAACGTCCTGTGAGGAGGATTATTTGTTCAAGGAGGCCTTTTGTGCCCCCTTTACCGAGGGCAAAAATTATTCGCGGACCCGGATGGGAACCGAGTCTGACCTCTGTACAAGAAGTCTCACCATGACTATTTATCTACCTGATGACTTGCAGTACTGTGAATTCTGGTATGTGGCTCTTCCCAGAAGTGTTTTCTTTCTTGTTCTTTGTTCTGAGCAGTTCCCAAACAGAAATAGAAAATTCAGTGTTGTTTGGTTTCAAAAGAAAAGGGACACCACCACAATAAATTGAACAGCCTTTTGGTCATTGTGGAATCTGCTTGAATTATTTTCATTTGCAACTCTTTCATAATCTTATCTTTATATTGAATCTTGGATATTTCTTCCTATATGTTATTGTGAGTGAATTTTGAATTTTGGCTGTTAATGGAACCTACTTGCCCAAGACAATGCAGTTTTCTTGGTCACAGCTATACACAAGTTCTCATGTCACAAAAAAGTACAATTGAGAAGCAAAAATGGACTTCCAAACACATATACTAACAAAAAATTTAGTTTCATGTTCTTCGTTCCATATATATGGTGAATTCCACTCACAGAAAATCACCTTAGCATACAAAAAATGCAATCATTTCACAAACTCTTTTGATAAGAAAGATGAGTGATTTTGATTTAATCACACACATCCATCAACTTCATTTTAATCATGGTAAATGTACAGTCACAAGATGGAAGGCAAAAGCTTGGTCAGGATCCATGTATAGAGAACTGCAAAGGTAGCACCAGCTGGAATTGTCACGACCCAAGAAGCCACAATCTCTCTCACCGTTTCTGCTCTAACACTGTTTAGTCCCCTTGCAAACCCTACCCCCATGACTGCGCCCACCAATGTATGCGTTGCTGAAATAGGCAATCCCAGCTTTGAAGCAACTAGAACCACGGAAGCTGCAGCGAACTCAGCGGCAAAACCTCTAGTTGGTGTAAGTTCTGTTATCTTTTTTCCAATTGTTGCTATCACTCTATATCCCCACATGGTCAGTCCTGCTACTATACCAAATCCTCCCCATGCAAGAACATCAGTTGGAATAATAATCTCTGTTCCACTGGCACCGCCGTGAATAATAGACAGTGCAGCAGCCAAAGGACCTATTGCATTGGAGACATCATTTCCACCATGGGCAAATGACATGAAGCAGGCTGAGAGTACCTGCATATATCCGAAAACACCATAAACTATCTCCAACTGAGTACCCTTTGGTCCTGCAAAATCAGAGAGAAATCCAATATTTTTGCTTTGGATGTTACTCTCTTTTGGTTCAGGTTGTATTGAAGGAGCTTTCACAAGGAGGTGACCAAGCTGTTTGTTGATGATTCTGTTGAATAAGAATGCACCAGCAGCACCACAGGCTAAAGCTTGTACTAGAGCCATGGGAAAGGTCTTGCTCAGAGGAAGGGCTGCAAATGAGATGCCTGTTACGCCTGCAAAGACTGCAATTGGTGCTGCTGCAGCTGCAGCTTGTCCTGGATTTGGTGCACTGTACACAAACTGAAAATTTAAGGATTGTGAGAACTAGGAAACGCCTAATTGCTAACAGCTCAAAACATGGACGTTTCTAAGAGCAATTACGTTTGGTAGATGATAATGAGGATCAAGCATCAGATCCCTAAGCAAGTAAAAACGCATTTCTTCTGGAAGCTAAAGATGTTTGAGCACCTTCTTAGAAGTTTAAAGAATACAGGTTCAAGCTTCATTTAAAGATGGTTGAGCACTTTCTTAAAAGTTAAAAGAATACAGGGTCAAGCTTCATTTTACTCCCGTGAACTCAATTTTATGGAATTCAACATTATTAAACCAAATTCTACCATTTTTTATCAATGACTTCTATACTTTAAATCCAAAGGAAGGTTAAAGTTCCAAGTATAAAACAGTAAGAACATACCCTACGGATGAATTTATAGACAAGGAAAGACACCATTGCTCCCATGATCGGTGAGATCACCCATGATGAAGTGACCCTTGCCAGAGAACTCCAGAAGACGGCGCCAGGTCCTCCATAGACAAGACCAAATCCAACCATTGATCCTACTATACAGTGTGTGGTGGAGACAGGCAAACCATAATATGATGCAACCTGGATAACATATTAGGAAAATCAAGAATCAACTAAAAAGATAACTAAAGATCATAGCGCGTAAATTATAAATACTAGAGGAAACAACCTTATTCACTTTAGGACATGAAGACTAGCATAAAACACATTTAGTATTTTTATTTGCCCTCGAGAAAATGCACATGGAAATAGAGAATCAAATGGTCTTGTTGGATTCACAGTTGTTAAATATGTCATAAGGTCAAGCTATTTCTGAATTGAGCGACAGAGTATATCTCAGTTACATTTGCTCGATGTTATCACTTATTGTCTATGAAATGACAATCAAATTAATATTCTACCAAGTAAATAAATAAACATCTACTTGCAACCATATATATCTCGAAACCGAGCAATTGAAGTGACCAAGAAAATGAAAAGATAGAACTACATAAAAATTAGCAATTCAAGACTCATAAAAACAAAAATATGGAAAGGAAAAATACAAATAACTAAATAAGATATAATAGAATCAGGATATTAAAGAAAAAAAAGTACCTGCAACCAAGTACCAGCAGCTGCCAAACTGGAAAGCAATCCAGCAAAAAGCAAAGTATCCTTCCCCTGAAACACATTAGCCATAAGAATTCCCTTCTGCATTGTATTGGTCACGTGGGTACCCATCAAAAGTGCTCCTGAAAACTCCAAGACAGCTGCAGTAACCACTGCCTGCCTGAGAGTTAAAGCCCCAGAGCCCACAGAAGTCCCCATTGCATTAGCCACATCGTTAGCCCCAATATTCCAAGCCATATAAAACCCAGATAGCAGTGTTACATATGACAATATCTTAGTCTTAACACTTAAACCTTGTCCAAGAGATTTCATGAAAAAAGGAAGACTGAGCGCAGCAAATACTATAAATATAGAAATAGCAGAAGCTGTGCTTGAAGAAATGTTAAAAGCCTGAGCCATTCCCGGTAAGTTATCTTCTTCTTCATTTTTCACTGTTTTTTTATGGTTCTCAATCTTGGTTTCTTCTTTTTGCTCTTCTCCGCCTCCAGCTTCAGCAAAAGAGGATATACTAGCAAAAGGGTAGGCGAGTTTAGAATTCTTGAGTTTAAAAATGGGAAGAAAAGGCTTTTGAGGTAATTGTTGAGGCTTAAAAAGATGAATAGTCTCTTTAGGCCAACAATTTCTTGAAATATAGAAATGGGAATTTCGTGGAACTGTTTGTGGGCAAAGAGTGTTTCTTGAAGAAGAAAGACAGTAAGAGGAAGTCATGGTCTAGAAGAGAAAGTTAATGGACTGAAGAGAAAGAAAAATATGGATAAGGGATTATTCAGGTAGATTTTTAGCCATGGAAGCAAGTGGAAAAAAGAGAAGAAGAAGAAGAAGAGTGGAGAAGTGTGCATATCAGAATCTTTGGGGTGGGAAAGGAATGGGAGGGTGAGAGTGGATTTGGCTGCTTGCTTTGGTTGATTCAAATGAGTGGTTGTGCTTCTTCAAAGTATTTTCACTTTCTACCCACAACCACAAGTTTCCAAGTCAGAAATATTTTGAGAAAATAAAATTCAAAATTATCCAACTTACAACAGACCATTACCAGTAGCAGTGACCACCAAAACACACTTTCCTTTACATTCCTTATGGCCAACTGGGCATAGAATGTTAAGGGAATTTAGGCACACAATTGTTTCTTTTAGTCTCAATATAATTCTCAAAATTTTGGCACTTTTTTTTTGTTAATTAGACTTTGCCTCCCTAATATTGAATTTTGATAATTAATAGCTTTGATAACAAAAGAACAAGGACCATTCATCTTATGAGGTTTGTATTTTTATGAAGCTTATTGAAAATAACATTCAATTTGCCAACCGCCAACCATTCAAGCATGCTTACATATCACCTAAGTATAAAGTTCAGGTGAAAATTACTAAAAGTAAAGTCACATAAACTCCAAATTCATCTATAATCTTTGTAGGGCTCTTCCATTATTCCCTGTACATTTCAATCAAACAATGCATGGATGTGTTAATATGGATTTAGCTATCAACAGAGCAGAACGGAGATAAAGGACTCAAACACCGACTCCTAACTAGTTTGGGATTATGTACCAAAAAAAAAACAAAAAAAAAACAACTACTTATGCTGCTTTTGAATTCATAAACCGTTAAAAACTGATACACGGTGTTTTTGCTACTTTGAGTTGGGCGTGTAGGTAGCTTGGTTGTTGGCATTTGTATCAAATAACTGTGATTCTCCACGACAAAAAAAATAGTCGAGGGGAAGGAAAAGATTCCGTCCGATCAAATAACTCAAATCGTGAACCAGAAAGAAAACTACAAGAGTTAGACATTATATACCCAATCGGTCAATCCCATTGCTCCATGAAGAGCAACTCATTTGCAGTTGTGTGAATGTCCAAGGCGCTGTCGTTTGGTCGTTTCAGTCACTTTCAGCTAAAAGGTAACTGTAATTGGGACGTTGAACCAGCGGGGTGAAAGAGCTTAGGACAAGAATGAAGGACGTTTGTGGAATTTTTATTAATTTAGATAATTTGAGTTCTGAAGATTATGTGATTAATGAAACTGAACCGGGTTTTATTTTTCTTATTTCATTAAGATTGAAAGAGTTGGGCCTAAGACAGTCTTGGGTTTGAGCCCATTTTGAACATTAAATTCAAAAATTCAATATCTGGCCTTTGTGTCTTGAGGTGTATGTATTTCCAATCTCGTATCCAAAAGCCAGGGCCTTTTCGTTGTTGCAAATAAGGTATATGTCGACTTCCTATTTTAAAAAGAAAATGACTTGGATTTTTCAAAAGAGAAAAATATTTAAAAATATATTACAATCTTTTAAATATATATATATATATATATATATATTAATCTATTGATTACTAAGTAGTTGTCATTATCAATAATTGGATATTGTCAATCAATTATAAATTCATTATAACTTTCATTTTTAAATTCTTTATGCGAGTACATGCATTTGTTTTTATTTTATGCTTTCCATCTAATAAAAAAACATAGTCTAAATTTAAGGTTTTTAAATTCCAATCATTAAACAATAACAAATAAAATAAGAATCATTAGCTACTACAAACAATTAAATCAAAAAATATTCTAAAAAAAAAAAAATGAACCACTCCTATGCAAACGACTTGAAGCAATTTTATATTTCAACTCTTTCTATGTAAGTAATTTACATCTTATTAGCCTATTTGCTTTCTTAATATTAACTGGGGTACGAAAGATACCAATCATATAAATAATAAGTTTTGAATTAATAGAAATTGATTATATATACGGATAAACTTTACTTTGTATAGTGAGGAGTTTCAAATTTTAAAAATGAAATCACGAGAAAATATAAATCAAATAACTCGAAGAGAAGAGAATAAGTCATATGAAGAAAATGAAGAATTAACAATTAAACACATTTGTTGGGAATAATTTGTATATTTTCTCCATAATATTTTTCAAGTTCACAAAATATTGAAGAATCAAAAGTACCCTTAACAAGAAGGTTTCAACTTTCAACTTTCAACATCAATCGGTTATTCAACTGCAATTCGACAATTTCAAAGCGCCAAGCAATTCAGCAACTCCCATGCTCGTGTCGTGCTTCTAACTTGTGGACCATTTCCATTTTACCAACCTTCAACCAAGTATATTTGAACCCAAGGTGTGACTTTGTCTCTGGTCCATCCTTCTTGCCCCCATTTCCACATGGGAGACTATGACTGTGTCAAGCCCATTGTTATCCCATACCTTGGAGCCAATCAAATTTTGCCACGTCAATGAAAATTTTCAGTTTTTTAAATACCAATCTGGGTTTTTGATTTCCACTGGTCTCCTGTATGATTCAACTAAGCAACAAGCTTTTCTTGGCATAGAAATATCAGTTCTTTCTTTGAACAATGCATTAATTGGCGAGACTTATCACAATATGGAGACTTGTTTGTCGTTTTCTATTAGTTGCTATTTCGTATTTTATTTTTTATTTGACAGCTTCTATACTTGATATTTAGGTTATGGTAGCCAGCAATTAATATCTCCATCGTAATCACATCATTTGCTATTTTTCATAAATCCAATAATCAAACGATTTCATGGTAAGTTATGAACCTCACTGATAACAGTTACCTCATTTCATTCTCAAAACATCAAATGACATCATTTGCCAGTAAGAAATCTTAATCGGACGTGATGGGAGCTCCAGCATCAACCAGGCGGCTCCTACAAGAGACATGTGAAATGTACCTGACAAGATTGGATATATACTCTAAAAAGACTTACCTACATTTGACGTATGATTTTCGTATATGGACAAAATCAATTCAGAAAAATATTTTTTTTCTCAGACAAGGAGATTTCTAATCGCTCAATAGGAAATATATATACATGTATAAAACAGTAACAATTTTTTCTTTAAAAGAAATTCTTTAACATATATTAGATGTAAGTAAGCCTTATCATGTTCAATATAAATTAAGAGACGGTTAAGTTTAGATTAAATTTTATTAAAAAGAATAATAATCTTTAGAAAAAACATTTGCAATATTGGGTTTTATTTTCAAATTACATGATCTAAAATTTGTTGCGTTTAGGTCGAATTCAGCCATGTAAAATCAACATCCCTAAAGGAGCACTTGAAGAAACTATAACCATTGGAGCCAAAGGTGTCCAGACATAAATTTTACTTTTTGTAATAATCTCATATATTCTTATAATAAAAATAATTATTTTTAAGATTTTAAATTTTTATATCTAACGTATGATTTGATATGTTATCAATATAATTTTTGAAATAATAATTACATTTTTAACTTTTACTCAAGGTCCCAGTTGCCGTCCTTCCCAAGTTGGGCATCACCTCAGATTCCCAAAATAAATAGGCAAAAGAAAACATATAGTATTATGAAATATGAAGATAACTTGGCCTTTGTGTTGACACGTATGGCTTCGCACGCTTTTGAAAATCCTATAAAACGACAGCCGACCCTCTGCCTCTTTAGCTTGCCAGTTTGGTTGGTCGCACAATGAGGGTTCCTAATCCCTATTGACAAGTGGGGATGGTTGGCTCCATGCAATTCGGAAAAGGATTCTATGGCCAGGGTTTTAAACCGGACATTTATAATCTCCACAGTATAATTTTTTTTTTTTGGTTACAAAGAAGGAGCAAAGAGAGAATATAAATTATTAATTTTAAAATTAAAATATATTAATAAGAATTATGAATACAATACATCCTTATTCCTAAATTATGTCCTAATTAACATTTCTATCCCTTTGTTTTTTAAGAAATTATTATAATTTCTTCGATGTTTGCTTAAACTTGCTATTAATTGGATTATTTTGTCCAAAATAAAATAAAATTATTCATCCAAAAAATAGCATATTTCATCTAAAAAATGTGAGCGACTCAATGAGTAAAACATTGATTTTTCTATGAAAAAACGCGATTGTGAGTTTAAGCAAAAGTCAGAGATGCATCGTAACTTCTCAAAAACAGAGGGACAAAAGTATTAATATAGATAATTTGGCTCAATTTAACCTTGAACTTTGTCTGATTTTCTTTATAACCCACTGAATTATGGATTTCAATTATGACCCTACATTTTACATTTTAGTAATAACTATGTGTCTCACCAAAATGAAATGATTTTGTGAAGGGCTTAATCATGACCATGCATTTTAACATTTCATTATTGCTATAATTATTACTAAAATGTGAAAGTGTATGATCATGTAAGTTCTCCGCAAAGTTCAAACACCCACAGAAATAATCGTCGAAAGTATATAGTCAAATTTATACATTAAGTCAATACAATTTATAATCCAAGTGTAGTATGAGTTTTAAATTCTTCTTTTGTATAAATTATAATTTTATTTCCATCAGATTAGATATAATAAATAATAAAAAAATTTTAATAATTTTTTATATCCTCAACAATTACATTCCTACATCAACGCACTACAACACAACGTCTTCAAGTGATCAATGATGAAAAATACTAACAGATCATCTTCCCTAACACTATTTATAGATTAATTTTTAATGCATAACAAGAAGTTAAGAAGCTTCAAGAAAATACATACTCATTGTCTTGGTATATATAGTGTAACTATTTACCTGTTTCAGAAGTTGAAAACACCAATAGAGATACTGAGCTAGCAACTATTTCTGGCACCAGGCATCTTTGGCTGGCTGGTGCCAATATAACATTTTGGGACCTACAAAATAAACACTAGAATTTGCAAGAATATATAAAATTTCCATAAATGTACATATTGTGACTGAACCAAGCAAAGTGCAAGATGCTCTCATCAAAAGGATAAGGAGATAAAGCTTTTGGATATGCTCAGCTCCTTGTGAAATTTTAAAAAATACAGAGAATTTTAGGATAATCTATGAACAAAAATTAGTAGGTCCCTTCTGCCATGTTCAAAGCTTCTTTCCTCTATCTCTTGGATTATTATTGCATGACATAATCACATAAAATGACAAAGTTCTAGTGGAAGCTTAGCTCAGAATTGGTTTGCCTAAATCTCTAGAATTTATCCTTAAAAGGCAGCCAAACTTCGAGATAATTTAATTTTATGTCCGAAACGAATTCCCTTGATGACTCCTAATGACACGTTTGCTATTTTGTCTAATTGCAGTTTAATACTTGTCATTAGTGATAACCATATGATTAAGCATAGTTGGAACTTTGGAAAGTGCATTTGTTCCTCATTTAAAAGAATATTAATTGATTTTAAGATGGTAAGTAAAACTAACTCATAGTGCTTTCTTCTAGGTCAGGAATAGAATTGTCAAATTGACCAAATCCAACTGTACAGATAGTTTTAGCTTTCGGTTTTGTTTTTATAAGGAAAAAAAAGTTTGATCCCGTTCTTAAAATTATCGTAGGATCAAGTTGTAAAGTCAGAATTTTAAAAAAATTTTTAAACATAATCGCGCTGCGATCCGAAAGAGATTAATTTCTTATCTAACTGATAAATGCAAGGTGGAAGGACACCATTGGTAATATATAAAATTGAGAAATTAAAAACTGAACCAAACCAACTTGGTTCGATTCAATTCACTTTCTTTTTAAAAATTCAGTTTATTTAATTTTTAATTGAACCGAACAAACATGTGATCCCTATCCCTTGCCACTAAAAGGAAAAGGAATATATCCAAGTTTTCTATCATAGAGTAATTTATGAATATTTTTATTTTAATTATATATAATGGTTAGCACATAGCTTAATGTTTGTGCATAATATTAAATTTACTTAAATAGTCATAAGATAAGACTGTTCGAAAATAATAACAAATTCTTTTTATAAAAAAACTTAACAAATAAAAATAATTCCAAACTGTGAACAGGAATTTACATATACACCCTTTCTATATTCTTAAATAAATAATATAATGGCTTATGATTCTAAAAGAACTTTGACCATGATTTAGTAAACAATAGTCTTGTATTAATTATTATATATGACAACTTTGGATAATTAATAACTATTTTTGTTCATCTAATCTCCAGCTAATTAGAAATCAAAAATTGGGTTATGAACATTTTTCCAACTTAATTGTGAAACTAGTTAGTTAAAAAAGCATGCAACACGTGTAATTAAACTATTATCTTATTGAGGAGTTTTAAAAAAAGTAATTACACGTTATAAATAACTAAGCTGAGCTTGAGTTTGCGTTTTAATGACATTTCAAAATTAGAAATTAATGAGAGTTTATAGAAAAATAAAAATGGAAAATTTAAAAATATTACATAAACTATAAGATTGTTAAGAATTTCTTACAAAATATTATATTTGGTAAATAATTTTAAAAATTTTATTAATATTGAAATTTAAGTAAAGTGATGAATATAAATTTATTGAAAATCCGTCATCATCAAAATCTGTCAAACCAATTAGGATAAATTTGGACCACAACTATAATTTTCTCATTCAAAATAGATTTTTTTTTTCAACTATCCGATAGGATTTAAACCCTAAGCCGTTATTTAAGAAATTCAGAGCCTCATCCACGGATTAGATTTGACAAAACAAATTGTCAAATTTATAAACAGGTAAGTACTCTTTTTCAAATTTGGGATATTCTTCTCTTTGCCTTCAAGTTTTTGGTTATCTCAATTCTCAAATACATTATTAGTATTTACACTTCTCCGTATGAAAAGGACGACAGCTTAGGAATCAAGGGCATGCCCTATGCAATACGTATGATCGAATACACGTGGCGGTGACAGAAAGAGAATTTTATATATAATATTTTAAATAAATTATATAATAAAATAAAAATTTTTATTACATATGTGTCTTTATGCTTGAATTGGGATAATATGGCAATAAAATAAAAAATTTTCAACATTGACAATATTATATAATTTAATTTCTGTTATATATTTTTCCATTAAATTTGAATTGACATGTCTTAATAAAAATTTAAAAATTTAATGAATATGTGTCGTTTTGAAGACTAAGAAGAAGATATTGATAGTATGGTAGGACTATCACCAATAAAATAAAAAATTTAAATTTCCTAAAAATAAGAATTTTTATCCAATCATATCTCGAAACATCAGTAGATTCCCTTTCCTTGCGAGAAAACTACTGTTGGGTTGTGGACCCATGGCTTGATCATGACTCGAAAGGTGGGGCTATGGGCTGGACCATACAAACCTTTGATTTGAATGAATGTGGAGGCACTTGGAAAAAATGGATATTTACATTCCCCTAATGACAAAAAAAAAAAAAAAAAAAATCAACTAATTATGGTTTTAAAGTTCCAAATAAAATATTTTAATCTAATTTAAGAAATTAATTTTAGTTGTACTTATTTAGTTAAAATTAAAATAAAAAAAAACTTATTAATGTTGATCTTTCAGCACAAAATTTAATTATGTTATGATTTTTTTATTAGTCTTTTCTAAATTACAGAAGTAACATTGCATGTAATTTGGACTAAATGAATATAGTATAACTAATTTTTTAAAATTAAATCAATATAATTTATTTTAGAAAAATATTTGGGTATAATTATGATTTTTGAAAGTATTTGGAATTTTCTTATGACTAAGTCTTTACATTTTGTTTGTGCATGCAATTTTCCTAGGTCAATTGAAAAGAAATTTAGATTAGACTTTGTATTTTCATTTTTCAGCAGTTAATTTATTTGGTGTAGAAAAAAAAAAAGTTTATTTACATATGTATATGCCTATGAATTTTTGCCATGCATGAATTCAAAGGGAAATGGAAAAATAAAATATAAAAAGATTCCAATTTGCATAGAATATTTTTTATGTTCACATGGTTTCCTTATCGAATAAATTTTAATTTTACACCAATAAGTTAATTAAAACTTAAAATTAGCCAGACACATACTTAAAGGTCTGTTCGGTAAAATTAACTGTATTGATAATTGCTAGTTGTTTTAGTAGCATTTAAGTGTTAATTGTGTGAGTAGTGTTTTATGAAACGTTAAAAACTAAACATTACATTAACTTTTCACAAAACGCTAACTCAATCTCTAAAATATAATTCAAATGTTATATTATCGAACACTATAAAAAATAGCGTTTACCTTTTAACATTTTAACTAGTAAAAATATTAAAAAGAACACAGCCTCGGTACAAAGCATGTCCAAGAATAATTTTTAATTTCATTTAAATTTTTCTCACACAATGATTCCTTTTTCTAGTGAATGATGGGCTTTTTTGACGATGTATTTGAATTCATATGCTTTTTGAGTTGGAAAGCAATAAAGCGGGAACAGAAAAAAAAAAAAAAAAATTAAGATTGAAGAAATTGCAAAAAGAAATAATAATTTATGGGGAAAGAAAGGAAAAGGATATAACAGAATTATTTGTTGGATTTATTTCCTTTTGAGAGAATGAAAGAAGGAGCTTAGAGTGCCAACAAGATGTATTTGAAGACTCGTAAGGTGCACGAATATTCCATAAATGGATATCCCTAACTATTTAAACAATATTTGGTTGTGTATAGACTTGGCAATCTATTTTCTCCCATGTATTTTCTATGTTTGGTTAGTCACTAGTGAATTTTTTTTTTTTCACACATATTTACATGCTCAAATCGAGTATCGCAATTTACTTTCGCTGATCTAATTGCCATTATAATTTAAATTTTAAAATTCAAGCATTAGTTTGATTTTTTTTTTCAGCATTAAGAGAGAAGATTCAAATTTAAATATATTTTTAGGTCGTATATGTACTTATTAGTAAGTTATGCCTTAGAATGCTTAATTTGAAAGTTAAATATCACAAAATTAAAATTAATATAAGGATTAATTTATTTATTGCATATCAACATATTTGTTAACTTATTTCACATTATATTTATAAATTTTCATCTCAAAATAAATATTATAGCGGATTATTTTGCACGTATAATACTACATTCATCTCTTTTTAGTATGACTAAATTCAAGTCACATCTCATTATTATGTAGATAAAAAAAAGACCAACATGATTCCGGACTCATTTGGATTGTCAAAAATGCACCTTATTAATTTATGGATCGATAAAAATATCTTGAAGGATTTTAATTTTATAGTTGAAAAAATAAAGACAATTTAATTTTGATTGATTATATTAATTTTCTATTAGATAAAATAAAAAATTATATTTTATACTGAATAAGGTATATATTAAATATGGTAAGAATATAGTATTTTTAAGGATTTCAATATTATTATTTAGAAAAAAAATTTTAATATTGTTGATTGAAAAATACAAAAAGTGTATATTAAATACGGTAAGGATATATTAACATTTTTAAAGATTTTAATTTTATTAATTGAAAAAATAAAAGTAACTTGATTTTGATTTGTTATGTTAATTTCCTATTCAAATCTAAATTTTATTGTATAAAATAAAAAATTATATTATACATAAATCATCGTATATATTAAATATAGTAAGAATGTAAGGATTAAATTCTGATAAAATAAAAAATTATATAATATAATAAATTAGATTCCTTTTAGAAAAAAAAAATATAATATATTAAATATAGAAAGAATATAAAAATTTAATTTGATAGAAATAAAAAATTATATTATATATGAATTATGGTACACTTTTAAATATGATAATGATATAATAGTTCAATTTAATTTGTTATTAATATTTGATTTGAATAACTAATTTAAAAATTAATTTTTGAATAACGAAAGTTTGATAAAGATAATTACATTTAGCGGATAAATAATTAAATAAAAAGTTATTTCAAATATAATAATATAAGAAGCCTAAGTGTAATTAATAAATATTAATTTACTAATATATTAATATAAGGAAGTTAAGTGTGATTAATAAAAATATTTATTAAAGTTAAAGAACATGTTCCAAAATCATAGACTATATTATAATCATTTTAATTCATATTCCAACTTTCTAAATTCTGCATATATTATTTAGGTAAGAATTATTAATATTTTATATAATAAGCAAATAAACTAAAAATGATATTTGCAAACTTCCTTAAAAGACCACTAGCCTCCTTTTTATAATTACTACTGAAATCATACCTGTTTTCTAATAAAAGCAAATTTTTGGGTAATGAGAAAAAAAATATTGATAAATAACAAAAAAATATATAAATTAAATAATGTCTATTTATAATGAAAAACAATGCGTGCAACTGCAAAGTCGTTCAATGCTATATCGGGAAAATTTAAAATCTTTGTGTGTTTATATACAATCCAAAGATTTAATTTCTATTTTTCTGATTGGATATTTTATTTTAATTTTGTTACAAAAATATTATAAATTATTTAAATTTTTTATTAATCGATTAACTATACAATAAAGAATGTACTAATTCAAAATCCTTAGCCATTAAAAATTTTTCCACAGCTCTTTATATCAAGTGAAAATCTCAACGTCAAGGATCTTAATGGAAACGAAAAATTTTACCGCGAATCTGGCCATATTTTTACCAGACCAGTAGCCAGTAGGCGTTGGTTTCAGTTTTTACTTGTTAGGCCATCGATTGCCTATCTAGTCACCATTTTTTATCCTTTACCTCCAGGACATGGGGTTTTCAAGGAATCTAACCTAACTGACCCCACTTGGCCCCACTCCAAATTTTCACCCTCGTTGGCTCTTTTAAACCTGTGACTCTATAAATAACGGACGAAGCGTCTCATGCTTACGCTTGAAGAGGCAACGCCAAATCAAATCAACCGCCTCTTCTCTTCTAAAATCTCGCTTTCTTTTCAATCTCAAAAACCGGAACCCATTTCTCTTTTACCCAAGCCTCAAAACAGCATGGTCGGAACTTCGCTCGACACCACCGGTCGCCACCTCGCCGCCGCCACCGCCACCACCACCATCAAGTTCCTTTGCAGTTACGGTGGCAAGATTATTCCCCGTTATCCTGACGGCAAACTCCGTTACCACGGTGGCGAAACCCGTGTCCTCGCCGTTGACCGCTCCATTTCCTTTTCTGGTCAGTTTTTACTTCAATTACTCGTTTTGTTCTTTTCCTTTTCATTTGTGTTTAAGTATGTTGTGTTTATTGAGTAAGATTGAATGCGATATGTACTCTGCGTGTCTTAATTTGATTATGGAGTATGATTTGGAGTGGAAATATTGGCTGTATGTGGTTTATACAGAGCTATTGTTGAAGCTCGGAGAGTTGAGTGGAACAAGAGTGAGTCTGCGATGTCAGTTGCCAAAAGAGGATCTAGATGCTCTGGTATCGATAACCTCCGATGAGGATCTAGCTAACCTCATCGAGGAATACGATCGAGCTGCAATTCCAAAGATCAGAGCCTTCCTTTCCATGCCTAAAAAAATATCTCCTCCTCCTTCCTCGCCGTCGTCGACGACGACGTCTTCTTCCTCTTCATCACCTTCTAACAGCTATGCTGCTACTATTGGTTCAACGGCATCAACTTCTAAGCCGAGATGTTATCATCAGATCTCGAAGCCAGTAGTGTATCCTGTGAAGAAGATTCTTCCTCCTGCTTATTACTATGGTTACCATGGAAACTCTAGCTATGCCTGCATGGTTCACAATGGGAATCATTGGCAATAGCTGCTTTGGACTGAACTGAGACATACGAGGGGAAATTAAAATATAAATAGTAAAAGAAAAGGAAAAAATATATATTATAAAAAAAAAGGGAATGGAGTAGCCGGAAATATATATATATCTATATATATAATTTGTGAATTGTAATTTGAGGACTGTAAATCGTTAGAAGGATTTACTTTTTTCGGTCCGTGGAAATTAATGAATTTTCAGTCCAATTTCCGACTTTGGATTCCCTGAAAAATATAATCCAATTTTTGTGATGGTGAGTTGTTTTCTTTGGATTTCCATTTCACCATTTCCAGTATTTCGCATAACCAGCCAATTTTCCATTCGTACAATAGCAGGTATTACGTAGTTGCGTGCCACTTCTAGATTTTTCTTCGTCCTCTTCTTCGTTCCGTTCGTTCCGTTCTTCTTCGTTGCTTATCATGTGATGGCTTATCTTTGGCACATACCTTCTCTCTCGTTGATTTTTGTTGTCCGTTGTTTCTATTTCTATTGTTGCCTTGCGTATGTTAATATTTTTTTTATTGTTTGATTTGTATTATTGTGTATTACTTTGTGTATTTGATTTCTTAGCAACTTATATTAATTTGTTTCAATTCCTTTTTTTTTTTTTTTTGTTTCCTAATTTAGCGGTTGAATTTTGATTTTCAGGTTAATAAAGAGACAGTGGTGGATTAAACTTGGAAGATTATGGAAAAGCATGTGGTTAAGGACTCGGCGTTTTTCCACAGTTTCTGTTTCTTATTCTGGAAACTTCGTTCAAGAGGTAATTCCTACATCCTTAATAATAGTATGCTGTTCAATTAGAAAAAAAATTCATTTGATTAGAGTTACATTACATTTCATTATAATACTACAACAACAGCGTAGTCTTAATCTTGTAATAGTTGGGTCACTTATATGGATATTTCCATTTGCCTTAGATAATTACATTTCATTATATAATGTACTGTTAAAGAGTTAATAGTAATTAGTTAAGGACTCGATTGTAATATGTGGCAAGCTGAGGTCATATAAATAGGCTATTGTACAAATATACTATTTTTAAATTTTTGACAAATCAATATATCCTTTCACAATTCTGTTTTCCTCCTTATCTGCAATCTCTCCTCTACTTTCTCTCTTCCCAATCACTCTAATTAGGTCGGTTCCTAACATGTATTACCAAATAAATCACTTGAATTTTTCTGTATCATATAGCAAAATTTGTTTGTTTCCTATGCAGTTTCAATCCTCAAACTAAACCCATCCCCCCTGCATATTTGTTTTCATTTATTGGCGTGTGAAAGCAAGGTTTCTGAATCATCCCCTCACCCCACCAAAATAATAATAATAATAATAATAATAATAATCACTCCATTATCCACCGATTATCCTGACATAAATTTTGGCTCTCTCTGATGTTTGCAATACACAAGTCACACATATGTTCTCTCCTTTTTCCCCACCTCTGGTTAGAAGGGGAGATAGTGTTTAGTCTTTACAAGACATATAGTAGGCATGTGATGTCCTTGTTTGTCTTTTGCTTATTATTCTATTACGCAAGGGTGACCATAGTTGAATTTTAATGCATAGATAATTATGCAAATCATCAATTTTCAGATTTATACGTCTGAGTATGCAGTGAAAGTTGGCATTTAACGAAATAAGCAATAAAAAGAAGGAACAGTTTGCTGTTTGCATATGATGAATAGCTAGCTAAGCTGTTTTATTAAGTATGATTGTGCTCTAAAATCTATCATAGCATCATGACGAATTAATTTAATTGAAGCAATATTGTTCATAATGAAATTGGAAAGTCATGATACATTATATTTTTTT
Organism: Jatropha curcas; assembly: GCF_041381405.1. Classification (NCBI taxonomy): domain Eukaryota; kingdom Viridiplantae; phylum Streptophyta; class Magnoliopsida; order Malpighiales; family Euphorbiaceae; genus Jatropha; species Jatropha curcas. The sequence goes on along the minus strand of NC_143153.1, from coordinate 1,606,740 downwards.
TATCCCATGTTTTGTCTGCCACATGCTAATTTTTCACAGTTAACTGTTGGTGATTGATGATAACCAGGCGCTATAATCAAATTACGAATCCCTGCAAGGACGGTGGCATATACCAAACCAAAGCTACGGTGGTTTCTTTCATAGTCAGTACTCAGTAGATGATTCCAGTCCTTCCGGAAGCGATAGCTATTGAATTGGTAACATTTGCTGGGACCATAGCACCTTAATAAAGCCATGTCTTACTGGAATTTATTGAACATGGAAAAGGACAAAAAGGGTGGACCAAATGACAGCAGCAGCAGCACCATAATAATAATAATACTTTAAAAACAATACATAACATGAAGAACGAGACAAATCTAATTATTGAGCTCCGTAATCTTATTTGTTCCAAATTTATGATTTATTATTATAATTGTAATTCATTTTACAGTTAAAATCTCTCTCTCTCTCTCACACATTTCTTTTTATTGCTCTTCAGACCCTAGAGTAGAAGCTCCATTGCTCTACTATTGTTGCCACAGGGAGACCACCTGAAGTTACTTATGTTAGATCTCATAATTACACATTTAATCTTGTAGGAAGGCGAAAACGTCGTCAAATCTGTCATCAATTGAACGATTCCTTTCTTTTCTTTGGAATCAAAGGACTTGGGGATTGCGAACGAGTGGTTATGGTTTGATGCGAGACTTTGCCAAGGACTATGGAGAGGTAAAGGTTGTTGGATGGATTGCCAACACATAGGTTTGATTATGAGTTAATTGGTTGGGATTCAGTTAATAGTCTACTTAATCAGAAAGAAAAAAAAAATCTGGTAAAACGAAAAATATATTAGGAAAAGACTCAAAAGAGGCAGATTCTGATGGTTGGAGAGAAGGAGATGATATTTGGTACTCCACTGACTTAGCATTCAATAAGAAGATTCTCTTTGCTGTCTCTAACTTGGGGTGATATGAGAATTAATTAACAAGCCAAACAAACATAATAAAAGGGACTTCATTATTGTTATCTTCCGAAAGATAACGATGAAAGTGAAAGTAAGGCTATCCTAATCCCTACCCCACCACCATGTGCCATTTCTGTTCTGTTTAAAACCTCTTCGTGATCAAGTGGCAGCAGTTTCATGGATCCCACAAATATGCGTAGCGTTCAATCCGCGTTTGTTAAGAGTATTCAAACGTTGATGTGAGGATGGTGCCAACTGAAAATTGACGACGGTTTGGCTGAAATAACTCTGTTATGAAGAATGTCTAATTTCAAAGTGGGCACAACAAATATTCCCACTCTTTGCTTTTGAAATTTGTTTATTAGATGGTCTTGTACAAATTGCTTGACTCCGCATTAATTATTATGTGACTAATCGTATTAGCTCAATCAATAATTTGTCTATTTACTATTTACCAATAAATTCTGACTTGATAGATTTATATATTGTTATGAGATTTTATATTTAAAGTTCAGGTAAAACATAATTACTTAATATGCTTAATTATACAATTGTAAATCAGCTAAACCTTCTGTAAGGTGTTAGATGTTCCATTCAACGAAAAAACAAAGTTTGAGATTATTCCATTAATTTAATAAATTAAGTTCAAGCATACTTATTAAACTCGTTTAAAAAATAATCCGAACTCAGATTTTGAAATAAAATTTAAAATTTAAATCCGAAAGAGCTCAATCTCAAATTTAAAACAAAATAATTTTGAGCACCATGAAAGTAAAAATGGGAGTTCACAACATCTTTGTGGAAATCCATCAATTTCTCTAATTCGGGAGAGAAATATTCAACAAAGTCAAAGCCTTTTCTTTAGAATTACAATGACCATAGTTTATATCTCCACTAATGCAGATACATTAAATAATTTCTAATATCACTCGAGATAGTTTGGTTTAGTGGTTGGAGTATAGTAGATTTCATTTTGGTGATCACATGATTGAGTCGTGAAGTTGGCAATATAATTATTAAACGGGAGATGAGAGGACAGACATCATTGGTAAAAAAAAAAACAATTTCTAATATTTTGTTCTAAAAGAAAATATTCGTTTGTAATTATATTGGTTTTTTCAGGCAAATTTATAAGCGAATTGTTTTTGAAGTTAATTAGTTTTTAACTAAAATATTAGTCAATTATTTCCAACTAAAGTATTAACATAACCGGAGATTATATCTTTTTAAAATAAATTAATTACAAGCACAAAATTTAATATTCAAAATCAAATTTATTAAAACCTGACTTAATTTCACTACTCATTCATGAAATTAATCAATGAATTCACATTAACATAAGTTAATTTCAATTTGAAACATAAAACACATTGTGTATCAATTTATATAAAAATAAAAATATTTGTATTAAATTTTATAATTTCAGCAATAGAAATATAACATAAATGGCCCATAAAATAAAAAAAAAATCATATTTAATGAATATACAAATATTAAACCATCTCACTTTTGCACGTTAAAGTATAATCTAATTGCAGATGTACGAAACAACTTATCTTATACATTTATAAAATCTGACAATGAATTTTTTATTGCTATACAATTTAATATTCAGTGTGTTTTCTGGTGCAATAGGATTTTAGGCATGTTTTAGGGATGATGAGAAAAATTAATCCAATAAAAATTGAATTTCCAAATTTACATGTCTCTGCCCAAACATAGCATGCTAGAAAACGCTGTCGTTTATTAGATTTGGGGTTTTAGGGCAAAAACCCTAAGCCAACAGCTAAATCCCATCCGGAGAGGCAGGCAGTGGAGCTTTACAATCAGTCCTATACTTCGCCATTTTTTGGGTCGAAGTTAAAAATCCCTAAACTAGAAAACCACACAAATTTCAATTTATTCCTAAACTTGAATTAGTGAATAGTTTAGTCACCTAAGTAAAAGATGCAGCACGATGAGGTCATATGGCAGGTTATCAGGCACAACCACTGCAGTTTCATGGCAAAGTAAGTTCGTACTAGCTAAAGCTAGTATTACTTTTAATTTTCTATTCTTATATCATTTCGTTTTACATTTGATTCTTGTGTGAATATTTGAATTTTGATTGGCTTTTGTGGTTTTTTCAGAATCACGACTGGGAATTTCTGTAGAAACCCATACAACGCCACGGGGATTTGCAATCGAAGCTCTTGCCCTCTTGCTAATAGTCGATATGCTACCATTCGTGATCATGATGGTATTTTTCTCTTAACCTTCTATCCTCTTTTCTTGTCATTTTTTTAAATAAAAAGTGAGGCTGTTTATGTGATATTTTTACAGATGCATTTTAGAAAATATAAGTATTAATTATTTATTACATGTGTTTCGCTTGGTATATTATGATTGTGGTTATGATTTTATGCAGGCGTTTTCTATCTGTATATAAAGACTATAGAAAGGGCTCATAAGCCAAATCAATTGTGGGAAAGAGTTAAGCTTCCAAGAAATTATGAAAAGGCTCTTGAGATTATTGACAAACATCTGGTATGGAAATTGCTTGGCCTTAATTTGATAACATCCTGAACCTCTAGTGGTCCTCGTCCTGAAATGGTTTATCTTCGTTCTATAATTCCTTTTACAGATGTATTGGCCTAAGTTGCTGATACATAAAATAAAGCAACGGTTGACTAAAATGACTCAGATGCGTATTCGAATGAGGAAGCTTGCTTTGAAGACAAGGTTAGCGCCATGCTGTGTTATGAACTGTTTCATCTTTGCATTTATCTTCTTCTTCTTCTTCTTCTTCTTTTTTTTTTTTTTTTTTTTTTTTTTTTTTTTTTTTTTCTGATTTGGGAATTCTGCTCTGAAATGATGAACTGTTTCACTTGACTAGCTTGTTTGTGCAACATAGATAAGAGTGATTTTGGACTGTTAAGCAATGTGTTAGCGCTATGCTGTGATTGAGCTTTTGCTTGGAATCAGTATTTAACATGGACAAGATATGCCTTGCTTTTATTTTAAATTTAATTGTCAATGAGCCTATGAAAGATGGCCTGAGAGCGATCATATTTCCTCTGCTCTAATTACAAAATCTCTCTTGCTTTTACATTTCAACTTCTAGACAATTTCGTGGTAGAATCACTTCTTTTCTTTTTATAATATATGGAATATTGCCTTCGACTCTTGACCTAATCACATTCACATTTAGGCATTGGCGTTTTTCACATTTTACTACTTAGTCTTTGATAATTGGCACTTAAACAGGTTCAAGATGAGTGTCATTCTCTTGAGTGGTTCTTTTGATAGAAGGTTTAACAGCATGAATTTGTTAAAATAAAAAGAGAGTGGATCTCTAAAGGTCCCTTCCTCTTCCTCCTCCTTCTCGTTGACAACTTTTGTTTTATAGTTGGGTTCCATCTCCTCTGACTTCTGACTATTGATGAGAAGTAGAGAGTAGGTTATTGTAGGTTTGCTTTTGTGTTTATGTTAGCATCTGTTCCCTCTCTTTCGTTATAACACATGAGAAGTACCACATGGTTATTGCCGGTTTGCCTAAGTTTGATTAACAATTCAGTTAGTTATAATTTCTGAACAGTTTATCTTAAGAAAACCTGAAATTTGAACATAATACACCCATTTTTCCTTCTGGTTTGAAAAGAACATGATCACATGAAGTGCTATTGTTTAAACTCTATCAATGTTTTAGCACAGATCTGTTTTTTCACTTTTCCCACCTGCTGATTATTCGTAAGCAAAATTTGAGTTGATTCTTATCTGAGGTGGGATGTAAATTTTTTTTCACCCTCTTGCCAATCGCATGCTTCATTGAGGCTCCAAATTGTGCTAGTTGTTGATTTAGTTGTGACACCTTTAGGCTTGGTGGTATTCATTAGGCTGTGCCTGTGACTATGAGCAAGTTGAAAGTTGATGAGATCAATTTGTCCCTGTTTAATTAATGGGTCATGCTCGAACTTGGGCAAGGCTGAAATAGAAAAAGAAGCACAAGCACAGGTTAAAAGCCTTCAAACCCTATATAACTATATATAGTTCATATTTGAACTTAAATTATAAAAAGATGCACACAGATGGAGTGAAAATTGTGTAGGTTTTTCTCCCATCAATAATTAGAATAACTGAAAGTCACATTGACACTTGATTTAATATTCGAGCTGGGCATGGTTTGACTTATGAAGTTCAGAAAGGCAAGCCTGGTTTAAGTTTTAGCATCTATACTAAGCTGAGGTTGAACACACAAATACTTGAGTTTGCTGTTCTTGCTTGCAACTCTCTGTTAGTTCCAATTCTTACCATGACTGTTTTATTTACACCATTTGTTTGTCTACAGGGAAAAGATAGTTACAGTACCAAGGAAGCAGGTAAAAAGAGAGAGCAGAAGAGAGGAAAAAGCTGAAAAAGCGGCCTTGTTGGATAAGGTTATGTCTCCACTTCATGATAGCAATGATTATTCATAAATTCCTGTTGATATTTATTTGTGACATGGTTAACTGTTTTGGGTGCAGAGTATTGAAAAGGAATTGCTAGAACGCCTTAAGAAAGGAGTTTATAATGAAATATACAATTACCCTGCTGATAAATACAATGAACTACTTGATAAGGATGAACTACACCATGATGTTGAAGAAGAGGAAGAAGAGATGGAGGTAGTTTTCTAAGAAATTAAGAGTATTTGTCTCTTCAATGTTATATGGTCATCATAGTACCTACTTTCAATTTTTGTTTTTTATATGCATGTGGCTTGCTCAGATGTATATTTTGATTGGTAAAATTCTATTTTTGGTTATAACTGGAATAAGCAGGAACCTGAGGTAGAATATGTTGAGGGCTATGAAGATCTTGAAGAGGAAGATGATATAGAAGATTTTGGCAGCATTGGAATCAAGGACTTCCATGCATTTGATGATGATGGTAAATATGTTATTGGATGTTCTCCTTGGTGTTGTTTCTCATGAATAATATGCTTGAGTCTGGAGAAAGAACTTGAAATCCTGTCTTTTTTACTCTCTCGATGCTCTCTGAGTATCCTGTTTGTATAGTAGGTACTTAACCTGTTTATTCCTTAGAGGCTCGTTGAAACTAGACAATGAGATCTCACATCCAAACTGGACTCATGAAGAGTCTTGCTTATGCCTCCTGATTATAGTGCACTTGCCTTTTGTCAATGGACACTTACCATGAAAATGAGCTTGTGGACTTGTGGACTGACATCTAGATAATTTTGATGCAGTTGAGGATGACAATGATGCTCAAGAGACAGAAAAAGTTGATCGCAAGAAATGGAGAAAAGAATCTGAGTTGGCTTCAAGAAAGCTCGAGAAAGACGAATCTGGTGCTAAATTGAAGAAGAAAGCAAGGGTACTTGTTGAGGTGAGGGCTTACAGTAACTGTAGTTTGAAATTGCATTATCCTATTAAAGCATACTGTCCACCTTCACATTCATTTCTGATATCTGAAATTTTACTCAAACTATGTTCTTTCTTCCATCAGGTTGAGAATGAAGGTGGTTCTGAAAGACAAAAAGCAGTCCATTGAGTGCTAATGTTAGTCTCATGATTGTAGATTATGCTGAAAAGAGTACTCAGCGAAGATTAAGTTGCTCAAAGCAATGCAAAATTTGGAATGTGTCTAAACATACACTCAAGTCCTCCCATCTTTCTTATTTCTTCACACCATTTCTTTACCCAGAATATTTATGTTGGATCAATTTTGATTAATTTGACTTCAGCTTTCTTGCATTTTTTCATCTGCTCATTTCCTCTCTTCTTCTTTTTCGATTTTCATTCTAGAAAACGCTCTGGGATTTAACATTTGCCCTTTGTGTCGGTTGTGATGCTCTGATGCTTTTCGTTGGAGTTGCACATCATCAGTACTGCAACGAATGATGACAAATTAAAATGTCGGTGCCTTGTTTCTGACTGGAATTGTCACAGTAACTGGTCCACTGACTTCACTTACAACCGACTAACCGTCTCCTGCGAGTTTCTTCATGTTTTGTACTTTTGTTTATTCAACAAATCAATTCAATGGTGTTATTAAAAAAAAAAAAAAAAAAAATCCAATCCAATGGTGATTGTTAGTCTTAAGGATTTATCTAATAGCAAAAATATTAAAAGAATTTGTTCATAATATTTAAAAATTATCAAAAAACATAATGCTGTGTAAAAATTCAATTGGTAATGGATAAAATATTTAAAGATATTAAAATGTGTATATTGTGTTCCAAATTATATTATTTTACTGGAATAAAAGAGTTTTTAACTAGTTTGTGATTAAGGTTTGATTATTGTAATCATGTATTAGTTTATATTTTTAAAATAGAAGACTTGTTAATTTTTATTTTATTATTTTTTAATAATTGAACAAGTTCCCAATTAAAAAATAATATAAGGTCAACAAATTATAATTGAAAAATATAAAATTTAAGCAAAACTTGGCTTGGAATTTTAGAAATGAGCTTTGCCTTTGTTTATTCGAATTTAGCCAAGTGGAAAGCGGGCACTTGTTCTTGAGGCCGTAGAAGTCATCCCTAACCCGACGTTTTCATTAATCTAATCTCAACCGAGTCAAAAGTTTTTGGTGATAAGCTCATAGAAAATATAACAAACTGACAATCAAACAAAAAGGAAAATTGATATCTAATCAAATTCAAAGGTATCATCTTTAATTACACACCGTAACTCTTACGTTCTGTAGAGCAATCTGTCAAGGGTCAATGCAGTGTCTCTCTTCTCTTGTTAACCAAGTTTTGATCTTTAAACACCATTTCTATGGACGGAGAAGAGTATCAGTTAATCTCTCTCCAAACTCCAAGGAACCCCTTGGATTCAACTCAAGATGAAATTATTGATTCAACTCAGAAACAATTCCCAATCCTCTCCTATGTCCTTTCCCAACTTGATCCCCACTTTAACCAATCACTCTCCCAAGAATCTGAACCAAATCTCAATACCCAATTTCGTCATTTGAACAACCCTCAAGTCCTTTCCTTGCTAACCCAAGCCGCACCGGCCGCTGTCACCCATACTCTCTCCCTTCTCAAAACGCTAGGTCCTCGACCCGACCCCGATGCTGTGTCGACGGCCCGACTCAAGATTTCCCAGATGGAAGAGTTGGGGAAAATGGATGCTGAGATGGAGATATACAAGGCGGTGGTGAGGATGGAAGACGTGCATGTGGATTATGAGAGACAGTTGAAGGAGGCGGAGGAGAGGCTTGTTAGGGTCTATAAGGAGGCTATAGGGGAGTTTAATGATGATCAAGTGAATGAAGATGTTGTTGCTATATTAAAAGAAGCGGAGAGTGGTGGTGTTGTGGAAAGAGTGGATCTTTCTGAACGGCAGTTGAAGTTATTTCCTGAGGCTTTTGGACAACTTCGTGGGTTACTGATGCTCAATCTCTCTCACAATCAGCTTGAGGTATGTGTGTTTATAAGAAAACCTCTTTGTCACTGTAACTATTTATAATTGTGTAGTAACAGAGAGGGCACTAGCTTTGATTAATGTTTCTTGCTATGTGCTGTAGTTTCTATGCTCATATTCAATTTGGAGTTCATAAATTTTAGCTTCTTTGAGTGGGAATATTTCATGTGTTAGCCAAAAAAAAAAAAAAAATGAGGCTACGTTAGTAGTCATGAATCTTGCTTTAGTAACCTTTTCTACAAAAGAATTTGAGACATCTTTGTTCCTTAAAAATGTTAGTTTTTACCTGCCTAGTAGTGAAGTGTTTCTGCGGGTCAATTGTAATGTTTGATTTTAGCATTTCTGCAAAATCCCTAATTCCGTGAACTTTGACGTTGTACTTGACTTGTCAGAGGAGAACATGCTGGCAATAGTGGAATTAAAACTATTACAATATTGTAGCAACTGGAATAGATTAATGAGAACTTGGTGTTGGTGATTTATTTGTCTGGCGAATAGCCTGTGTGTTGCCTTCATGCCAGTAGGGATAACATTTGTAATTGGGGTATAGTTTTCTCATTGATATTCTGGTCTTTGTTTGCGGCAATAGGTCCTTCCTGATTCAATTTCTGGACTTGAGATACTTGAGAAGCTCGATGTTTCTTCCAACCTTTTAGGCTCATTACCTGACTCTATTGGATTGTTGCGTAATCTTAAGGTCCTAAATGTGTCGGGAAACCAATTGAAAGCTCTCCCTGAAAGTATTTCTCTTTGCAGGTGATGCCCATTTCCTGTTTGCTCTTCCTAGATCATGTATCCAATTATTGTTTTTGATAGATGTTGTTTCATTTCCTATGGTTTCTACTATGCTCAATTGATTTGAACAATGATGTAGTTCACTGGTGGAGTTAGATGCAAGCTTTAACAACTTGGTATCTTTACCGGCAAATATTGGGTATGGACTGGTGAATCTGGAAAGGCTTTCTATCCAGCTGAATAAGATCTATCTCCTACCACCAACTATTTGTGAAATGAAGTCTTTGAGATATTTGGATGTTCATTTCAATGAGCTCCATGGCCTGCCACGTGCAATTGGGAGATTGACAAATCTTGAGGTCCTGAACTTGGCAAGTAATTTCAATGACTTGACTGAGCTTCCTGAAACAATTAGTGATCTAACTAATCTAAGGGATCTCAATTTAAGCAACAACCAAATCCAAGCTCTTCCTGACACGTTCGGTAGGCTTGAAAGTCTAACTAAGCTCAACTTGGATGAAAATCCACTCATAATTCCCCCAAAGAAGATAGCGAGCGAGGGTGTTCAAGCTGTCAAGGAGTTCATGCAAAAGAGGTGGCTTGACATGATAGCCGAAGAACAACAGAGGACAATGTTGGAGGCAAATCAACAAGAACCTCAGACTGGATGGTTGGCATGGGGTGCTTCCTTGTTTAGTGGTTCAGGAAATCAAGGAGGAAGAAAAGCTCAACGGGATCCATATCTCGATCAACTACTGTGATCTTTATTGAACTTGTGGTTTTTGTAAATTCTGAGTGTAAACTTTTTGCTGCCTAATTTGCCTTGTTAAAGAAAATGTCATGACACAACAGAATTGTTTCTTGTGTTTGACTTCTTCCTTGTTTCTAGTTTAAATCTCCAGCAGCAGAAGAGAAGGAAAAGTTTTAATCTTTTTATCATTGCTATTGAAGTTGAAGGGGGCAGTAATCCATTAAAAGTAACTGTTTTCTCCCTTTTCTGAAAATGGAAAAATAGTTCATTTCCTTTTAATACAATTAGACAGAAGGGTTTATGCCTTCAATACTTTATTCCAAGTTCATTTAACTAATTCTAACTCATCACACGTAAAATTGCCAAATTGAACTAAAAATGGGTGGATTGGATACTGTATTGCATAACATTGTCTGAACTCTGAATACGGCGGTCTCTTTAAGTTTTTGGCTGGTCCTTATTTAGAATAAATGAATTTTATAAAAAAAAAAAATTAAATTCTCAATTTCGTTTAAAGGAAAAGAGTGCAAAACCAATTATTTTAACATCAGATGAATATACTAAATTAGTGAAAATTTTGTAATAGAAAATTTACATCCGAAACTTTCCGTACCTTGTATTAATAATTAAATTAACTATGTATTATATAAAGCACTCTTTTAGTTTTTCTTTTCTTGGGATGTATCCTTGATAAGAATGGTAGATAGAAATTCCCTCAATTTAGCTAAAATGTGGTACGGTTAGGTTACGATAGAGTCACGTGATTTCCTTCGAATAAGGTGGAATAATAATTTGTTGTTATTTTTTTGAAAATGCAATTGTGGAATAAGAATTGTGTTGGACAAATTCATTTGCAAAATACAATAGATAAAAGAAAGCCACACCATTCTCCATAAAAATGGTATCTTTTAAATTGGCAAAAGATGAAACTCCTCTTTCACTTCATGCAAATTTCATTCTTCCTGAAGCCAAAAGGCCACACCTTTCCCAAGAATCTAATGCAGCCTCAATTCCTATCATTGACCTTAATCAAGATCTATCCCAAGTAGTTCAGCAAGTGTCAGAAGCTTCTGAGGAATATGGGTTTTTCCAAGTTATCAACCATGGAGTCCCTCAAGAATTATGTGAAAGAACAGGCTTCTTTTTTGTAACTTGTTTTTCTATATTTAGATGTAATATGGAGCAGGTTTTTTCACTTATCATTCTCTAGCTAGGTTGGGTCTATTGGGAGAGTCTACTGACTCGGGATTAGTGGTGGAGTTTGATAAGTTTTCCTGGATTTCTAATAAAATTATTTATTTTGCTGATAAAAAAAAAAAAAAAAATTATGTGAAAGAATGGTGACTACCATTGGAGAATTCTTTGCTTTGCGTCCTCAAACAAGGGTTAAATTCCTTACAACAGATCACACCAAGCAAATTAAGCTCTTCAACTACTTCCTTAAAATTGATGGCCAAGAAGATAAAGTTGCAATGTGGAGTAAGACCTTTTCTCATCCTTGGCATTCTTTGGATGATATTATCATCTTTTGCCACAAAAACCCTCCTCAATATAGGTATTTCCTTTCTTCTCTTTCAATATTTACGGGGAAAAAAAGAAAAAGCTTAAGCATATGGTAACATTTTTTCTCTTTTTTTCATATATTGGTTCTAAAGAGAGGTTGTGGCTGAGTATGCAAAGGAGATTGGTGAATTGATGAGTAGGGTTTTGGGGTTGATATCCCAAGGGCTTGGGCTAGAGAAGGATTGCTTAAAGAAGAGGCTAGAAGAGGAGCCTATAAGGAGAGCACAAGCAAATTTCTACCCACCATGTCCAGAGCCAGAGATAACCTTAGGGCTGTCTGTTCACACTAATGTTGGTGCACTCACTATAGTAAGACAAACAGAAGGAGTGACTGGCTTCAAATCTTGAAAGATGGGAAATGGGTTGCTGTTCATCCTATCTCCAGTGCATTTGTCATCAATCTTGGTGATCAAATCCAGGTACTCCTTCAATCAAAAGATATGAGTAGTTTTAATAGAACTTATAATAGCATTGCTTTTGCTCTTTTTTTCATATTATTCAGTTAATTATTAATTTTTTTTTTTTATATTCTCGTGTAAGTAGGTTTTGAGCAATGGAAGGTACAAGAGTGTGCACCATCGGGCTGTGACTAACAAGGAACACCAGCAGATTTCATTTGCAGCATTTTATGCACCAGGCAAGGAAGCAATGATCGGTCTGATTGAGGATTTAATCGATGAGGAACACCCTCCGGTTCATCGGAGCTACACATATGGAGAGTTTCTTCAGGAATTTTACAGGCAAGAAGGGAACAAGAAGGATGGTGAAGGAGGTTTTTGAGCTGCAAAATTAATAACAGCTCGTTGTTATTTTGGTTATGTATGAATATTAAATAGTGAATTGTTATAGTAATAATGTAATGTGATTTGATAACATTGGTAAACTGTTAAAACAATATCGTAACACATAACAAAATATTGGTTGATGGTGGAGATAATTAGCGACGTTGATCCTTGTCAAGCGAGAACACAAATTCGATCCTTAAAAATATTTTCTGATTATACTGAAAAAAAAAAAATTCAGGTCAAATAATATCTTTATTATTTTTATTGTTTTGAGAAGAAATATTTATATTGTGTTTCACAAATCATAGCTATTGGGATAATTAATTGCCGCTAAAATGGATAATTTTATCTAACAATGACAACTAATTGCTGCATAATTGTATCCAACAGGATAATTAATTACTGCTAAAACGGATAATTTTATCTAACAATGACAACTAATTGCTGCATAATCGTATCCAACAAGCCCATAGCAGTGAACATTGGGCTTGTTCCAGAACTAAGTTGTGCAACGTTCAACTTAGTTGGCCTAATTGCTAGTCGTCTATAACATGCGTCCGCTTCTGTTTTACTCTTTAAAATAACCTGATAAAAGCAGTTTATCCAATCAGTTCACAGGTAATCTTTGTTTTCAATTCTCTCTCATCTTATCTCCTTTTTTTTGTACTTATATAATTATTATATGCCTGCCCATACAATTGGTACAGACTCAGTTCTGGTTCACTGATTAACCTCGCATCTTTCTTTCAAAAAAAAAAAAAAAAAACCTCGCATCTTCTTCAGTCTTCACCCCTCTCCTCTGCTCTGTGTCGGTGGTTTCTTTCCTTTCAGATCATCTGTTTCGAGATCACATACTGTTAAATCTCAAAATGCCGTTTCTCTGATATGGGTTGATTTATGAGGAGGGAGTGAGAGTGATAAACAAAAGTACGAACAATGGAAATTGAGAGAATGAAGAAGCTGTTGCTCCTTTGGTGTGGAGCCAGAAGTAGCCGTATGGCCCTCGTGGGTGGAAACCACACCGCATCCAGGTTTTGCACTCGCTAAATCATTGTTTTTTCACGTTGTTTTGGTTTAGTTTCTTCAAATTCTCTTGATTTTGGCGTCTGGGTATCTGCTAAATTGCGAAAAGACTCGTTTATTACGTGATTGTGCACTACAAAGTTTTCTGTTGAGAATTAAAGGTGTGAAGGCAACAAAGCCATGGAATTTGCTCATGGAGGTCGAACCAAGGAACATAGCAAGATGAAGCAATCTCAAAATGGTGACTATGAATTAAATTCTGTTACTCTTTTGGTAATTAAGCTTTCTGATTTGCGGGTTTTGCACATTGTATCTCGCTCCTTGTTTTTGGTTGTGGTTATTCTCACATTACCCTGGATTGGTTCCATTTTGAAGCAATTTTCTTCGACAGCTTATTATGATGATTTATCTGCTGATGATTTTGTTTCTGATATAATTGATGTCGAATTCTTGGATTCTCTATTGATAGATTTGGCCAATGAGGGCCTTATCAAGAAGGGCAATAAAGCTCTCTTCGTTTGCTCTGGCATTGGAGCTATAATTGATGATTCACGATTCTTGAATGCTAATGAGATTGATTTTGTATTGGGATCTAATCTGGGGCAACATGTGTTGCTTCATGATGCATCATTTGATTTTGTGTTTGCATTTGGATATGAAGATGTTGAATCTCTTGATAGCATTGTGAAAGTTGGTGGAATATTGGTTGCTCAATTGAGTGACTTTCCAAATGATATACAAAAGCAATTCAATTATAAGGTTGTTTATCTTAGGCAATATCGTTCAACCATTGTGGCAATGAGAAAAACAAGTTTGACAAGTAAACTGGCGGGCTCCTCTGCCAAGAGGAAGCTCTTTGAGATGGAATCGGAGGCCAAGAAAGACGCGTTGAATGGCTTAGAAGATGTTTTACTTGAGCCACCAAGAAAAGTTTTTGCAAAATCTACAAAAAGCATGAGCAAATTCAATTATTTTCCTGACTTATTAGGGGATTCATTAGAAGATTATCCTCGTAGAGTTTTTGTTGATGTGAGCCTGCATGAGCAGAAGAATGTTGTAAAGGCATGGTTTAGTGAGAACTATCCAACTAGGAATCAAAAATTTGAGACTTACAACATAGAAATGGTGTCTGAAGGAGTGTCAAAGATGGTGTCACCAGGGATTGATGTTTCAAATTGGTTGATGAAGAATGTAAAGGAAGATGAGTTTGTTGTGATGAAGGCAGAAGCAGAAGTGGTGGAGGAGATGATGCAGAGGAGGACGATCAATTTGGTGGATGAACTGTTCTTAGAGTGCCAGAATCAGTGGGAAGGAAAGAAGAGCAAGAGGGCTTATTGGGAGTGTTTGGCTTTATATGGAAGGCTAAGAGATAAAGGTATTGCTGTGCACCAGTGGTGGGGTTAAGAAGAACTAAGAACCCTCTAATTAGAGAGATTGTTTTGATGCAGGCATTGCATGTCTAAATGAGTCGTTTTCATGTTTGAATTTCAGTAACTAAATCTTTTTATCGGTTTACCCTACTGAATGCAATAATGTAAGCAGTTGTTTTGTTGGTTATGTTGTGTGACGTTGCTGTGGAGGTAAGATCAAGCTCCTCTTCACTCCTATTGTTGCCACTTCTTAATTTTATGAGAATAAACTTCGCTATGGTGTGATTTAAATAAATAAATATTAACTTCACTAAATTTATAAATTGACAAAATGAAATATTGCGAGACAAATATGCTCACTTTTTGGACTTGTGCTGAGATTTTGGATGGAAAGACCCTTATAGCAAGTTTAAGTAAATATCACGGACGATGTAGTAATCTATCAAAACAGAGAGATGAAAGCGTTAACGTACTGAGCAAATCATTATTATTCTGAGACAGGGATCTCTGTCAAGACTCCATAGTGTTTCTTTCATCAAAATCCGAAGGTAATTCCAAGGCTACAAGAAATTGATGACAAAGCTCACTACATTGAACGTTCAATCACTACAATACAATATGAAATCACTTTAGCATTATATTACCCTAATCACAAGATTACTAATTCAGTATTAGAAACTAATCACTGCTTAATTCAGAATTAAATAGGGGACCATATGGATCCTAACGCGAATTCCCTTGCTTCTAAATGGCATCCAAAAGACTACTGATGGCTTGAAAGATTTGGCTGCCTAAATTCTCATCGCAAGTACTTATAACAGTACTTGTGGCTCGAGCTTCTATCAAGGCTTTGTTTGGGTTGTGGATTTGTATGATCCTAACGATTTCCGATTCAGCATCACTCGTGCGTTGTTCTATAGATCCATTAATACCCATCTTTGACAGCAGAGCAAGTAGCTTCTCCATATCAAGCAAACCCCATTGTAGTAATGGCCTACTCTCTGAGGAGTCTAACACCTTGTCTCCTAAGAGTAGTTGGTGTTTCTTGTCGTTAATGAATAGCTGTCCATCCAGTCTTGTGACGTCCATGTTGTTCTGTTTCAGCTTTCTCCAAGAGAAACTAGTGGCCAAGTCTGTTGCAATCTCTACCCCAAAACTGTCTTTTAAGCTTTGTATATCTAGTGTTTCGTTTTCATTGTAGTAAAAGACAGAAAATGAATGTGAACTTGACTTTGAGTCGTTGACCTTCGGCTTCAAATCCTCTGGTAACTAATTTGTACACAGAAGAAAAAGGACAAAGAACTTAGTAAACAGATGCTAGGCGGAGAAAGAGGGAGAGAGACCTAATATAAAATTAAAAGAAGAAGAAGGACAAGCAGATTGAGTGATTACCACAACAGTTTTTGGCTGCAATACACTCAGCAAAGGTTGAGCTTTCCTCATCCTGCAAAAGATACCAAAGCATTGCTAATTCGCAAACATGTTTGAAACCAGATATAATTTATCCGGCAGAAATGCATGAGTAGTTGTATTGATTCCTTTTCAAAAAAAAAAAAAAAAAAAAAATACAAGGGCAAATGCGGAACAAAATAACAAATTAATTTTCAGTAGCAATTTTCCTTCAATAATACTATTTTATACACCATTAACAATAGAAAAAGTAACAAATCCAGCAGGGTATGAGAATGTAAATGTGATCCTTAAACAGCAAAGCGAAAGATGCTGCTTAAGACAATTCAGGAACCAACAAAAACAACCTCCATTGGAGAAACAGAAACTAGTTTGACTGAAATGGTATCATAAAACCAAAATATATAGCATCAATAAATTTTGTAATTGCTTTTTGGAAACTACTTGAGCAAAATGGCTATATTTAGTGGAGCTAAACTAGAATGGAAAAATATATCCTTACTGTATTCCAGAAATGAATGAACACTGTAGAACCTTCATTGCTATTGGCTTGAAAGGCAAGAGGGCCATATCGGCATCCAATCTATCCTGCAAATTATACATTTCTTAAGTCATTTCTTTAAGCAATTACAAGAAATTATTGTATCTTCAATTTCCTTCAAAAGAAGAATGAAGGAAATTCCAATACCAAAGTATGCGACAGATTACGTAAGTCAACAAGAGCAAATATAGATAACTTGAGCACCTCTAGAACAAGTAAAGAGTTCTGATCTCCAGACCATCGTCTAACCAAATGAACAAGAGGACCAAGCCGTAGACTCCAGTGAGGAGCAAATATGATGCATGGTTCCCGCCAATTGGTTCTGAGAACAAAAATGTTAGTTTGAGAAGGGCAAATGACAAGTTAGTTATGGATGCAAATTCATTGAAAATGCACTACCAGAAGAAAACTTCTTTTTCCCAATAATCCTTGCTTTCTCAAACTTTGAGTTAAGTAGGCAGAAGTTTTAAGGAAAAACACACCTCTCAAAGTGTAATGAATCTCGTTTGGGACTTCTGAAACTATAATTTCCACTTTGGCTAGAATGTCAAAGGCTGGTAATGGTACATACCAAGCATAGATTTTCTTCAAAAGACATTAGTATAGTGCCAATTTTTAATAAATCACAGGAAACATTAAACTAGTGTTGCAGTGCATGCACAAACAAAGGAACAATTAGAAATCTGGGGCCAATAAGCAAGTCCAAATTTGGCTGATGTAACTTCTAAAATATTATTCACACTGAGTAGTACATTTGGCCGATGTAGCAGTTCTAAAATATTATTCACACTGAACTTCACACCCATCAAGTATTTGTATAATGGATAAAAGTATTGAAATTTTCCTATGAGATAAAAGTATTGAAACTTTCCTATGAGAGAGAGAGAGAGAGAGTCATCTGATAACAAAGACAAGCATATCTTACATTAGGTTGGGGGAATGAAGATCAGGAAACACATGAAGCTTCTTTCCTTTCATGAGCTCGATGTGTGAAAACAATGGCTCACCAGAAAACAGCTGTCAGACCATTAAAAAATAAATCAAGCATGCCTTTCACAAATATAGAACTTAAAATGAAATAAAAGGTACACACAAAATAAAGCAACAAACCACTAAAGTTGTGTACCTTTTCTTGCCGGAGCTTGCAAAGCCATTCTGGTATAATATTAGTGAATGCTAGCAGCTCTGCTGCTATAGAAGAGATAATGTATATTGGTACCTACAGAACAATAAATATTTTGATTGAAAATAAAACCAATAGCCAGCTAAGACTAAAGTCTACAGTATTTACACGCACTTGAAAGAATTCAATCAGTAACTAATATCATGTTTGGTCTTCATAGGTAACTGAATCTCTTTACAGAACCAAGATGAACGATATGAAATAAGTTATTTGCCTGCTAGTTGATGTCAAGATGGAGCTGCAGCAATTTACAATCACACTCAATAAATAGTCATCGGTTTTACCAAGCTCATAGCATTCAGTTCTGTTTATGTGAACTCTAAAGCATTACATTGAGCATACAGAATGTAACAAGTGCAAGTAAACACAATCGTAAACTTAAAAAGATAATCTACCCTTAGATAACAGAGGTTAGACCTCACCCCATGTGGCTTATTTCCAATATTCCAGACCTGGACTAAACTACTTCAGTTTTACCAATTAATAATTCACTACAGTCAAACAATAAACTAATATACATATTACTTCATCATTGAGTGTTCCTAACTTTTTGCATATGCATGGAGTAAAGGGGGGAAATCATAATTTTTACCTTCAAATCAGAAGATTCAAGGGAAATTGGTATCTGCTCCAACAGCTGCAGAACAATTCCCAGACGATTTAAAGGAAAGAGGACAGAACCACCGGCTGTAACAGAATCCACAACACATGAGCATATAAAAGCTAGTTTCTCGCTTTCCAATAAGCTCTCATCATTACTTAATAAGCATTCATTCAACTCTTTCTGATTATCTTCATCACTGCTGCGCCATAATTAAGACAGCAGCATGTCAGACTGCACTATTCCAAAAATTACAATTTTGTGAAATAGAATCGAATTACAAATATTCAAGGATGACAGTGAGGATTCCAGATGTATTTTAAAAAGCTGTCTTAACTATGTAAAACAATATTACCTGATAGTTGACAGATTGTTAGTTGTTGGAGAAGAATCATTATCATGATGTTCAACATCTTCTATCACAGCTGAGAAGTCTGAATACAATATCAGGTCCTTCCCTTGCAGAGCACGATAATCAAACTCCATTGCATGAGCAGATACAAATATAGAGCTTGATACACATGCAAAATTTTCTTCTGGACCTTCAACAGTCCAATTGCACGAGCCTATCTCTAAACCTGAACTAAACGCCTTTATGACCAATGCTCCATTATGACAGGCTGCTTCAGCATATTTAAGCGTTTGGACCTTCTGCATGCAATCGTGCACATCCACTGATCTGAATAACATTTAAGCATTTAATGAACTAAAAATATGCAAATGAATAATGTCAACAAGGAGAATCTAGCTTGAAGAACTGCAGTGTCAACTACCTGTACAGTGGCATCCAACTGCCCAGCTCTGATCCATCTTTGCCCAAAGCCACTTCCCCCAGTGAAGATGGAAGTAATTCAAGTTCTTCCCACTTCATCCATTGAGGAGAATCAAACTCCGTAGGTCCATAAAAATTCCGGAATTCATTGTGCATTGAGACAAGATCTTCCATCATAAGTTGCCCAAGCCTTGCAGTTGCTTCAGTTGTGTATATCTGATCCAACCAAACACCATATTGTCTACAAGTTAAATGATGAGGATATCACAATGAAGTTAACTGCAGGGAAAAAAAACTTCTGAAACTTTTACTTTTTCGCTTTTTTTTTTCTTTTTACCTTTGCAGAAAAACCCTTACTTCGAGTAAGAAATGGTAGCCCAAGCATGCCCATGGTACTTGAAATCAATACAATATCAATGGAAGAAGGATCCCAAAATTGCAAGTTCTTTGCAGTTTTATACCAAGGCTCTGCATAGATTAAATTTTTTGCATCAAGGGGCTTCTCAATTTTACATCTCTTTTGAGTCTCCAATCCCGTATTCAATGAATCATAGACTGGACTATTAGAAGATCCTTCAAGAACTATGGGACAAAAATCAGCAGGAACAGGAGAAAATATAGTGAGAGCTGATAGGTCCAGTGGGCAATCAAGCAATATCCTAAACCCACTCGCGTGGACAATATAGCATGGCGGTAAATGGAAACCATTCCCTTTACTCAAGCATGTCTAAAAAAGAAAAAAGAAAACAAACACGCACACTCAATAAGAATCTAAACATAGGAAATGAACGGAGACAGCACTGGTGAGACAAAGAGGAGAGAGAGAGAGACTTACAAACTTCATGGAGATAAAAGATGTAAGAGCTACGCTGCTAGAATCATAGATTTACCCCTTGCATTTACCTATAAAGATCTTGTTTAGAACTGAAAATCAACAAGCTTAAAGCCAGAAAAGTATAATAATGGCAATAAACGTGCAGCACAGGCTTGGGAAGACATTCCAATTTAAGGCCATAACATTGGAAGCAAGGGAAAGAAGACAAATTACATAAAAATATAGCTAGAAATTTAAAATTCAGAAAAAGAAAAAGGAGGAAGAAAGAAACTTTAACAAGCAATTAGACAAGGTCAATAGAATTCAGCATAATGACTAAGCACAAAAATTTGTTCTTGACCCGTAAGCCAGTCCTATTAATACACACGAATCCAAAAAATGGGGAAAAAAAACCAAGTAAATCAAGCTTATTTGCAATTCATAGATAAGTATTGCAGCCACCAAACATGGTCTGAATCCTCGTTAGACCATGTGTTTAATATTGTGCAGGCTAAATTCATAAATTGTAACAGTACCACCTGCTACAGTCCCTTGCAACACAACCTCATAAGTGGCTTCAGCCTTGGCGATCAAATCCATTAGTAGCTCTTTTTTTTTGCCTAATAAGTGAATCCATTTTGCACAGGGTTAGGCAACACACACTAGTCCAGAAACTGCTCATATATTTTTCTTAAGAAGCATTAAACTTTCTCAAATACGTGACATATACCTATAAAGGGAAAACTATGAAAAGCACTCTCCATTTATCATTGGTTACACTTTAAAATCAGTTATTGATATCGATTAAAGCGCCAAATATCCATTTCAGTTCTTATTTGAAGATTACATCATCATATAAACACAACAAATTTTCAAAAATTAGATAACATCTATTTCAATTTCATACAAATTGTTCGAGGTATTTTATCAAACAGGTGGCTTGCACATGGCCATTATTGTAACAAGAAAATCATACAAGAGAGAGAGAGAGAGAGAGAGTTAACATTACCAAAAAAAGATATAGGCTTCGGGATAGTCCTCTCCGAAAAGGAATTCAACGAATATTCTTAGATTTCTTCGATATTTCATGTTTAACAAGTGTAAACATTTAAACAAAATGTCAAAAAGTTTATAATGCAATTCTCTGCAGTATTAGTTGTATATTACGCGTTATTGGAAAGAAACCTGCACAACGTTTGGCATTATATAAAGCTAAAGTTAGGCCCAAGTACTACAACTCCAGTGTATTCTTTGTCGCGCGAGTCCTCGAGCGACAGCTCTTCTCCTCAACGGACAAATAACTAACGGCGGTCATGAACACGGAACTACACAGGAGAAATTGAACGACAAGTTATTTATGGCTCTTTCCCGAGATCATCGAACGACTGGTAGTATTCTCAAGTCAACATTTTTAACAAAAACTAATATCAAAACGGCATCGTTCTGTATTTGAAGAAATTTGATTGCGAGGGATTCTCTTCAACGCCTTTGCTCCTCCGTCTCCAGCCCTAGATCATACGGATTGAAAGCAGGTGTTTTGGGGCAATTGGTAACGCAAAAAGTTTGCTTTGTTTTCCACCACTAATCAAATTCATATTTCATTTATAGAGAGCTAAAAGCAGAAATTTTGCAATCCATCTTTTGATTATCTGCCTCAAAGAAACCTGGTCTTTCCCTCCAAGAGGCACAGGATATCCGTATTTTATCCCTTCCACCAATTTCTAAAATCATATATTTTGCAAAAACCAGCTGTCTATGTATTTCAAAAATCAGGCGTCATGTGGGTTCCGGTGAAGCAAAAAATCAAGCGGAGGAAGAAGACCGAAGAAGAAGATATACCATAGAGTCCATGAACTTGATAGAGTCCTGGACTTTCAGAACAAACCGTCTCTTACCTAACACCTTAAATCTATTATCCAATCACAAAAGCATCAATATCTACTCCTCCGAGACCTCGAAAAGCAATTTGGGTTTGTTCAGAAATGGAACTTCATGGCTGTCCTTGAGAAGTATCCTTCAATATTCCACGTTGGTGGCGGTAGTGACAGAACACCGCCTTTTGTTAATCTGACTGAGAAAGCAATGAAGATTGCCGATCAGGAACATGAAGCAAGAGAGTCAATGGAACCCATTTTGGTTAAGAATTTGAGGAAGCTTCTAATGATGTCAGTTGATTGTAGAGTGCCACTGGAAAAGATTGAATTCATTGAAAATGAATTAGTCTTGCCCCAAGATTTCAAGAATTGTTTGATACCAAAATACCCAGAATATTTTTCAGTGAAAGATGTCAATGGGAAAGCTTATCTTCATTTGGAGAATTGGGATTCTTCATTAGCGGTCACTGCTAGAGAGGAAAGATTATCGCTTGAAGGAGTTTCTGCTTCCAACACCCCAAAGAAAAAAGTCAGAATATCAAAAGATGGTAATTTCTTGGGTCCATTTGCCTTTAGAATGTGTTTTCCTGCTGGTTTTCGGCCAAATGCGAGTTATCTTGAAGAACTTAGTTTCCTTCTCCATACTTGAATGCAAGGAGATTTGAAGCTGCTGATCCAAAGGCTCGAAAGCGTGTAGTGGCAATGCTTCATGAGCTTCTTAGCTTGACAATGGAAAAGAGGTTGACATCTATGCAATTGGATGCATTTCATTCTGAGTATTTGCTGCCTTCTAGATTGCTACTTTGTTTGGTAAAGAATCATGGTATATTTTATATCACTAACAAAGGTGCAAGAAGTACTGTTTTCCTCAAAGAAGCCTATGATGGTTCAAATTTAATTGATAAATGTCCTTTGTTTTTGTTTAATGACAAGCTTGTAGCACTGGGTGGTCCTAAAGAGATCAATTTGTGCAAAGAGTTGCATTTTTGACAATTTCTTTTCTATCAATTTTGTTCAACAAAATCTAAAGATCACTTGAATTTCATGCTTTTTGGTATCTGTTTATTATTTTTCTCGTCAAGAATTTCAGATTCTAGGACCGACTCTTCAAGTGGAGTTCCTGGATCTTTATCTCATTCACTAGCCCGTAACTTCTAAGCCAGGAAAGTATAAATATCCAATACCAGAGGAGGAGCTTCAACCAATGGACTTCAAGGCAGTGTGGGCAGCCATGGATGAGTGTCAAAAGCTTGGCCTCACTAAGTCAAGTGGAGTCGGCAATTTCTCTTGTAAGAAGCTTCAAACCATGCTTGCCTCTGCTACAATTCCTCCATCAGGAAATCATGCAAGTCTCTCTTATATATATATCCTGTGTAATACTTCAAGCAAAGAAATAGTTTGATATTAATTGACAAGAGATGGTAATTTTGTTTATAAGGTGGAAATGAATCCAGTATGGCAACAGAAGAAGCTTCTTCAATTTTGCAAATTCCACAATATCAATGTGACTGCTTTTTTTCCTTCGGGAGCAAAAGGTACTAGGCGGGGCAGTAATCTGGTTATGGACAATGAAGTGCTTCAAGTGATCAGTTGAATTACTATTGTCTTCTAAAACACCAGTTTAGATGCTTATCCTAGAACACATAAAGTACTACCAGGACAAAACGACACGGCAAAGAGGGCAGGTATCGTCCTGTAGAAGCCATGTATCAATACAAGCTTTATGAAACGCGTGGTTACAAGAAGGAAGAAGCACCCTACACTCCTCTCCTTGTTTGAATTCCTCTAAACATATAACGCACTGTTCGTTATATTTAATTTGATCATCTTCTTTGTTTCCATCATAAGCAATCACCGGGTATGCTTCTTCCAATGCCATAGCCAACAGCTCACCGTTGGTGGCTGTACAAGGCTCATGATCATCATCATCTTCCCATAGCCATAGTCTGCTTTCAATATCACGAATTACTCGACGACTTCGACGTCGTTGACCACCTCTAACACTTTCCCTATAAAGCGAAGAAACGCGAAGAAACAATAAAAGGAAAAGCAAAACCAGTAACAATGCCATTGGAAACCAGCAATTAATCATGCCGCTGCAGTGATCTCTTAGTTGTGCGTGGGAGTAGGAATGGATGTATGGCTGTTGCTCATTCTGAGAAATTGGTGGGTCGATGGGATTAATTAGCCGCTTCACATGCTCTTATTTTCCATTGCAATGGAATGCTTCTTATTTCAAGGTGATGAAGTTGATAGTAGGATTTCTGTTGTGTATATACAGATGTGAATATTTCCACTTTCAATTTGGATTTTGTATCAGGAGTACATATCCTTTTAGGTCCAGGAGGACCAGGCAGGAAGTATGGGGAGTTCAAATTAAGGGAAAAAATTTTTTTTTTAAGTTTTCTTTCAGAAATTAAGTCTTTTTTTAAAAAAAAAAATTAATAAGTTTTTTTAAGAAAACCATTTAAATAACTTTTTAACTATTTATTTTTAAATTAGCTTACAAATTTTTTTATTTTGGGGACCGGATTGACTTACAAGTTAAAAAACACATTTTAAAGTAAAAATTACAAGAAAATAGTCAAATCAAACACAACTCATAATTTAAAATTGATAACTCTATTTTCTATTTATATTAAAATTATCGGATCTACTTAAGATAGCTTGATTTAATGATTGAATCACACTAGTTTAACCCTTGTGATCGCAGGATTGAGTCTGCTTGTTGTATGACTGGCATTACATTTATATAATTTGCTTTTAGCCATTTGAATCAGTTCAGTATGCTCGCACTTGCTGATTCAAAAATCATGCATATTTTGTTTAAGTTTGAAATCTAAACAATTATTTTCTCAAATGTTGAAAGTTACAAGTCCTAGCCCTCCAAGGTACAAGTGACTAATCTTTCCTTTTCTTTCATTACAATACTGCTATGGAAATATGAAAGGCAAAAAGTTCTCTGGCAACTGTGAACTCACCAGACTCGAAACAGGAAAGGGTATATATGCAAAAAGTGTTCTACCACTTGAGCATTTTTGCATGTCTTTCTTCCTTGAATAATCTCTTCCTCTGATTATACAGTAAAAAGTAGCACTACCCATCTCTTCTAGTTAGAATTTCACATTTTTTTCTATGACCACATTGAAGAATCTTAAATACTGTTCAAATGTTTAATCCCTAAATCAAGTTGCTTCATCAACTGCTTCTTTTATGCTAAGCCCTAAAACTTCCATAGGAAAGCTTTTGCTTGGTATAGTCTAAGATCGAATTGATTCCGAAAGAGGGTTTTGCCATGGTTGAACTTCTTGTGCTGTTAACCAATTTGAACCATTGACTTCCTGGGTCGCATGTATTATCCCTACTCAAACATTTGCAAGTATTTATAACAATGGTGTTGTTGGAGTCTACATCTAGGCAAATGGTTGTGCCATTACTGATCTTAGATGAAAGATGCATGTTAGAATCTGAGATGACATCCCATTTTGAATCGGAGTCTGTGCAGATCACTCCAAGTTTTGCTGGTTTGCCCAATTCATCTGCTTGTAAGCAGAAATATGTTCCTTTAAGAGATAGAATCTTCTGTGGTGTATATCTCCATGCTTCAGAGTCAGTACAAGGACCTAACTTCAATGGCTCTAGCATTGATTTTCTTTGTACACAGAGACCTGTTAATGGGTGGAAAATCACTTTATGTAGATTACTTTCTGACACACCTGGTCCTGCATTTAACAAAAAGACTAATATCAAACATTGCTTGTAAGATTCAAACCATACAGGATGTAATATAACAAATGAGCTTCAGAACTGTGAGGTTTTTGAACCTGGAATTTACCTTGAAAAGGTGATTGCAGGGCAGATATTTGCTGCAAGAAGCTTGAATTCCTGATGTCACACCAATTCCAATTTAACACCCCATAATACTCATTTAACCCAAGAACACCTTCCCTTAAATAATAGCTTCCAACTAGTGTCCACAATGCCCAATCCAAGTCAAGCTCAGCTGCCCAACCCAAGAAGCAACCCAAGTACCTATTATCATTTACATTTGTACCTCTTTGATCAATTCCAAACTCGCTCACGAACAATGGCCAACCTTGATCTAACAAATATCCTGACATCCTCATCATATTACTCGTCACTCTTCCACAAACCTGGTTAGGGTTTCCATTTTTCCATGCTTGCCCATCTGAAAATCCATACCAATGTACTTCGAATACTAATTTTCCGGTGAATGTGAGGTTCACCGGACGATTGCGTAGGAATGACAAATCTTTGTCGTAATTCAGACCAGAAAGAATAACAAGTACGTCCGGATTTGCTGAATGTACTGCTTCAGCTCCTTTTTCCATGTACCTAAATGGGGTTCGTTCAAGAATTTCAAGAATTGTAGATTTTACAGTAAACATAGTCAAGGAGTTAACGAAATCAGAAGAAGAAAATGGCAGATTACCTGTACCAATCGTTTACATTTTGTTTTTGACCTCGAAGCTCGTTCCTCAGGCTCAAACCAACAACATTGGGAACACCATTAAAAATGGTGGCCATTTGGGTTAAGCCATTAATCCATAGGTCAGGGTTAAAGTAACTGTCGCCAAAGAAGCCATTGCCGTCAAAGTTACTGCAACACCAACCAGGCTTGCTTATGTGATTGTCTAGGATCACTAGCACGTTATTGTCCCCAAGGCTAGACACCACTGCCTAAGAAATGAAAGACATTATACGTGAGCATCTTACCAGCATACTTCAGATATCGGAAGTCAAAAATAGTGTATATATATTGGAATTTATGGAAAAAAAAAATTAAATTTCAAAAATTTTTGAAATAAAGGCCTTGTTAACCTTCTCCAGAGCCCACACATGTGGGATGACTGATGCATGAGTCTCACTATTTATTTAGTTTTATAACATTGACCATTAAGAAAAGAAAAAAACTTACCTTCAAAAAAAAAAAAAAAAAAAAAGAAAAACACCATGGTTTAAACCTCTGATTTAAAAAAAATGTGTTATATTTTTGTTTGTAAAAAAATAAAATAAAAATCTAATAGTTTTTCTAAATACACATAGCTGTGTTTTATCGGTAAGAATGCTCACTGACTAAAGCCACTCAAGACCTTGTCTATTCTATTGGTCTGTTGTGGGGTCCCTAACATAATTAATTATTATTATCTTTATTTAATATAATATAATTGAGGTACCTGATAAGCCTTGATGAGTGGAAGATCAATAATGGCGGGGTTATTGGCTTGAATACCAGAAATGGATTCAAGCAAGCCAAGGTTTTGAAAAGATTGTTTTACAGTAAGAGAAGCATAGGTCTCATTAGTGACCAAATAAAGCGGCCAAGTGAGTCTCACACAATTGAATCCCATAGAGACAATCTTCTTTGCAATTAAATCCATGGGTTCTCTGCTAAGCCCTTCTGCAACTACTGCCTCCAGATGTGAAACCCAGTTTACGCATGCTAGTTTCACTCTTTGGCCCTTCTCATCCACAATCCACCTTGAATCGGTCGAGAGGGGAACTGCAGAGACTTGCTTTGAAGGTACTAAAGTAGTCAAGGTAATAGAAAGGAAGAAGATGGATAGAAACGAGAAGAAAGAGAGTCTTGCCATTTTGGGTTTTAAGAGGAGAGATTTATTTTTAGGTGTTACAACTCAAAGTCTACGTTTTTATAGGTATGAGACTGCCATTTGGAGGAATGGGATATTGAATGGATGTTTGTTTCGGTAAAGATTTACCTGCACCTGCGTCACCTGTCCACCAATACATGAAATTAATTACATGTCTTAGTTTAAATAAAAATATTTCTGACAATGAAAAAATAAAAGGGTTATATTATTAAAAAAAAATAATTATTGATTTGATGCATGAGAATGAGATTACACATACACGAGGTATAGGCAATAAATTTTCTGTTTGCTTCTAATGTGTATGTCTCACCAATACACTAAACCAATCAAAATGAATTTTTATTTATAATAAAATTATTTTTGACAATTTATTGAAAAATAATAAAACAATAATAAATTCTAAAAAAAACTTTCTTAAATTGACTCCATGTGTGAGATTGTCTACAAATCAAGCATAGACAAATCTTCTTATCCCAAAATATAATGTTCCTGTTCGAAAAATAATATGTTAGATGCGTTTTAAAGAATGAAAATAAAAATTGTTTAATGATAAATAAAAAATTAACTTATTTATTATTCCACGTGGACTAATATTTTAGCAATGACTTATCATCTCATGGACCCACATATCACACTTAATGCTACATGAACACCAATTTTTTGAGCATTATAAATACAGATTAGATTTGATATGAAAAAAATAAGTTCATGGTATTGAATGATAAAATCGAAAGAATTAGCAAGAATTGATAAAAATGTTAAAATTCAAGTCTTTTTTTATTATTAGACCTAGAATTTAGAATATAATAATAAGAATACAAATTTATATATTCCATACGACGATCCGGAGCAAAATTAGTTAAGTCTGATTTTTACAGTACTTTTTAAATTAGAAGAAGTAGGTATGGATTCTATAGATAAAACTCGAGAGTAATTAATTTACTGAATAAAAGATAACTTAGAAAGCAATTGGAGTCGCGAAGATATACTACCGGTGGAAAGAAAGTTGCATACCCAACTGAATTACTGAACTATCACTATGCAAAGTGCAAATATCATTACCATATTAGAATAGTCCATGCACTAATGATGAATTTACAATCAAAGATTGGTTGAGGAAATTGCTACTATTATGAATATAACCAAATTGTTGTTGGAAACACGCCAAGTAATATAAAAAAAAATTAGTGGTCCTCATCTTTAAGGATAACAAATTGATCCACTCTTACTTTAGTGCTAAGAAATCAGCTAGACTACTATACCATACTTGCAAGGCAATGCACATACCATCGTGGGTTGCATACCTTACATTGTTAAAAGTCTTCTTTTCCAATAATTATAAGAATTTATTAATTTACTAAAGGTGAGTCGAATAATTCGAACTTGAATAATTCTATTATGCGCGAATTTGATTAATCGGTAAGTGGGTTTAGAATATCGAATGGTTTCACTAAAAAAAAAGAAAGATGAGTTGAATAATTTGAACTTATTTAATGAAATTCATTAGTCCATTAGTATATTAGTTTAATTAGTTGTTTTTCGCAAATTTTTCTAGTTGCTTTTAGCAATTGAATCAGTTTGTTAAGTACTTGTTTATTTTCTTGTAGCAATTGAGATGTAAATACTATAAATTTAACTTGATTCAATTTATTTTTTAATTTAGTTTTGGGATAGATTAGATTAATTAGTCCAAAATTAAAAGTTAAATAAATAATTGGGGAAAACCTCTAATTAATTTCTAAATTTCAAATTTCTAACTCAATCTACATTGTTTACATAAAAGGGTATAAAAGTTTCAACTCTTCAATATTAATTACCATTCAAAAAAAAAAAAAAAAACGTGGCTTATCCATCTTTTGAGACCTATCTATGGCTTCCATTTCCTCGTGTAAACGAAGAAGAGTTGGAGTTGATTAGGAGTTGGGCTTGGGCTTATGCTACCGATAGAAAAGAAGACGATGAATCCAACAGCATTAACAGTAGTTGGGCTTTGATTCGTTTACTGGATCAGGCCTTTTTAATGTCAAAACCCAAATCTGCTACTCCTCCCTCAATTCATCGCGTATTCTTTACGTCGATGCAGCCTGAAGATGGTAAATATTGGTCGGTAATTGCCCGCCAATTGCAAATCGGACAGCGGAGAGAAAGTAAAGAAAAGCTCCCTACGCCGTCGCCCGTCGGATATTTTTCTCGGATACCCTTCCCGGCGGCTGTAAGGATTTTGGTTTGCATTTTTATCAGTTTCAAGATAATTGGTAGAGTTCACGGGTCTCTTTATATCCCTTTCTGACTTTTCCATTGCCTGCTTTGTCGAAGCTCTACAGGCTACTCCAATCGAAACCCTAAGGCGACGCGTACCAGCTCTTATTTTTCTTCAACACCTCTTGCCAGCTATTTAAGCAATGTAACTCCCATTTTCTTTTCTTTAGCTCTTTCTCCATTATTTTGATCACATTGAAACTAATTCACCTCTGATTCTGTGAAATTATGATAATTTCAGGGGAGCTATTAAATTGGAAATTCGATGTCCACATAAAGTTGATGAGATTGCTGCTGACCCCGAGCCTGATTGGAGTTTCGATGCTCTGTTATCAGAGCTCAACTCACTCGAAAAGAAGCTCAGTGGTTCCTCTGAAGTTCCTGTACCTTTCACTAAAACTCACTCTCGGTATCCCTCTGTGCTAAAGTTCTCTCTCTCTCTCTATATATATATATATATATATATATATATTTTTTTTTTTTTGCATGGAAATTTGTGCTAAATATGTTGTTAACTGTTGGTTTAGAGGATTTTCGAGTATAAAGAGTGTGGAGAAGAGCTCAATGGCTTTTATAATGCGCGTTTCGGATGATGAGATGGAGGATTCAGAAGAAGAGGCTATGGAGGATTCTGGGCGAACTTTAGTTACTGGGAAACGATTCAATTGTGATGATATTTACATTAGGTGTGAAACTAAACCGAGTTACTATCACGGCTATTTATTTATTTTTGTGATATGAGTATTGGCAATCTAAGAAGTATATTTTTTTATGTTTCAGTGAGAGTGATGATTCTGATTATGAGTTAGCTTTTGATGAACAATCATATTTAATGGATGGAGTAGGAGTTTTGGAAGGTGCTCTGTTTGAGCGAAGCCAGGAGCATCAGCTTGGAGTTAAGGTATATGGATTTCACTTATTATCCTTTTGTTTTGCCTTGAAAATAGGGTTAATTTTGTGGTTTTTGTGTTTCATTCTAGGCCATAAACGTCATCAAAGTTTTTTAAGTTTACAAATTTAAATAGGGAAGCCCATATTAACAAGCATCTATGGTTTGTATGTATAACAGTGGTAAATTTCTTGTCTAACAGGAAGAGCTTAGGAACCAAATCTCAGCATTAGAGATAGAATTAATGAGAGAAAGTGAAAAGTCTGATTCTGCATCTATGCGAGTTGAGAAGTATGTAGATGCAAGAAGGGAATCAGACCGAAAATTTGATACTCAATATCAGCGTAAAATGTGAGAGTGGCATCTTCAATGTTAATTTTGTTTGGTTTTTCTTCATTCTCAACATCACTCACAAAGAAATCAGTTTCTATTTTGATTTTTCTCTAATCTTTGATGCGTGCACACTGCACTGTTAAGAAAAGCTTGAAACAGATACTGACATTTCCTTATAATATTCTAGTGCAGAAGCACTTGATAATCACTTGACTGCTATCCAGCGGGATCATGAGCTCAAATCACAAATAGAAGAGAGGAGAATAAGAAATGATGCAGCTAATGAAGAGGCTAAGAGAAGGGAAAAGGCTTTGCAAGAAGAAAGACTGCGCCAAGAGAGAGCTAGGGCAGAAGCAGAGGTTTGTTGATTTGGCATTTCATTCCGTGTTCCCTGAGCTACTGAAGTTACTTTATCTGTACTTGCATTTTGAGGAATCATGCTTGAATGAACTTTGAAAGAGTATCTTGCATTGATCTTAATCCCACTCTAATAAATACTAATGTTTTATGAGAAGTGTTTTCGGTCCTTTATCTATGTACTTCTCTCCAGGTGTTAGAAGTTGGTAGCAATTTAGAATTTGTTAGTTGAACAGTGGAATAATCAAAATTTGGATTCAGGCTAAACGTAAAGTTGAGGAAGCAAAAATGGCTGCTCTAGAAGCAGAGAGGAGAGCCGCAAAGGAAGCTGCCGAAAAGGAAGCTGCCGAAGCCTCAAAAAGGATAGCTGCTGTAGTCTCTCAGGGGGATGTTGCTGGACACGATGGAAATGTCAGTTCAGCAAACAGCAGTCTTCAGTCTCAGGAAGCTGGATCTAACGGAAGTGATAAACCAAAATCAGCAGGTTGTCCGTATTCTTTTTTTTTTCTACCAAGGTCGTTGGACTTACTATGATATTACCACTGCTTTCAAATTTGTATTTTAAGTTGCTGTGCTTGTGACCTACAATCTACGTCTAATGTTATGAGGAAATATTTTTTGCTGAACAGAGATTTTAGTTATTTTCCCCTTCTCTGTTTATCTTTCACTAACTTCTTGGTCATGACCAATATATTTAAATTCTTTAAGCTCTATTTTTTAAGATTGAACCTAAATCTTATCGTGAAAAAATGATTTTCCTAGTGAGTGAAGTTGCTGGTACCCCATAATCTGATTTCAATCCTTTCTTTTGTTTTTTCTATTTGATTTGGCTATTCAACAATGTCCATTATTTTGCAGTCAGCAATAAGAATTCTTTTTTATCCTGTTCAACAAATACCTCGATTGCCTCCTTTTCCTTGTTTTTGTGTACCATGCTATTTCATTTTGTCATCTTAGTTGTTATATAAATGCCAAGTTTTGATATGGGAAAAATTGACTGCCATATCTTTCATATATGCCATTTCATAGTGTTTTGCACATTGATTGATCTGATTCACAAGTCATCTGTTCGTACACTCTTATCATTTCATATTTTTGGCTGAAATTCTGTTTATCTCTTCCTTACTTGTTTATTTTGAGGTTTAGTCCACGGCTGAGATTCCAGTTTGCCATTTTATGACAGGTGATATTATGAGGGCTGCAAAAAGTGCTCGTAACCTAGAGCAGGGAAGACTACAGAAGCTTAAAATGCTGGATGATGAAAACCAGTCACTTAGATTGAGTTCTAAATTGGTATAGCTAGCTTTTGCAATATTAATTTGGAAGTCTAAGTCCATTATCTTCATTTGATGTTTTAACTGTAGCTACACCACTGCAATTTTTTAGCCCTGATCTTGAATTATCTGATTTATGGTAGTCATATTTGACATTTTCATCCTAGTGCAGTGCATTACTAGTTGTTGTGTTCTTAGTCTTTCTTTGGCCTTTCTGTTCGAGAGTTTCTCGAGTATTTTGGTCATGTTGATACCATTAATTGTTCCTTGGATTTCTAGTTATGTTTCACTTAATGTATTACTTTCTGGTTATGTGATTTGAGGGATTTTGTATTACTAATATCTTCATTTGATATGCTGACTTTCTTTGTGGTGTAATGTTTGGTCAGGGTTTCAGCGGCCATGAGAAGCATATTTTAAGATTGATGAAACAAATAAGTGGAACAAAAGAGAATGTTAGGTAAGGAATATATCTTTATGAGCTGCCTTTAACGGCAGTGACATGTTCTTTCATATGGATTGTTATACATTAAAATATTCATGTATGCATGACTAGCAGACGTAGTTGCATCTGCAGAAAGTTTCTGTTTTTCCAAAGTTTTATATTGTGTGTAACCTCATTTTTAATTCTCAGCTTATGGTGCTGTCTTGAGATTTAGACGGCCTAAACTATAGTCAATTTGGTGAGAAACAGACATCTGATGCTTTAGTTTATTTGCCTTACATATGCTTATTTCCCCAAGGACTCCCAACTGGTTATGCAATTGTACCAGGCTACTCTTTTACATTTATATATCAGTCAGCCGCTGATTGGCCAGTTTAGTCTTCTGAGTTCTGACTGGATCATTTAATTTGCATCTTGATTGGAATTCTTATACGCATGCAAATCAATATATCCTTTTGTTTTTTGTTTTCTTTTTTTTTTACATCTTCAGTTTTTATCCACTCATGTTGCAGTGCAAAATCAAGTGAACTCATTAAGATTTTCAAGAACCCTGCATGCCCTCAATCCATCAGCATTGTGACATTTGCAGAGAAGGTAATCTTTGACTTGTCCACAAAAAATGCTTCCTCTTCCACATTAACTGACATGATTGATTGGGAGAATGGAGAGATGGGAGCACTTGGATTTACATAACCAACTTGTCCTGAATGCTCCTTATGATATTAATGCTATAAAAAACTAAAATTTAAATCTTTGAGATTCTACATTTTCTCTTTCTCATTAGTTTGAATAGCTTGTATACATTCCCAAATAATGGAAATATAGATGAGAGGCTTATAAACTTGAAAGATAGGATGTAGTGTCTAATATGAATTTGTAGCATCATAAATGAAAGGTAAAAAATAAGGTGCTATCATACATAAAATAAGCAGTTTACGTTTTATCAGTATTAAGCTGCAAAAGGTATATCTGCTACCTTTTCCTTCCTGCAAAAATGTCTTGGACCTTTTGTTGGTAAAAAAAATGTTTTATTCTTAAATTTAATGGTCATATGCAGTCTGTAATGTTCCATTTTCTAATATGTAAACTGACAGTATATGGAAACCATAAGATCCTCTGACATGTTCCCAATTTTGGTATTCGCAGGTTGTCTCCCTATGTACAAGCCCTGCTTTTCCTGCTTTTGCATGTAGTCATGTTGTTGTTCTTGTTATTTCACAGGTATAGTTTGTTACTTAGCTGCTTTTTATCCCTTTTACTTTTTTCCTGGGAGCAGAGTGATAGGGATTCATTGCTTGGCTGGCTTGAAAAGGCTACCATCTCATATCTTTGCCCTGTACATTATTATTTTCTTTTCTCAGATCAGTTTGCAGTATAACATGACTGGGAAACAATGAGATTTGGCTGAGGTTTTCTGTTGAGGGCTTTTGATGTGTTTAGTATAGGAAGTCAGGAAGCTAGGGAGTGATTTTAGTTGGTATACCTAATTTTTAGGATTCTTCTGTTCCTAATATGCAATAATGATTTGTGAACCAGGTCCCACATGCAATGGATATTCTTCTGGCTAAGTTGCATAAAGCATGTGTATACACTGTCCCAAAGTACATAGCGTACTCGAAGGTGACTAACTCTTAAATTCGCTGAATTGTTTGTCAGGACATGGCTTTCTTTGTGTTTGAACTATTTTTGATGGCTATTCTTATCATGCCATTAAAATAGTAGATCCATCAGTTCTCTACATGTAGTGCAAGGGCAAGACTAGGGTATGATATGGACGGGAAAGCAGTTCACTCTTTTGTAAAAAAGTTATTTGAATTCATCTTGCCAACATCTCATTTTTATTATGGAATAGAGCACATCAAGTTGATTTCTATATATAAATGATATGTTCAAAGGATGTTCCAATGTCTTAATGCTTGCCACAATAACATTGTTTTGCTCAATTTTCCTCCAAACAATTCTTGTATATGACCATAACTTGTTACCACTACAGCTACTGTTGCTTCTTTTTGGTCTTTCATATTTCTGTCCTTCCTTTCCTGGTAATCTTATTTTCTCTCTTGAGTCACAGTTTTAATAGATGAACTGAAGCGACATCTCATAGAGTTGTTCTATTGGCCAATTCAAACCTTTTGCAATTGATTGTAAGAGCAGCTTGGATTTGGCTAGATATCATGTGGCTGAACACTGTAAAAAAAAGTTGTGAAGCTAGCTAGTATCGGTGGCCATGAATAGTTTGATTTAACATTCTGTTTCCAGTTACAATTCACAAAAGTGATTCAAATTAACCTAGGGAAAAGTTTAAGGTCTAATCTCCACTGGTCTGCCTATAGATGAATGAGCAACATTTTGCTTTGTGGCATTTCTTTGGCTATTTTTCTTGCTGCTGCTGTTTGCATGTATTCTGAATTATTTTATTTTTTATTTTTGAACTTACAGTCAGCATTTGATTCAAGAGTGGCTTACCTCAAAACGATTGGATATGAAGAGCATGATGGGAAAATTGAAAGTACTGAAGAGTATTTGCAACGATTGGAATCCTACATGAGACTTTATGGGGCTCTGGTTCAGGTTTGCAGCAATCTATATTTATGTTTAAAAAGAACTTTGGTGCTTTCCTTTTGGTTTTGCAGCATGTATTACTGTTGTATTGATACTCTAACCTCATATTGTGTTACTGTTTCTTCTACATTGTAGCTGAAAAATGTTATTTGTTTTGGCAGACAGAAGTCCAGGGCGTCCAGAATCCTCATGGTCCAAAAGAAGGTTGGGCATGGCTTGCTAGGTTCTTAAATACTCTCCCTGCCAATAAATATACTGCGGTTGCACTGAAAGCATTCCTGCAAGTAAGTTGATACACATTCTTGATTCATTTGATAATGATTAACCAATTCGTCTGAAAAGGTTCTATGTTTCCACCAGACAGCAGGGTTTGTTCTCTTCAGAAAATACAGATCTCAGTTTCGGAAACTGCTGAACATCATCTTAAAGGACTTTCTAAAGGTATTGAGAGAGAGTGAAGATTCAGAACTCAGACCTATAATTATAGAGATCCAATCCTATATAGAAGACAATGAGTTCATTCAGGAGCCAGAAGGAAGGAGCCTGCAGGGTTCATTGCTGTCTAAAGTTATGGCGCCCGGATCACAACCAAGTAGAAGTTACTACGATTATTGATCAGAAAAAATCAGCATTTGATGCCTAAATTTGGTTAGATAAATCCACTATCTCAGGATATCTATTATGCGGACTGCCCTGCCCCGCGGCATCTATTGGAAAATGAAGCGGAAAAATTAGTTGCAATCTCTAGATTTGGTTAGGTTATATCAGGCATCTTCTCAACCATCATGGCGAGTTTTAGTATGTCAATGATGTGCTAATTGCTGAATTAAGCTTGGATGACCAGAATAATAATCTAGCCCACCCTTTCTCCCTCTGCTGCCTGGGTGGCTACACTGTTCAAATATTTTATTGAGAATTTCTGATCATTTGAAGGCGTACAGATGAACTCCTTTTGCCTTTGCCCTGTACGTAATTGTGTTGCAAAATATCAAAAGAGTATTTGGGGGCATCACGTTTTGGTATTCTTTTTTTGATATACTTTGATAATCTCTACAGGAAAAGAAAGCATGTTGTAATGGCATATGGCGACATGGAATGATTTAAGAGAAAAAAAGGTCATCTTCGGGGGGCCTGATTAACTAAAATAATGATAATGACGACAATTAGTACAGCTTGCAACCACGAAAGAATTAACAGTAGAAAAATTTTGTATACACCAAATCCACTACAGCTCACACTTCACTATTCAATTTCAAATTATAAATTTCTAATTACCCTAGTGTAGATTCCCAGAGTCAAACAAATACACATTATGTTACTACATATGCCTAGAAAAAAACAAACCGAAGAATAAATGTGAACCAACTCCTTATTCATCTATCTGCTTTAATACATCTAGGTTCTGCCAAAATCATATGAACAGAAGCTTTCATGAGGATGAATAAGCCATGTTCAGCAAGAAATTGTAGAATCCAACTCGTTCTTGAATGTTTACAAAGCTAGCAGTTATATACAACTCTTTTGCAGCTTGATTTTCCTGTATATTCGAAAACTGTTCCTTCTCAATCGAATTCATGCAGATACAATTTTTGCTGCATCTTGACATAAAACGATGAGAAAAGGGCAATGCAAATATCTGACCTGTCCCTGCCTTCAGAAAATGGGTATTTGAATCAGCTTTCACCAAATCAAACTCACTGGTGGTGGCAGAGACAATAACAAAGATGAGCATTGAACTGATTAATATAGCCTGATTCTAGTCTGTATCGGGCTTCGACAAATGGGGCATAGTTGAAGGTCTTCTCCACACTCACAACATGTCTGTAAAATGAAGTGGGAGTCAGAAGTGGTAATTTTATTCCATTGCGAACAACAGAAATTTAGCAAATGTTTTACCTGATGCCCACAACCAAAGGCCATATCCTTTTTGTTAGTAAGACAAATTGGGCAAACCTGTCAGTATATTGAAAAAAAGGCAGGGTTAATAAGCTATAAAGAGACCTAAATGACATTAGAGGTGCCCCTGCTGCTGATATATTAACATTGGTACCAAAAAGTGATATTTTTGTTGATGACAGGAAGGCAGTTGAAAAAAAAAAAAATGTAACAACAATGAATTTATTTCAGCAAGAGCTTTTGCACCTGATTATCATAAGTAGAACTTGAATATGGAGCTGTGTTGACTGGTGTATCATATCCAGCAGCTGGCGCGTCGTACCCAGAATAAGAAGAAACAGGCGACTCATATCCAGAATAAGAAGGAACACGCTGCTGAAAGCTGTTTGAACGGGATGGTTTTAAGCTCTGGCCAAAAGAAGATGCTCCACGAAGAGGTGGGGGCAGATGAACCCTCTCCGGAGCATTCCCTGTCCGTCGACTGCTTCATCAATGGAAGCAAGCAATAGAAGTTACATTATTTCACATGATAAAGACAAAAAATCAATTAGAAAAATTTCCACATTATTATGGCTTTATGATTACCCCAATATGCCAAGCTCAATTGTTGCTTTGTATTGAGCAGGTATTTCCATCAATGCTGCAAGTGCAAACTCTGTCTCTTTTCTAGATTCGTTGACATTTTTTGTCATTATCTCTGTGAAATTCACGAACTATGGAAACAAAGAAAGGTCATTGTTTCAATAAGCATATCTGGAAATGCGAATAACAAGAAGTTAAAATACTTCAGGAACTGCACAACATAACTGCTACATACCTGAAAGTTATCAAAGGCTCGAGCAGGGATGTTATCATCAAACTCTCTCATCATGTCCCAAGGCCCATCACCAACCCCTACTAAAATTATTGATAAAGGGTATTCACTGCAACGAAACAGGAAATGAGAAAGTAGGTGGGAAAATCCAAGCAACTAGTCTTTAATATATAATATTAGCCTTTGGCTACTCCCCTTTTTTAAATTTCAATTTATTTTAAAAAAACTAGTGTGTTACCTCGCTTTCACAATTGCATTGATTGTCTTCTGCTCCTGCGGACTGAAGTGACCACGCTGTGTGTCAACGCTCCTAGTTACCTATCATGATAAGTGGTTTCTGTGAGGTGCAAAGAGTAGAATATACCGTAATCGACAAGCCATTGATATAAAAGAATTAGGCCTATTGCGCAAAAGGTGTATAAAATTTTGATTGTGAGGACAGAAATAGGAAAATTTCAACTGCTTAAACAGAATGTTTGGATTGCACCATCAGTGGCAGACACTAGACCATCGGAAAGAACTGCAATACCGCATCTTCAAAGCACAATTGACAACAATAATTCCCAATTCTAGGTCAGAGTATTCTTTTCAACTACTTTAGTGAGAGATAAGCTTAGTTGAGTTAGGGAGAGGTACTTCAAGCAGCCATTCCATAAGAAAAAAGAGACATACTGCTCCGCTGAACATTTCTCATCACCTTTTATTCCTTTCAGCATCAATACACAACAATACTTGTGCAGTGCACTATTTAAATTTTGATGCTAAAGTGGGTCTGGAGGAGTTAGTATTATCTGGTCCCTGAAACTCTGGCATGAGGACTTTGTGAGTTAACAAAAGCAGTTTGTTCTCTCCCGTGGGGAGTAGAACCTCGCTGACTTCATGATGATACTGTCTAATGTTTTATCAATCATAATTCCAGAAATGAACATAGTAAAGCTGATTAATTCTAAAGAAAAAGGTCCAACTTGATCCTGAATTACCTGTCCATCAGCAATTATCACCAGAACATGGTATTGTCCACCACTTTGCTCAACAATTGTAATAGCCATCTCGATGATGGGCGCAAATGATGTTGGCCCTGGCATGGATAATAAAAGCAATGTGCCTTAGAACCAGGCAGTAGAATATAACATAAAGTCATGGAGGACTAGGCAGTATAATACACAGACTAATGGAATAAACAGAAGTCATACCTGCAAGTCGAAGCTGGGGAACAATTTCTCTGTATCGGGTCAACACTTCTTCAAATCCATTACAGATTCTTTCATCTTCATAAAAACTGAAGACATCTTGATCGTGTGTTGATGCTGCAAAATATACAAGACAAATATGATCTGCATATCCCAAATATTAATGCCACATAGGACAGACAAGAGAAGATCTAGATGAAAATACCATCTCCAAACCCAAAACAGGGAATTAAATTATCCTCATCGAATGCTGATAAAGTCCTGCCAATAATTGATATTGCCTGTTCATATGGATTTTGCCCATTGCCAATGTGATGTAAGCTTCGCCGATTGAATGATCTTGAACCTGTCCACTCATTGCTTTTTGTGAAATCAATGCCGACAATGAGATTAGAAGACTCTAGGCCGGATTGAGCGAGGGCAGCAGTGACCTGCAGTCAATGATACCCATTATTTACAATGAAAATTATCTAACAAAGAGACACTTTGCCATCACAAAACTTTTACAACAAAATATAGAAATTCTTCGTAATCAGAAATAAGCAAAATATTATTAAAGAAAGTGCAGAGAGAAATTAGAGCAGTGCAAAATCAACAAAGAGAAAAAAGAGAGATGACAACTTAGAGATTTAAATATCGGACAATCACATTTTAGCTAAATTCCTGCCTTAAGATTTGAAGTCAATGAGTTAATTCTAGTTCCTGGTCTCTGAAATTGGAAAGGTCAATTACAAGTTCCTCTATCCAAATGCTTCACAAAAACCTTCTGAAGGTCCATTTGAATATGAGATGATTTGAAATGAGAGTGGACTTGGATTTGTCTTATCATAAACATCAGGTTGAAAAAAAAAATCATTAAGCCCAAGATTAATTTTAAATTCAAAAACAAGTTCATTTCAAATCTTCGTCATGTAAATGGAACCAATTGCAGCCAACTTAAGCCATCGGAGCTTTTGACTGCCAGTTCAACCACAATATATGGCCCCATGTCATGATTGCAATTTTGTGCTCAATGATCAAGAAATCTCAGCTAATTTCAGCTATGCTTTAATCTATAGCCATTCATACTTGTACACGTATACGTATGATTTCGGCTCTGTTTCAAATTGTCATGTCAAAGTTCACATCATTTTCCAGTAACATCCTTCATTCTCATCCAAAGAAAAGGGTCAAAATCCAAGGTCTGGCACTCATTAGATACTTCTCTCCTCATATCCACTCTCAAGAAAAGAGAAAAATGTAAAAGGCATTTATCTCCATTCCACTCACTAATTCATATTAAATATCATCAAAAGCATCTTTCAGAACTGCTTTGCAGCTAAATTTGAGTCACAAAGGCATTTGTTTTATCAGCCACAATCTAACTAGAATAATTCACCCAATACTCTAGTCAAAATCAAAGATTTCCAAATCAACATAGTAAATACATATAAGCACGCCCAGAAGCTTAACACTTCATTTAAGATTGAACTACGCTACTAGTATTAATGAAGCCTGCCCTCACCACCCTTAGAGTGAAAATACTGAAGGCAGTTATCACTGGCTGTCAAAATCCACCCAACCATAGATATGGACTTTTTCCTCCAACACTAGAGCCCTTCAGTATTATTTGCATAGAGGCTAAGAACAAAAAGGTTATATAGAACACAAATAAATCACAAATATACTGAAAAATCATGGGTCCAACCTGATCCAAGGTCTTGTAATCATCAGCAATTCTGGAGTATTTCCTATCTAACCTTTTCTGTGGCTGAGGCCTTTCTGTTTCATAACTATAAGAAGAAGAAGAGGCCTGATGATGCTCAGAAGTAGATGGGTATGGATATGGGTTCTGATGAGCAGAAGGGTATGGATATGGTGATGCTTGAGGATACCCATACTGATTCCATGATGAAGATGAATTGTTTGAACCGTAAGAGGAAATATGTCTCCCGCTAGACCCTTTTGAGCTCTTCCCTCCCATCAGCTAAAGAAACCCTTCAAAATTTCAAGAATCAGAATCTGTATCTCTCTCTTATGAAAAGTACCTGAAACTGGAATAAAAAGAAAGAAGAATTGGGAAATGGCAAGTTTTGGAGAATAATAAGATCTTGAAGTGCATAAACAAATTGGGAAATTTGATGGTTACCTATTTAAGTCTTCAAATTGAAGAAGATAATTAGGTAAATATAATTATGAGGAAGTTTCTGAGTCGACCAAGAAAATCAAACAATTTACTAGCATATGAAACAAAGACCAAGACAATTTATACAGGCGGCTCTAGAAATGACCAATTCAAAGATCTCGCCGACCATAGAAATGCCTCTGCAATAACACAACAAAGACATGTATATTGGATGGAATGAATGAAAACTTCAAGAAACCATAAAAAACAGGCATAAAATAAGGAAATCTCATGTGGGTTTTGATAGATAAACACGCAAGATTGATAAAGAACTTTCAATTGAAAATCATTAAAGCATATACGTTAGCTCACAGGGCAAGCAAAACCAAAGTAGAGACAGTAGACAGTGAGTATTCTAGGTCAGCTCCAATTATTTCTTTAGTATTGCTATTCACAATCATAAAAATGCCAGTAAAGAATTGAGATTGAGATTGAGGTTGATAAGAACATGTTAGCAGAATAGCTGAAGTCAATTACATTTCACAATAATAAATACTATAAAAATATCTTTAGAGAAAGACCCTACAATGGAGATGGGTCTTTTTTTTTTTTTAGTTAAAATACAAATACAGATAAGTATTTAACTAATCAATCATGCATATCAGCAATACGTAATAACAAATAAATGAAGATCACCTCTAATTTAACACCATTGATTTCAAGAAACAAGTGTTCATGTTCATTGACATTGAGGAGAAGAAAACTTTTATACATGCAAGATTAGCGGGAAATTTGATAGTTTTCTATTCCAAAGGAATATTGGATTTAAGTGTCAAGTCTTTTTTAAAAATTTTCTTTTCGTTTACCTGCGAGAAATATTTTGAAATTTGAGAATGGAGTTGGAAGGGAAGAAAGAAAAGTTACGGTAAGTTAGGTGAGAATAGGGGAAACAAGTGACACGTGCTGGTTGCAAGTGTGAACGTGTAATATTTTAAGAAGTTATTGTGGAGAAAGAAATGGCTGCGCGTGTCAATCGTTTTCGTTTGAGATAAAACTTGCATATATCAAAAAATATAGCCCATACATGAATCAAAATTATTTTTAAAAATTAATTTTATTTTATTTTTCAATTATTCTCATTTTATTTTATACTGTTTAACAGTGAAATAGCTAGTAATTTTTTTTTTTAAGTTTATTTGTTTTCATCTTTTTCTACCATAAAAACATTGGATAAGATTTCGGCACTAAATATTTAGGTTTACAAAATTATTCTTAAAATTTAAACTAATTAATAATTAAAAGTATATATTCTTATTTAATTTTTAATTCCCCGATCGTCCCGCTACTGACACTTGATTTATACATTCATATTAAATATAAATTACTTAAAATCATATAATCATAATATTTTGATTTTCATGTAAAAAAAAGTCATAATATTCAAACTAATTAATTATTATGGAGCATTTGATACCCCCTCACCATAAATTATTAAAATGCAAATAAACTAGTAGAAGAATTTTTTTTTTTTTTTTGTGTTTTTTAGAAATTCATATATAAACGTTAGAAGGAAACTAACGTGTCTAAACCCTGTCTATGTATTCACGAGGTGAAACGTATCTAAAAGTGTTACTTAAATTATACATCAAACGATTCTTATTCCAAGCTCTGAAAACTACACACTACCAAACCAATAAGATAAATTAAATAATTATTATGTTGTTCAATTTCTCTCATTCTAGCGAAGTGATGATAGAAGGAAATGGGAAGAAAACAAATATAAATTTATATTATATTTGATATATTTATGTTCGTGTTATTAAATTTTTAATTTTTTATAAATTTGAAATCGAATGAAATTCATATTAATTTTTAAAAAATATTTAAATATATGATATATATTTAAAATATGATTAATCATTTTAAAATCTTAAATTTCAGATTAAATGCATGAATCCACACGCAATTTTAAAGAAATTGAAATATTTAAAAGCATTTCCCTTTTCTCTTATTTTTAAAATATTCTTTACATTAAAAATTACCGGAAAAATCTGATGGATCGAAATGTCACTGTGTGGAGAACTCTAGAGTAATTTCTTCAAATAGGTTATATTTCAAGTACTTAATAGTAATTTAATCTATATACAAATACAAATAAGTAATAAATCGAATTGGTGTGAAGCGTGCAACAGTCAGTGTGTACGTGTCGAACGAAATAGAATTAACCAAGCTATTGGTTTTTTTCGTGTTACAAACGTGTCAATGTGTTAATTTCGTGTTTGGCTTTTATATTTTGGTTTCTTTTCTTTTCAAAAAGAATAGTGATTTAACTGAAATGCTCTTTATCCTTGTTTACTATAAATAAAATTTTGGAACTGTTACTGCCTGATTTAGAGTTGGTTTGATGTTCTTTTCCTGAATTGGTTCCGGTTTAGTTCCAATTCATACCTAGATTCAGT
This sequence comes from Jatropha curcas, assembly GCF_041381405.1. Lineage (NCBI taxonomy): Eukaryota > Viridiplantae > Streptophyta > Magnoliopsida > Malpighiales > Euphorbiaceae > Jatropha > Jatropha curcas. The sequence continues at coordinate 1,562,739 of NC_143153.1, read as the reverse complement.
GGTTATCAAGTTAGTTCGATCAGGTTTAGGCTGATTCTGATTTAGTTCTAGGCCAGTTTTTAGTTAAATCAAATCAATCAACCGGTTTGGTTCAGTTATAAAACCAAAAAATCTATCTTTTTGACTTGAGACAACACGGCGTGCACTTTTTGACTTGCCACATAGGTTATAGATTAGAAGTTAGAACTTCAACATTCAAAAACACACATCCCTTTTTAAATTTTTTTTAATTTTACTCGCAGAAAACAGTAATTAATATAGATAATTAGTGAAGTTTATGTTCACGTGTCTATAAAAATGGAATTAATCAAGTTTACCCAAACTGAAGTTGCCAAGTCGCGGTATTGCAATTCAGTGTGTTCTCCAACTTCATCTAATCAACTTCAAGTCAGCGGTTCTGTCTGCTTTCATTCTGTGTTACAGCCGTGTCACTGCAGTGTTTGGCTTTCATTTTTTTTTTTTTAATCATCGGTGTCCAGATCTCATTATTAAAGACCGACTCGAAGTTTAATTATCATTTTCTTCTTTTTTAATTTGTATAGAAAGAGAGGCAAAAGATCATGAGAATTAAATATAGTTTATTTTAAAAGAAAAAGACTTACTGTTCTCCGTATCTTGATCCATCCATTCCATATATTAAGCTAATAAAAAATAAACTTTGGTTATAATGAAGGTATTTTTTATCATTCGCAGAAAAAAAAGATAAAATTATAATAATTCTTTGTAAAACCCTTTATGTGTCGACTTGCTGTATCATATATGTAAATAAGTTTTAATACAATAACTATTTTTACAAGTTACTATTAATTTTGAGATAAAAGACAGTTATGTCAAATTATGGTTGATTTTGTTATAATTTAGGAGAATTAATTATTTTATTAATTATCGTGTAAAAATTTTAAACGATTTATATTTAAAATGGAAAAAATATGGTATTATGTGATTTGAAAAAATCTCATATATCCCTGGACAATTAATACAGTTGACGAGAATGTGATAATCTCTTTTTTTTTATTTAATATTACTCAAATGTAATCTTATTATTTTTATAAATTTAAATTGCAGAAATTGATATTTTTATATTATGCAATATGATATCAAATAACTAAGCACATTTTTTTGCTAGTTATAATTTTTTTTTCTTATATTATATATGAATTCATTATGTGGTTTAATTATAATTAAAACAATTATTAAATAATCTAATGGTATCAAACTGCAAACTGAACCACAATTATTGCAGTTTGATATGATTTGATTTCATTAATTAAATGTTTTGTTTTGAATTGAAAAATCTATAAACCGTAATTTGTGATTTCGTTCAAAAATTTTTCTAAGTTGTGCACCCTCGTTTTGTTACCATCATTGCTTGCCTTGAATCTTTATTACACATTTTGAATTGCACATAACATCCACTAACCCTTTTTTATAAATAATGCTTACTCCTGCATTCTTTCATTTCTCAATACCAAAAAACGTAGTAATAAACATGGTTCTTGTCAGACAAAAACTACAAAGAAACTCTCTGCTTTCTCTTCCAGAGCTTAAAATTTGCGACTCCTCTCCCTTCCCTAACCCTAACCCTAACCATAACCCATCATCAGTTTCTAATATTATAACTCATCAAGCCGTTGTAACAGACTTCTCCGACTTGGAAAAACTCTGGGTTATTGGCCATGGTAACCATGGCATTGTCTACAAAGTTCGCCAACGGTCAACTTCAGCTATTTATGCTCTGAAAATGGTTCAGCAGGAGGATACTAACGCTGTATCCCACGAGACAGAAATCTTAACTTGTACTGACTCGCCATTTACTATCAAATGCTATGGAATATTCGAGCCGAGAGCAGGCGAGAAAGCGATTCTAATGGAATATATGGATGGGGGAACACTTGATACTGCTCTAAGCTCTAATGGTCCGTTTCCTGAAGCTTTACTTGTAGACGTAGCAAAGCAAGTACTCAACGGTCTTAACTACCTTCATGCACATAATATTGTTCATTTAGATATTAAACCTTCAAATCTTCTTATTAGTAACGGCATGAAAGTCAAAATTGGAGACTTTGGAGTTAGTAGGATTGTTAATGACAATGATACGAGGAATTATGAGAATTTGGGTAGTCGAGGTACTTATGCCTATATGAGTCCAGAAAGATTGGATTCACAAACATTTGGGTCTGGTTATGTTTATGCAGGAGATGTTTGGAGCTTAGGAGTTAGTTTATGGGAGCTCTATGTGGGGCATTTCCCGTTTTTTGAAGATGCAAGAACAACGAGGCCAAGTTGGATGGAGCTTGTGATGGTTATATGCTATGGAGAATTTCCATGCCTGCCAAACAAGGCCTCCCAAGAGTTTGGAAGTTTCCTTAAGTGTTGTTTGGAAAGGGAACCGAGTAAGAGATGGAATGTTTCACAACTATTGTCACACCCTTTTATTGGCATGGAGAGGGAAGCAATTAGTTGGTGTGTTTGACCCCATTTTACAATATACAGTTGAATTAATTAGCATATGATGATGTGCCAAAATTAGCATTTTTTTTTTTTTTTGAAAATGCCAAAATTAGCACATGAGATATACTAGGAAAATACTATTTGGTCATAATAAGACAAAATTATGATATTTTTTTAATAAAACCAGGGTAAAACCCTTTATTTCTCAAGGATTTCAAAGATTGAAGTCGCGTACCACCTTCAATATATTGTCAGTTTAAATTACGATAAGTTTAGATAATTAAAGCTTATAAAGTGTTTGTTTTTTTCATTTTTAGGACTTAGGGTTGTTTGTTTGAACTTAAATAACAATTTATTATCATCTAACAAAAAAATGACAATTTATTAAATCTCTAATTTATTTATTTAGATAGTAGGAAATAAATTTATTTTCTAAGTTAAATCAATAAGTTGTTTATCTAAAAAACACAGATCTAAAGTCAAGATCAACAAAATAATAACACTATTATCCTATCATCCCGACCACAAATTATAAAGGCATAGAGCCATACCTCGTCGAAAACCCAAACAAACCCCACCGGTAGCCACCACTTCTGTTGTCGTTATCTCCATAATCTCAGGGTCGTCCAGTGGCAGAAGGAGAAGGAGAGGGAGAGAACAAGCAAGAAGAAGAAAGAAGACGAGAATTTCAGTTTTTTCCTTTAAATTTAACAGCAAAAAATCGAAAATATCCGCGGAAAGACAAAATGGTAGGACGAAATTAAAATATAGAGATAAAAATAATATATTTTAAAAAATATAAAAATAAAATAATTAATTTTGGTATAACACGGAGACACATTTATAATTTTCTGGTGTAATTTGAGAATACATAAATCAACAAATCGCACCGTTGACGCTCTTTGGTTTGCCATTCCAATCGCCATCAAAAACAAATGCGTTACCGTTTCAAACCGGGTAGTCTATGCACCTGCGCCGTACCAAAACCTCCACACCTATAAAATTACTTTCTTGGCCTTTTTTATTTCTTTTAGATGAAAATTTCATTTTTGACGAGGAACGGAGGAGAGACTGGTTGGTTGGTAACTTTCGTTTTTTGTTGTGTTCTGTTCTGTTTTTCACTCTGTTTCGGCCATCATCTTCCTCCTCAGCCTGCTTCCCATTCCCATTTATACTTACAAATACGTAAGTCATAATCTTCCTCTCTATCTCCATTTTGTTTCCCCTTTTAAGCAACCTCAATTAGTAAACTAGCAAGCAGTGTCCTTTTCCCAACCTTGATTTTCCTTTTATTCGAAGCAATCGTTTACTTTGGTTATTGGCTAGTCTCAATTCTAGGGCTTATCAAAGACAAGGAATTGCAATATTTGGAATTTAATTAATTAATAAAATGGTATTTTTTTAATTCAATTGATCACCGCTTCTGAATTCAATCTGGAATGGCGAGCGGTGACGGCGATGAGGACGTCGCCGTTTTGAGCGATGTTGAGGGAGACGATCCGGTGCCGATCGTTGTAAGAAGTCCGAGACTGGAAGATGTGTCCGTGGAGAAATATCGCGAGCTACTCGCTGAGCTCGATCGGGAGAGAGCTGCTCGTGAGGCAGCCGAGACGTCTAAGTCGGAGCTTCAGGTTTCGTTTAATCGGTTGAAAGCGCTGGCGCATGAGGCGATCAGGAAGCGAGATGAGTGCGCGAGGCAGCGGGATGAAAGTGTGAAGGAGAAGGAAGAGGCTTTGAAAGAAAAGGAGAGAATATCTGTGGAATTGATTGAAGTCAATAAGTTGAAAGAGGAGGCTGTGAAGCAGAAAGATGAAATTGGGAAGCAGTTTGAGGAGGCGGTGAAAGCTAGGGATGGATTGCAATCGGAGATTGAGAATTCGAGGCATATGCTAGTGAGTGGAATTGAGAAGATTTCCGGAAAAGTAAGTAACGTCAAGAATTTTGCTGCGGCAGGGTTGCCTAGGTCTCAGAAATACACTGGATTGCCCGCTGTTGCTTATGGAGTTATTAAGAGGACAAATGAGATTGTTGAAGAGCTCGTTAGACAGATTGATGCCACTGCAAAATCTAGGAATGAAGCAAGAGAACAGATGGATATGAGGAATTACGAGATTGCTATTGAGGTCTCTCAGCTTGAAGCTACAATTAGTGGCTTGAGAGATGAAGTGGCAAAGAAGACTTCATTGATTGAGAACTTAGAGAAGAATGTGGTGGAAAAGGAAGAGAAGGTTTCAGAAATTGAGAGAGAGATGTTTGAGAAGACACATTCTGTAGAGAATGAAGCTTTTGAGTTGAGGGAGTTAGTTGTTGAGTATGATGATAAGCTGAGGAATTTGGAATCAAAGTTAGAATTGCAGAGGCCTTTGTTGATTGATCAGTTGAATTTAGTGGCAAAAATCCATGACCGGCTTTATGATGTCATCAAATTAGTCGATACTAATCATTTGGATTCAGATTTATCAGAGTCTTTGTTTCTCCCACAACAAACGGACATGGAGGAGAATATACGTGCTTCTTTAGCAGGAATGGAATCAATTTATGAGTTAACTAGAATCGTTGTTGAAAAAACAAAGGATTTGTTAGAGAAGAAGAGTCATGAAGTGAAAGGTTTGAATGAAACAGTAGGCCGATTGGTTAAGGAGAAAGAGCAAATTGGTTCATTACTTAGAAGTGCTTTATCAAAGAGGATGAGATTGGACCAATCTTCCAAAACCAATGAATTGTTTCAGGCTGCAGAGAATGGCTTAAGGGAGGCTGGGATAGATATCAAATTTAGTAAGATTCTTGGGGATAACAAGGTTCCAGCTTCTCAAGATAAAGGTAGACCCCTAGACATGGAAGAAGATGAAATATACAATTTGGTAGGTGTTCTTTACTTTGGTTTATTTAATTATCTTGGACTTTTGGTTTGTGCATTATATCCTAATTTGTTCTCACGTTCAAAAATTGTACTCAGGCTGGTGCTCTGGAGAATATTGTAAAGGCATCTCAGCTTGAGATAATTGAGCTGCAGCATTCTGTGGATGAATTGAGGTATTTACAACATGCCTGAACTCATTACAATGCATACTGACAATGAAATCGGTAACCTAATTCATATACTTACCAGATATTCCTATCTTTATGTGCCATGTTCCTGTGTTAAGGGCAGAGGCGAGTTTACTTAAAGAGCATATAGAGGCACAAGCAAAGGAACTGGACCAGAGAATGCGTAGAATAGAAGAACTTGAGGAGAAGGAGAGAGTGGCAAATGAAAGTGTAAGTTACATTTTTTTTTTTTTCTGAGAGTTGGTTCTGTTAATAGTGTCCGCTACTTTGAGAAAGATCCTTTACTTCTCTTTATTGAATGGATTATGAACTTTTCCTTCATGGCATTATAGGTTGAAGGGCTTATGATGGATATTGCTGCTGCTGAAGAAGAAATTACTAGATGGAAAGTAGCAGCAGAGCAAGAGGCTGCTGCTGGCCGATCTATTGAGCAAGAATTTGTGGCTCAGGTATGCTTCCTTGATCAGCCATAACTAATCTGTTTAATTTGAGGCTTTGTTGTCATGTAAGTAACAACTATCTCATTCATGGAATTTGATCCTGTCTAGTAAATTTGTTATGATTCTATATTCAGAGTCCAAACAACAACAAGAGTTGACATGGCTTTGACAAAATAGTCATTTAGGCAAATAATGGCTTTTGATTGGTGACTAGAGCTAAACAGGTTTTTGTAAAAGCTTGCAAAACCTTGAGATTGAGAACGTTGCTAAAATATGCGACTAATAAATGAAATATAATAGTTTTGGGTAAAGTCACATGTAATTGTAGGATATAAATTGAAGAACTTGAGAGTAACTCCTTGAAAATTTTTTAATTTGCAAATTCTGGTGACAGTTTGATTCTGAACCAATGCCATTATTATTTCCATATCCACTAGATATACTATTGGTTTTAAGTACTAGTTAAGGTTTCTGGTGTGGACTGCATGTAATATTGTGTTGTTGACTTGCAGCTGTCAGCACTTAAACAGGAACTTGAAGAGGCAAGGCATGCCATGTTTGAATCAGAGAAAAAGCTAAAATTCAAAGAAGAGACAGCTGCTGCTGCCATGGCAGCAAGAGAGGCTGCTGAGAAGTCATTGAGACTGGCTGACATGAGGGCGTCTAGGCTGAGAGATAGGGTGGAGGAACTCAGTCATCAGCTTGAAGAGTTTGAAACTCGAGAAGACTCGGGAGGCCGAAATGGTCCTAGATATGTATGCTGGCCATGGCAGTGGCTTGGACTGGACTTTGTAGGCGTTCGCAGACCTGAAACACAACAACCGAGTTCAAATGAAATGGAGCTTTCTGAACCCCTTCTATGATTTTAACTTTTCCCTTCTTTTTGTGTATTTATTTGAACTTTCAAAAAATTTAAATTCAAGAAATGATAGCTTATTACATCCTTCGTCCCGGCCAGCTTATTCAATGTGCGATGTTTTACATGAACGGTGATTTGCATAAAAATAATACAGTTTCTTTTCATATATCTTTCATCTTCCTCATTTTGCGTGTAACTTTCTGCTCATCCTCTCATAAGGTGCAAAAAAGAGAGAGAAGATCTATCTAAGGGTTTTTATTTGCCATCTGCTGACAGATGCGTATTTCTTATGGCTATTCAGAGTCTAGGGTTTTTTAAAGATTTTGTTGGGATCCGAAAGCAAGGAAGAGTTATCTTATCGTCATATTGGTTAAATCTTATTGGAAGTGAAGTGTCAGAAATCGGTATCCCAATTGTTTCTAGAGATTCTTAAGCCAAATTGCATGTCGACCAGCATAATCATACATAATATCCAAAATAATCTTCTGCAGACAAGCATCAAGCAACAGCCTCAGCTTCACGAATCAGTTCTTGTAATCTGTCATTGCCAAAGTCGCTCCCTCCGAATGTCGTCCCAAAAGCCATCGCAAGAGCATGCGACTTTTCGGTAAGATTAAAAGGAGTTGCTGATGATGATAACTGAGAGACGAGACTCATAAGCAAATTGACTTCTTCTTCCCTAATAAACCTAAATGACTGAACTCGCTTCAAGCTTAGAAGTTATTTTCCCCATCTCTCTCCAGTTCACTGTAGGGTGAAAAAGCAATCTCAAGGTAGTCGTGAGTGAGTCTCTTAGCACCAACTAAGCGAGGTCTACTGCAACAGTCAAGATCATAAGTTTTCAAGACCTCTTTTGCTGCTTCTGCAGAGGATATTACGGGAGTTGGTAGTGGAACTAAATGGAGAAGCATAATAGGACCATATTCCTTGGAGAGCTGCGATAGAGACTGTAAGGCAAAATGCCAATTTGGTGTAAATGTCCTATAATTTGTAGCTTAGGGGGACCTGGTAGAAGCTTCTTGTTTTATTATGCTTTCTTCTTCAAGAGAAGCAGTACTGAAGGGATGATAATATGCGTGCAAGTTGTATTTTTGCCTGGAGACTAATTGTCATCCATTTTTCGACATCACACTGAAAAAAAAGAAAAAAAAGAAAAAAAAAAAGAAAAGAAAAGGAGAGGCAGCTGCCAAACTGATATGCATAAGGGCTGAAAATTTTCTACGTAGTTTAGTAACATAAACACGTATTTTATATTCTACCGTATTCTTTATTGCAAAATTACTAGAAAATAAATAATTTACTATGATTTTCATCTGATGTTATAATATAATGGCTACTAAAAGTGCTCCACAGGCAAAAGGTTGAGAGGAGTCTTTTTAGATACAGTGAGACTAATACCAGGTTGCTCTTCCATGTCGATGTCTTCCCTCTTCATTCCATCGGGCAGTTTCCAATCAAAACAATACAGAAGGTTTGCAAGTACGATCTCCACTGTTATTGTTGCCATATGTATCCCAGGACAAATTCTTCTACCTGCTCCAAATGGCAAGAATTCAAAATTTTGTCCTTTAAAGTCGATGTCACTATCAGCAAATCTTTCAGGGAAGAATTGTTCAGGATCCTTCCAATACTTAGGATCACGTCCAATTGCCCAGGCATTAACTTGGATTAGTGTCTTGGGATAAATGTCGTAGCCATTGATTTTAAAATGAGAGATTGTTTCTCTAGGAAGTAGCAGTGGAGCAGCAGGATGCAATCTGAAAGTTTCTTTTATTACCATCTTTAAGTATTCAAGCTGGTCGAGATCACCTTCAGTTATTCTTCCTTTCTTTCCAACAACATTTCTAACTTCATCTTGCGCTTTCTTCATCACACTCGGATTCCGAGACAGCTCTGCCATTGCCCAGTTCACGGTAATCGCAGAAGTGTCTACTCCAGCTAAAAATAAATTCTGACGGACAAATATTACATTTCAATTAATAGCACGGACTAGACATAGAAGACGAAGAAAATACTCATAAATGGAATGTTGGAAACTTACCAGAAGGACTCCCTTAATGTTATCATTTGTGAACTTTGCCATTCCAGTTTCAGCTTGTTCTTCCTTTATTCTTAACAGCACATCTATCACGTCGTCTTTCTCCTTATTCCTTCCTGGTTTAAGATGATCATTGATTGCATATTCAAAAAAGGTATCCAACTCATGGAAAACTCTTTCAGTCCTAGCATGATGGCTGGTTATCCAATCAAAAACCCAACCAAAATATGGGAACAATTCACTTTTAGAGAAGCTTCCTGCCACAGCTTCACCATCATGAACCACTTCATGAAATCTATCTCTGTCGAAATTAGTCCCCCGATAATCAAATCCGAAAGACATTCGAACTGTGATATTTGCAGTAAGGGAAAATAACTTTTCTGTAAGATTAATGGGAGTTTCAGAAGCTGCTGAATTGGAGATTGAACTGATGAACAATTCAACTTCTTCTTCCCTAAGGGACCGAAAAGACTGCACTCTCTTCAAGCTAAAAAGCTGTAAGACAATTAGTTTTTTCATGTTTCTCCAGTGATCACCATATGGTGTTAAACCCACATCTAAATAATTATAAGAGAGTCTGCCAGCACCTGCTAACTGAGGTCTGCTGCAACAAGCAAGATCATTAACTTTTAAGACCTCTCTTGCTGCCTCAGCAGAGGAGATTACAACATTTGGGATATTACCAAGTTGAAGGAGCATAACAGGACCATATTTCTTGGACAGCTTCCAGTAAGATTGGTGAAGCAATTCACCAAGTTGGTGCAAGTTGCCTAAAATTGGAAGCTTAGGAGGACCAGGTGGGAGCTGCTTATTTTGTTTTCTGTCTTCCTTCTTTCTTTTAACTATGAGCAATAGAAACAGGAGTAAAAGAACGGGAATCCATATAGTTGAAGCATAGAGAGCCATTAGAGTTTTAGCTTGCAGATGTCTCAACTTTCTTGAGGCATGTCTTCCTCATTAATAGAAAGTTCTTGCCACTCCAAGACAAAAAAACTGATAAATTGAGAAAAAAAAAATATTGGTTTTTGTTATTTTCTGATAATAAATTTTAACCTCCAATAAATTTTCCTTTCCCACTTCTGACCTTTCAATACTTGTAATTTTCAGCTATGAAATTGTATGATGCTAGCTGCTGCCATGTCTAACTTTTCCATTTAAACAAATTAAATAAACTTTTTTCCAAGGCAGTGACTGATTTGAACTTGTACACTTATCTCCTAAAAATTGTGGTTGAAATTGCTCTAGAAATATTGAACACATATAACCAGGGTGCCAGCTAGACTAGATGGAGAAAGTTTCAAGTTTATAGCACCAGTGGAAAATATCAATCTTACCTTGAATTGTAGAGCTTTGAGAAATAAAAAAGAGGCCACTTTCTTGACTTGTATATTAATTTAAATTATTTTATTTTATTTTATTTTTCACCGGTCCATAGGGATCTCTCGGCATAGCCAAGACAACCTTCCTTTCTAATCTCTTATACATAATCTCAAAGTAATTAGAACAACACATTCCCAACAGAATACAAAAGAACTAGATTGTTACCTATTTTGCTGCTTCTTTCCCATAGGAAGCCTGGAAAATTAGTTCAACTGGACAAATAAGTTATATTTTATGCATTTGGAATGTTCCAATGCACTAATTTTACCACTATCTTTTACAAATCAGCAATTTAAGATTTTTTAACCAAGTACTAGCTGTTTTATTTTGCCAGGAACTACCGTTCTTAAAATCATTGAGTTTATAAGGGTATAGATACGTGAAGCAATTTATTTATATGTCTATTGAAGAGTTTACATACGCCAAGCAATGTTCTTTCACTCATATATGCATTTCTGTTTATGTCTATTGGAGGTACCTGGAAGGAACAAGTTTGACAGCTTCCTTTTTAGATACGGTAAGACTAGGACCAGCTTGCTCTTCCATGTTGATATTTTCTTCTCCATTTGGTAGTCTCCAATCAAAACAATATAATAAATTTGCAATTACAAGCTCCACTAATATAGTTCCCATATACAGTGCAGGACAACCTCTTCTACCAGCTCCAAATGGCAGAAACTCAAAATTTTGTCCTTTAAAATCAATGGAGCTATCCACAAATCTTTCAGGGAAGAATTCTTCTGGGTTCTTCCAGTAGTTGGGATCTCGTCCGATTGCCCAAACATTTACTTGGATTAGTGTTTTTGGATGAATTCTGTAACCATTGATTTTAAAATTCGAGATAGCTTCTCTTGGAAGTAGCAATGGAGCAGGAGGGTGCAATCTCAAAGTTTCCTTTATTACCATCTTGATATAATAAAGCTCATCAACATCACTTTCCAAGACTCTTTCTTTATTTCTTATAACGTTTCGAACTTCTTCTTGTGCTTTCTTCATCACTCTTGGACTCCTAGCAAGCTCAGCCATAGCCCAGATAAGTGTAACTGCACCAGTGTTTACTCCAGCCAAAAATAAATCCTGATGCAAGAACATCATATGCAAAAGGAAGAAAAAGTTAGCCCCAATTTAAACCAAATTAACTGAAAAAAAAAAAAAAAAGAAAAAAAAGTGAAGGAATAGTATTGAAGATACCATGAGAACTGCTTTGATGTGATCTTTTGTGAGCTGAACTGAACCAACTCCAGTTTTCTCCCTCTCTATTCGCAGGAGCACATCAATAATGTCTTCCTGCCCTTTGTCTGTCCTTCCAAGTTTAAGATGATCATCAATTATCCATTGGAAGAAAGTATCTAGCTGACAGAAAACATTTTCTGTCCTTGCATGATAGCCACTAATCCTGTCGATAATCCAACCAACATATGGAAAGAATTCATTTGCAGAAAAGCTTCCTAACAAGGCCTGTGCATCGTCAATTAGTTTTTTAAATCTATCCTTGTGGAAATCAGTTTCTCCGAAGCTCGTTCCAAAAGCCATCCTAAATGTTATGTTTGCAGTAAGAGTCAAGAACTTCTCAGTTAGATCAACAGGAGTAGCAGAAGAGGATGACTGAGAGATTGAATTTATCAGCAAACCAACTTCTTCTTCTCTAACGAACTGAAACGACTGCACCCTTTTCGTGCTAAAAAGCTCAAGAACACATATTCTCCTAATCTCTCTCCAGTAATCACCATATGGTGAAAAAGCTACATCTAAATAATTGTATGAAAGTCTTGCAGCACCAGCTAATGGAGGTCTACTGCAACAAGAAAGATCATGAATCTTTAATGCCTCTTCTGCTGCTTCAGCTGAGGATATTATAACAGCAGGCACACTACCAAATTGGAGAAGCATAACAGGGCCATATTTCTTCGAAAGTTGCCAGAAAGCTCGGTGGGGCGATCCTCTAAGTTGATGCAGGTTTCCTATAATTGGAAGTTTAGCAGGGCTTGGTGGAAGTTGGTTGTTTTCTCTTTGAACTTTAATCTTTCTAATAATTACAAGTAGTAAAGGCAGTAGAAGAACAAGTACCCAAAAGGGTAAGCCATAGAGAAACATTGTAGCTTCACTTTCTATATGCACAAATTTCCTCAACTAGCCCTTCATCTTCAACTAGCTGCCCTTCTTGAACAGCTAATTACAACTTACAAGAGAGAATATTACTGTTAAATCAACTTTGACCTTTCTAATTATGCATAAGAATTTGGGTTTTATTGAATACAAATACAATGAATTCTAACCTTACATGTCAACTATCAAGATTGATTGTCTAGTGGAATTTAGCTTGAAAAGACAAACAAGAAACGTAAATCTTATCTAGATTTGGAAAGATTAACAAGAAGGGTTTAAAGTAGAAGTTGTGGTGTTGATTGATGCATGTGACTTTGTCAGCTTGTAGAAAGACTTCTGCTTATGTTTGGAAAAATTTGTCTAAAAAATAAATGGAGCGGTCAAAAAATCTTAGGGAAAGGATAAGAAATTAGATTTTGATGCAAAACCATAACAGGCAAGATCTAGCAGAATAAAAAGTGATAAGGAAAGAAGAATATGCAGTTCTTTAATTGCACAAAAGCTAATAACAGAGAGTAGATGGAAAGAGAAAGACATCTCTTTTTTTTTTTTTTTTTTTTTTTTCTTAAAAAAAAAAAAATCTGGGTGGAAATGTTTCCCTCTCGGTCAAAAAATTTTCTTTGTTAGGTAGAAAACTTTCTTTTGGACCTCCTTTGTGCGCCATGTAGCTTTTTATATGAATTATAATTTTTTAATTATTAAGATTGTGAATACACTATTCATATCATTACAATGTTAAATTTTTTATACAAAAATTATTTTACAGGGAACAATATTGCCATGGTTATATATATATTTTTTTATACATGAAAGTTAAATAGTTTGAAATAACATTATGGGCTACACAGTAGGGGTAGTCTTCTCCCTTTGAATAACGTTTATAAAATTAGTGATAATTCATTTATGATGAAGAGAATTCGAACTCGAGATCTGTCACTTTCTATATTTTTTATAAGAGGTGGGAATACTAATAAGATATGGTAATTAAGTATGTATATTTTTTATTTTTTATTTTCAAATGAAATATAAATATTAATATTCTGTTCAAAATTATAATTTCAATTTTTTTTAAATGCCCTAGAATAATGGTATAATTGTTATTTTATTTTTTTCCCATATAATCTCCTTTTATGATAATCTAGCTAATTATTAATAGATAATAAAAATTTTAAAATAATTAATTTTAAAATTTTAACATACTAACCAAAAACCATTGATCGAGTTATTTTGGGGCAAAGAAGTAAAAAAAAAAAAAGTGGGAAATCAAAGGATCCATTAGGCTAATCTTTTCGGCCCTTTTATCTTTCTTGAGATAAGGCATAAAAACAAGTATATTCAAGAAATAGCTAACTCAACCGGGGTTGAACACTAGGTATGTCTAACTAACTGTAGTCAATCAAAACGAACGGTGTAGATCAACGATTGCAAAACAAATCGAAAGAACGAGGGTTAGGGCAATTATTCCTATTGCTGAAACGTAATCGATCAAAAATCAATCGATCACAGATCAATCTGCATGAATTATCAGATGGAGATGGACTACGTCACTCAGTTCCCTCATAATCATATGGATCGTCGTCCAAGAAAAAGGCCCAGGTTTGCTTGGGATATCCCTCAAGCTCACACAAAGGTATTATTTTTGTTCTTTGATTGTTGATTTCTTTTTCTTTTTTTTTTAATTTTAATTGGATCAGGTTTGAGTAAATTTCTTGCCCACGCTTGTTTGCTTCCCTAGAAAAAAAAAGTTGTTGGGAATGATTCTGATCTTTGTGAAATTCTTCTTTTGCCTTTAATTTTCAAGGAATAAATTTCTCGTTTTACACTTCAAAGTAAACAGTAGTTTAAATTGCAGGCAATTGTGAAAATTTGGAAGTTTTAGGATGTCATGGAGAAAAAAAAAAAAAAAGAGATCTTTTTTATTAATATTTACTTGGAAAAACTGTATTTAAATCAACTGAGATTTCTCCGGGAGCTTTTTTAATTTTTATATGCCATTTCAGCTGGTTTGTTAAAACCATATAATTGGTATAAATGCCAAAGCGTATGGAGCCTTAGTGTCTTCATCATAGTATCTTAATTGTTGTTTAAGATTTTTATTTTTTTTATCTTGAAGTTTCTTAATGAGTTTGTAGGTTTTTTTATTTTTATTTTTTATTTTTTTATTTTTTTATTTTTTTTTTTTTATCATAAAGGGGTTTGGCCCTAGATAGAGCAAATTAGAAAAATGGATTCATATTACTGTCTCAATGAGTTTGTAACTGAGTCTTTGTTTGGTTGAGCATACATGACGTAGATATTTGATCATATAATTTCATGGACTTAGAAATCTAATTCGATTAAGGTTTTCTGATTTGTTTTCTTATCGGTACAGCAATTCTAATTTGGTTAGTCTGATATTGTTTAAAACTATGGGGTTATTTGGTCTAGTAGTGTATAAGAGAATAGCTTGGAAGTTAACTATTAAGGAACGGGTGAGTTTTTAATTGCTTTTTGTGTTGCAAAGAATGAACAAATGGCTGTGTGTAGGCTCAATCAGGATTGTATTATGGCCACGAGGTTGGAAATGGAACAAGCATTGGAACATCAAGAGTACTTCCAGACAATGCCAGTCTATTTGTAAAGGGATTGACTCAAAAAGGCTCCCCCCCATGGCGAGATGATGACAAAGATGGACATTACATGTTTGCTCTCGGGGAGAATTTAACCTCTCGCTGTAATTACACTTAATCACCATTGAATGGCTTTTACATTAGGGTCAATCACTGAAAATTCCAAAATTTTGGTTAAATTTGTAATTATGGATTTTAATTTTGTCAATTACATACACAACCTTTCACATTTGGCGTCCATTGTAGCCAAGCTTGGCATAACTCACCAACACTTTAAGATTGTTGGAACATGGTCTTTCAAATTTGGCTACAATCGACAATAATATAAATATTGTGTATATAATTGACAAAATAAACAAACAAAAAAAATGGCCATAGTTGCAATTTTAATTAAAAGTTTGGATTTTTTATAGTTATCAATCCTTTGCATTAATAATATGGCATGCTGTGTTGTATGTGAAGCTCCATGTACCCAATTGCCTGTTGCTACACAAATAACATTCTGGTTTCCATTTTGTTTACTTTTTCCATCTTTTCCTTGGGACTCCAGGACTTATTGAAATCTAGGATTGAGTGTTTTTTAAGACTGTATTTTGTAATTCTGGCATTCATGTATTTAATATGAATTTATATATGTTGAAGTGTTGAACTTTGTCCTGTTCTGAAAAACTGCGCCCAGCTTCCAATACAACTAAATACTGCCTAGCTTGTAGTTTCCATGAAAGCGTAAAAAAAACTTTCCTTTCTTCCAAATACTGCCTCTTTTCCGGACTATCCCATGTTTCACGCACTCTGTCCTTCAGTCTAACGAAATTTAAAAGCATTGAAGCTTTTTAGTTTTGATTCTTGGTTCATTATATGCTCTGATTTTTGTTTTGGGAGTTGTCCTCATACTCTTTTGTTTGATACCTGCAGACAAGATCCAGAGAAAAATTGGTGAAGGTTAGTATCCTTTCAAAGAATGCAATCTATTAGATTCCTTCTAACTGATGCCTTTCCTTCTCATCTTCTTTCTGCTTAAGGACAAGTTTATTCTTTATTGGTATATGATCACTCATAGCATGCATTTATAAATCTACAGGAACTTTCGGTCAGGTTTTGGAATGCTGGGATAGGGAAGCAAGGGAGGTGGTTGCCATAAAGGTTGTTCGAAGCACAAAGAAATACCGCGAAGCAGCAATGTTGGAAATTGACATGCTCCACTTGCTTGGAAAGTATGACAGAAATGGCAGTCGGTGAGTGTAATTGCAATAATCTTGATTGCTCCTTAGTAGAATTTGAGGTAAAATGTGTTGGTTGTTAAGTGGCTTTATTCTTTGCAGTTGTGTCCAAATACGAAACTGGTTTGATTATCGTAACCATATCTGTATTGTAAGTATATAATTTATTTATGATAATATCTTTCCCCATCTTCATAAATATTCTGGGGATTAAGACTTGGTGGTGGATTTAAATGGTTTAACAGGTATTTGAGATGCTTGGACCAAGCTTGTATGATTTTCTTCGGAAAAATAATTATCGCCCATTTCCGGTTGATCTTGTCCGTGAGCTTGGCAGACAACTCTTGGAATGTGTAGCATGTGTGTGGCCATTACTTCTGCTATTTCCCTTGCCCTGATTGCAAACTGTATTCTTTTAATTGCATGGATCACATTGTTATACTGCTCAATGAAATTTTATTTCTTCTGTTGTTGTCTAATATAAGTTCCTCATTTCTTTATTTTTTAATGGAAGCATTCGTTTGTGTAGTAAGGTAATGTCAAATATTGAGGTTGGATGAAATTAATAGAACATTGATTCAAAACATTTTTGTTTGCAGTCATGCATGATTTGCGCCTAATCCATACAGACTTGAAACCAGAGAACATACTTTTCGTGTCTCCGGAATATGTAAAAATACCAGACTACAAGGTGCACACTTTACTGTGGATATTGTTTCAATTTGTACTTTCGGCAATGGAACCTTTCCAATTTTCCAAATTTCTGTTTGTCCCTATGTAAATTTATTTTTACTTCTTAATTCTAAATTAAAGTGTCTTGAATTTTAATGCGGTCTGCACTTTCCTTTGCAGGTTCCATCAATCTCACCCACCGAGGGAACCTATTTTAAGAGGTTACCAAAGTCTAGTGCTATTAAGGTTATTGATTTTGGTAGCACAGCTTATGGGCACCATGAACACAACTATATTGTCTCAACCAGGCACTACCGTGCACCTGAGGTTATTCTAGGTATGCTATTGTTTAGTCCTCTGCATATGTCTTTCTTGTCATTATGTTTGTTGAAATTGTTGAGTGAACTTGTTGAATTTATCAGGGTTTGGATGGAGTTATCCATGTGACATATGGAGTGTTGGTTGTATCTTGGTGGAACTTTGCTCGGTAAATTCAGTCTCTTAGAAATTTGGAACGACTGTTCTAGTACCCAAGAAAACAAATAAATAAAATATACATGTATAATTGTTTGCAGGGAGAAGCATTATTTCAGACGCATGAGAATTTAGAGCATTTGGCCATGATGGAGAGGGTTTTAGGACCATTGCCTCAGAACATGTTGAAAAGAGCAGAGTATGTGCTCTTTTGAGACTTACTGATAACATGTAGCCTCTAAGTTTTACAATGAAAACTTAGTGACATGAAATTTACTGACTCTTGGTTATGATTGATTCAGTCGACATGCAGAGAAGTATGTGAGAAGGGGTAGGTTGGACTGGCCAGATGGTGCAACCTCTCGGGAAAGCATCAAAGCTGTTATGAAGCTACCTCGTCTTCAGGTGCATATTCACTACTTCATTTGCCTCAGATATATTACTCCTTACAAAATTTATCAGACATGATAAGCCATCTTTTTCGTTTCATCATTTTTATGCTTACATATGTTTCTCTTGGCAGAATCTCGTAATGCAGCACGTTGATCACTCCGCTGGTGATATCATTGATCTCTTGCAAGGTCTTCTTAGATATGATCCCTCCAGCAGACTGACAGCTCATGAAGCCCTTAGGCACCCCTTCTTTACAAGGGATCATTACAGGAGATTTTAAAGGGAGGGGTTTGATGTTTGCTTATTGTGGGACATTTATTTGGTCATTTGATAACGCGTTAAAACTGGCTGGCCCGGATTCTGGTTCTTTTTTTTTTTTTTTTTTTTTTTGCCATCATTGATGTATTTCTTGTCATCGTGAAGAGTGGAGAGGGCATGCCAGCATTTTGAGGCATTTTTTGTAATTTTCATCATATTGATCATTTGTAAATAAATAACCAATTGTGAGAATTATTCTCTTCTACTTTTTTTTTATGTTACATGATTATTTTTTTAGCCAAAAGAAAACAAAATGGTGCAGTTACTGGTTATGAATCAACAAGAATACATGTATGATTTCAATTTCTGGCATCTGCTGCAGAAATTTGCAGACAATTTCAATACACGATACAAATCTTATACAGGTAGGAAGGTAACTGAGATGGGTTTTACATATTGAAAGCATTGTAATTAGCAGACTCAAAAAGAAATTGAAAGAGGAAGAATAATTCTCGACACTGTTCAAAATCAACCCTCATATGGCGATAAATATCTCTTCAACGTTTTGTTGTGCATCTGGTTGCTCTCAACACCCCACTGGGAGGAGCAGTCACCATGATCTTGCAATGGCCGTACAATCGATATGAGTATCTAAAGATCCCCAGATTAGATCTCACCTTAAATGACCCTTTAACATCAAATATGACTCCATTTTTACTAATCTGGTTTTGAAGCTGTACGCTGTCACCCAAAGGAAGTCGAACCTGACTAGAGATCATATGAATGTTTGCAAACCTGGACTCAGTTTTTGGTGTCGAGAAAGACTCAATATATTGAGTAGCAATAAGGGTATTCCCATAATATAAGTCAATGATCATATGATTAAAGTCCACGCTCACTTTCTTGTTTGGGTTGGTGAAGTTTGCCAGTAAGGAAATGTCAGCATTTAGCAGAGCATCTGCATCAATATATGCTGCGTTCAAGGTGACACTAGACACCTCGAACCGTGGATTGCGCGGGCGATAGACAAGATAAACAATAAGCACGATGAGTCCTCCTAAAAATATTACAATCCAGAAAATGGCACATAAAGCTGCACCTAACCATGTTATTGGCCTTGTTTTCTGGGGTGCTGGTGCTCGCAGACCAAGTGGGCGATGGCGAGAGCGGTGGTCATGTTGCTGCCTTAGTGGGATCCTAGAATCATCCTCATCCTTTTCCTTTGGTTGTCGACCTCGACTCTGGTGGTCATGATCATGCTTCTGCGGTGGACCTGGTGGCAGCATCCATGGACTACGGTATTCACCGTCATGGGGTGGATTATGACCACCATGGTCTTCTTGATGTTGGGGTAACATCCATGGACTACGGAATTTGCCATCACCCTCCGGATGTTCTGTAACTCGTGGACCATATGGCTTGGAACGTTGGCCTTGATGTTTAGGAAACTGCTCTACATTCTTTTGTTTTTGTCGACTCAGCTGAGGACCCCGGAGGTCATCTGGGGACGGGGATGGACCTTCATCTGGATGGGGATACTGTTCTTGAGGTTTCTTCCATGGAGCTCGAAATGGGCCATCACCTTCCAGTTCTGCAACCTGTGGACCATGTTGGCGTTGGTGCTTTTTAGGATGTGGAGCTGAAGGCTGGTTCTTTTGTTGTTCTTGCGGTGGTGGTGGTGTTCGGGGATATTGGCCTTCACGCTGCTGTAGTGGTCTGATGAAGTGAGGATTGGTTTCTCGGTGGTGAGACATTGTTTAGTAACAAAGATTGTCAGAAATCAAGAATAAGAGAAGGGAATATGAAGAGAGTCCAATTGGGGGAAAAAGGGATGACTTCATGACAACTTCAAGCAGGATTCTTGTTTAGGCAAAGAATCAAACATTTGCTAATTAACGGAGGCAAGTAATCTTTTTTTTTTTTTTTTTTCTCCCCCTTTAAGTTGTGTGTCAAGATAAGCTAAGCTCTGTGTTAAATAGTAGGTGGAATAGGATCTACATGCTCATCTGATTCCAATGTATGTAGATTAGGGCATGAATCCTCCTCCATTAATGTTGAACTGCTCATACCCTGTAACTATTCTAGTAGTAACTCAACTGAGGATTGTTAGACACGCAATCTTAGATTAAAGTGTCTCGTGAAAGAGAATCTGAGGGAAAAACTGAAAAAGAAGAGGGGAAGATCGCAACCAGAAGAAGAAATAGAGAAGAGAAGCATCAAAAACAGGGGAGAAAAAGTCAGATATTATTCATCAAAAATCACTGTTTACAACTCATTTACATGCTATCATTGCATGTTAGCCAGTAGTCACATAAGCTCGGATTGCCATATTAGCTGAACAGACTTAACAAACAGTTACACAATTACAGTTAAATCAAAAAGTTTACCTAGCAATTACAATCAATTCTGTCAAATTTACTTTTGGGTCCTAACAGCACCAATAGTTCAGCTTAGCTTCACAAGCAATGTACTCTCAATTCCTCGATATCATTTCAGGGTCAGGTGGTCCCAATTGTAAAATCAGTTGCAATGCAGTCAACGTCGTGGTTTATTTAGTTATTGACATTTCCTAACAGGGAAGGCAGAAACTAATGGAATTTTAGAAACCTCAGCCCCATTCCTTTTAGTTGGCTTCTGCAAGATAGGCAAACATGTTAACCAAAGAATAGGCATCAGCCATCCCATAAATCTTCATTCAGTTGTATTTTAATTTAAATAATCTGAATAAATAATAGAAATCATTACCAGTTGTAGAAGATGAAGAGAGACTGAGTCTCAACTCTGGACACTTGGGATTGAGAAGTCACATCCCTGCATCTAGATTCCAAAGTTGAAATTGCCACTTGCCTGCGTTCTCTTCAAAGGACATAAAAAAAAGCATATCCTGGATATCTGAATCTTGTTGAGAGAGAGAGAGAGAGATCGTAAGCACAGCACTTCATAATAAATGATGAAACAGCAACCTAAAAGGTCCAAAAGATGGAATGCCCATGCTTTGACACTTCACACAACCAGCAAATGATAGAAGTCATGCAATAAATTAACAACTTACTATAACATATTGGTTTGTTATCGTCCTATATTACTCAAAATTGCAAAACTTGGTAAAGGAAGGTATAGAACCAAGCTGAAAAGACAAACAAATAACAAGATGAATAGGTGTTTGTAACATAACAACAAACAAAAGTTTGATTAAGAGGGATGAATCTTACGGTTGGGGTACAATGTTGTGAATTCTCAAGCCTAAAAGAACTGAACTCCATCATGTCCTGCATAGAAACACAAGATACACAGTATTTTTCACCTCCTTAATAACACCTCAACTATATATCTAAGAAGTGAGATCACACTTTGGAACAATATTATAGTGCATCGCATTTCATTTCTCATATTTAAATAGCAGTTTTATATGCATTTTTATTCTCAAATTTAAGCAGCACATATTTGAGCTTAAAATAATCAAATTTAAGTGAAACAAAAGGCTCAAACCTCTATGCCCCTTTATTGTAATTCACCAACAAGGCAATAACTTGACTAAGTGTATCCCAATCAAGGTCGCATCGACTTTTGACCTGAAAATGGAGAATATTTTATCATCAATAAAAGATGCATGAAAACTCTGTGCCAGACATTTCGCTTCTAAACTAAGAAAAAGTGCAGAAAATACTCAAAGGTATATTATAGCAAACTCCAAATTGACATCCAGCTGTTCATTGGCAATTTCATGCGTCGAAACAATGTATTGTACGCAAGAGCGCAACATACCTGCTTAAGAGCAGGCACAACATTTCAATTTCAGTCATTGGCACATTCAACGGTAACCAAATTCAAGTAAAACATAATACCGCTGCTTCTGAAACAATAATTTGAGTGAACTCTACCTCTTGCTAATAGATAAATCAGAAATACTTCTGCAATGTGGTAATTGCATGTTTAATGGGAATTCTTGCATATTGAATAATACAATTAGCAATTGTGTAAATAGTCAAAGAAAATACGGCCTTGTAACATAAGTCATTCAACTAAACTTTATTTTTGCTTTTTCCAAATCCCATAAGTATGCTGGAGCAGTTAAATCTGACAAATAGTAGCACAATAGCATTCCATGATAAGATGCTATTAACAAACATACTATACAGTCTCTCAAGTATTATCTTTCCACTACAACTTTTTTAGCTACTGCAGAAAGTTAGCCTCAACAGGGAGACACAGGGGAAGGAACATACAAACCATTTCTCAGGTAGATGCAGCATCTCGTGAATTGGCACTGATTAATATCTCAGAATTAGCTCTGTCAAGAGTAAAGCCCTTCTCCATCATCTGACCCCACACCCTACTAGCAACTGAAAGCTTCTTTTCCACTATAAGCCCTCTAATGATCAAATTATATGTTACTTCATCAGGATAGGGTCCTCTACTTTGCATTTCTTCGTACAATTGCATAGCTTCACTTACTCTAAAGGATTTGCAAAACCCATTTATGAGGGCATTACATGAAATTACATCAGGGGGAATTCCCTGTTCTACCATATCACAAAAAATTGTATGAGCAAGTCCTATTTTCCCACTCTTGCATAAGTGACCAATAATAGTTGTATAAAATATACGATCAGGAGAAATGCCCATTTTTGTCATCTGATCAAGAAGCTTCTTTGCTATATCAGAACTACCTTCTCTAAGAAAAGCTTCTACAAGTATAGTGAATGTCACCACATCTGGGAGAATCCCATTGCGTCCCATTTCCTCAAATATCTTGTAAGCTCTTCTTGTATCACTTCTCTTGCAAAATGCTTTGATAATGGTATCATATGAAACAACGTCACACAACCCTTTTGGCCCCATCTTTTTCATCATCAAAAAATAAGCTTTATCTGGGAGATTAGCTTTACAAAGTCCCTTGAGTAGCTGATTATAACTGTACACATCAGGTTCTATCCCAGTTCTCTCCATTTTCTTAATCAACTTCTTTGCCTCATCCAGCATTTGCTCTTCACAACAATAATTCAATAGTATATTGTATGTAACCAAATCCGGCTCAGATCCATTTTTCCTCATAAAAGATTCAATAGCCTGTGCCTTATCAATCCTACCTGCTCTACAAAACCCACTAATCAACGCATTATAAATAAGTGTACTCAACTTAACTTGAGAGCTCTTCATTACATCAATTATAAGCTCATAAGCCAAATCTACCTTCCCTCCATTACACAACCCAACAACCAGTGCTCCACAGGCCTTATTATCCGGTCTAAATCTCTTATTTATCATATCATGCCAAAAATGAATTGCAGTATCAAATTTATTCATTTTACACAACCCATCAATAATAATAGTGTATGTTACAACATCAGGCATTCTCCCTCTCTCAACCATTTTCTCAAACACATTTAAAGCTAATTCTATCCTGCCCTCAAGAAATAAAAGATTCAAATAAATATTAAGAGCCCAAATATCAGGAACACAGCTAAGTCTCTCCATGTCATTTAGCAATTCATCAATGAGTTTAAAATTCTTTACTTGGCATAGAGCAGAAATGAAGCGAGAGTAAGTAAAGGGAGATAGCGAGAACCCAAGAGGACCCATTTTAGAGTAGTAGTGGTGAGCTAAATCGAAACGAGAATGATGGATTAAAATGCCAATGAATCTGTTGTAGTCGATGCTAAAAACACGACAATTTGATTGAGTCATTTCGTCGAACACTTGGATTGCTTTGTCGATTAGACCGAGTTTAACGTACCCAGCA